>NC_143053.1:39963636-40266666 GCF_052426305.1 Pelodiscus sinensis | reverse complement strand
CTGCCTGGTGTTGGTACCTTGTCAACGCGGGCCATAGTGCCCAGTGGTGTAACACTGTACTGATCTGTTACCAACTGGTAGAGCTTCGCACTTGACAATAAACATGCTCGATTGATTTCAAACCTTGCCTGCATCTGTCGTTTCCAGGGCCTCTCAGAGATCTCCTGTGTTGACCCAAGTGCACGGGGTCTAACACTCTAGATAAAGGGAGTACTGATTGCTACGCATGCAGCCGAAAGTTTATCACCACCAACGGAGTAGAGGTCCTGTCAGGAGCGCGCCAGGACGACCCTGACCAGACGACGCTGACAGTCCAGACTACCGAAGGTACCGAGGTACAAAAACACCGAGGTACAACAGTAACCACGGAGCATTTCATACTAGAAAAGCAAAGAGAGGGAGCCCACCATGGGGGAGGAGAAGAAATGATAAATATGGGCTCAATAGTGATCATAAACTTTCAAAAAGAAGCCTGAGGGAGGAATTTCCAGGTGTAGTTCAAAGAGGGGAGAGATTTGCATAGAAAGATAATGCGGGACAGTGAATTCTATGCCCTAGTGAGTTCTGAGGGAAATGGGTGGGATCCCTGAGAACAGACAGTGACTGGACATATACCATCAATTCAAGGAAAAGTCTCATAAGTATATATGTACTTCAGGGCAGGGGGCTGATGGTGTGGGGGATGCAGGAATCAGGGCAGGGCCAAGCGATATGTGGGACAATGCTGGACGCTGGCAGTATGAGGTGCAGGAGTCAGGTTAGGGGGTCAAGGAGGGCTCAGGACAGGGGGCTGGGGATGTGGAGGGATGCGAGAGAGGGTTGGGGAGTGAGGAGGGGCTCAGGGTGGGGGAAGTACCATCTGGCAGGGTTTTCTCTCCTCTCCTGCCCCCCCCAGCCCCTTTCCAGCTGACAGGGGCCTCCTCATTCATCCCCCCAGCTGCTCTCTGGTCAGCAGAGTCCTTTTCTCTCCCTCACCAGACCTTCAACTGGCAAGGGCCTCCCACCCATCTGGCAGGGCTTTCTCCCTGCCCCCTGGTACTGTGGCTATGGGCTGGAGGTAGGGAAGCACCTGGGGCAGGGAGGCTACTTACCCAGTCTGATGGCAGGCAAAATGGCAAGCCCCAGCCCCAGCTGGCCACTTTCTTGGTGATACAGATACCCTCACTGGTAATGCTGCAATATAGCTCTCTCCTGTACTCACTGCCTCCTAGTGGCCACTGTGAGTATTGCATCCCTTCTCTCTGAACCCTACCTTTCCATATTATGGAAAACAGTCCCATTCCAAGGACTTCCTGTTTTCCAGGTACAACCAAACCCTGGCCTTGCTTTAAGTTCGAATAAGAGGAAGCTGCATACTGAATGTGGTTGCTTTAGTTCTTGGACTTGCAGACAGATGAGACAGACAGCTATATAAACTCACTTGTGGTAGAGTAGGGGGTAACATTTGCCTCCCTCTGTACCATTTGAATTCACCCTGGGAGAAGGGAGATAATGTTTGCACCCCAACGACTCTGTGAGAAGACAGCTTTAAATTGCACGGCTGAGCTCTGTTTGGTGGAGCATTCACAAGAGATCATCCCCTGGGCATTCTGACTATATATCCCTGAACAAAGATCCTGTTTAGCGGTGCTGACATGACTTCAAGCATCCTAGAAGAGTAGAAGAAACCTTAGAACAATGCTACCCACTTTCAGGGAGATTTTCCACCTCAGGGAATCATATATTCTGTGCCAACAACATCCTATCCCAAACTGAATCAAACCTTGAAGAGGTACTGTAATAAAACCCGATATCCATTCTGGCTGCAATAGAATGATGACCTCAGATCATCAGAGAATTACTAATGATCACTTTTTTGGAACATCTCTACACAATTCTAGGCCAGATGAGCCTTTGATTTGGTTTGTAACATACCATTTCCATTATCAGCAAGGTGTAATACAGATAGCAGAGATTTCCTAAAGTGTGTATGTCAAAAGTCACAAGTGGTGCTAATCTGTGCTGCAAAGGACCTGCACGGGCTCTCCTGTCACTCAAGCTCCAGCTGTGTGTGAGACCTGCAGCAAGGATGCCTGCCACCCACTCTGCTATGGAAGAGATCTGCATTCTGGCCCTGATCCAGTTAAGCACTTTAACACATGCTTTGAGTTAAGCATATGAATAGCACCATTGACTTCAATAGGGCTTCTTGCATGCTTAAGTGCTTTGCTGGCTCAGGTCCAGAATGCTCAGCATCATGTAGGATCTAATCCAAGAGCCACATGGGCTATTGAAGACAACTGTGGTGGGGTGTGGCAGGGGCATGTAAATTCAACACAATGGGGGCCATGGCCATTTCTCCCTCCCCTAGGATAGAGAACACTTGCCCCTTTGTGCTCTGGCTTTGGGTTTTGGGTGGAGGAGGGAGTTTCACCTTCCCAGCTTTCTGACACGTAATCTGCATCAAAGCCAATTAGCTGGGCAGAGTAATACAGACATATTGATGTCACTCAGGCTATGTCTAGACTGCAGGCTTCTTTCGAAAGAGGCTCTTTCGAAAGCATCTTTCGAAAGAGCCTCTTTCGAAAGATCGCGTCTAGACTGCAGGCGGATCTTTCGAAAGAGCAATCCGCTTTTTCGAAAGAGAGCACCCAGCGAGTCTGGATGCTCTCTTTCGAGGAAGCCCTATTTACATTGAAGAACGCCTTCTTTCGAAAGAGGAACTTTCGAAAGAAGGCGTTCTTCCTCGTGAAACAAGGTTTACCACCATCGAAAGAAAAGCCGCGTTCTTTCAAAATAATTTCGAAAGAACGCGGCTTGAGTCTGGACGCAGGGGAAGTTTTTTCGGGAAAAGGCTACTTTTCCCGAAAAAACCCCTGAGTCTGGACACAGCCTCAGTGTATAAAGATGGTTGCTAATTCACTGGCATAACTACCTTACCTTGCTCATAATGATGCTTTGTTGCTCTTTACCATCTAAGAACAGAGGATTTAATTTCACTCACTCTATTTCTGAAGAGGAACTAAGTTAACTGATATTTGCCCGTGACGGCAGGGACTGGATTTGATGATCCAGGAGGTCCTATGCTCATTTTAAAAATCTGTTTAAATTTGCTTTAGTGATTCTTGCCCAGAAGAAAATGAACAGTGAAAGAAAGATTCCCTTAATTTGGGTCATAAGAACATGGGTCCAGATGAAAGACTGGCTAATCTATTAAATTTTGCTAAGCATGGTTCAGTTCTCAAGATTTACAATGTAAATCAGTGTGCTTGTATATATGATTTGTTTGCTGGTATGCCATTTTATTGCAGTACTAGATCAGAAGCAGAATGAATGGAAATACAAATAGCTATTGTTCTTCTATAGTGGAAAGCCAAGTGCAAGCAGTCCCATAAGTGGTACTTGTATTTCCCACAGGTCTTGAATACATGGCTTGACAAAACATCAACCAGCTCTCCTACAGCATAAGACGATTGTGATTGTGTTTACTTCATAAAATAATTTGTGACCCCAGAAAATGACTGTTGTGATGGCTAAGGTATTGGGACATGCTTTAACATAGGAAATGCACAGTTCCCCAACAGTAAAAACATTTCAGTACTTAATTTGTTTGGTGGATACTCTATTTATTCCCCTGGCCTCTAACCTGCCACCTCCAGAGTTGTCTTCATGCCAACATTGGCTGTGGAAATGCTGAAAAACTGATAGACTTACTGGTGAGCCAGAGCCCTCCCAAAGCTGAAATATTCTATGCCTTGCCATTCTTTTCTTGGCACTAGAGGAGTTTGAGACCCCTGCTCCTTGAACATAACAGCTTCCTCCCAAGGAATGATGGAAAGGAGGGAAGGCAAAGCTTCTCTAGAGCTGTGGAGCCTGGTTGTTTGAGTTACTTTGGTCGCAAACTCCCTTCTTCCTATTTCAAACTTTTAGTTGTGGAAAAAGTGTATTTGGGAAGTAGCCTGTTAACATGACCACTTAGCCCTGCACAGTCCCTTATCATCCCATTCTCTCCTGAAGGGGCATACGTGAAGGCATCTTCTTCCTCCCAAATATTATGCTCCAATGAACTCACTAATAAGTGTTGTTGTATCTAATAAAAGGAGAGGGGGTGTGCCTCAAGGAGCAAGCGTGTCTGAGGTCTGTGCTGTGGAACTGCACTACATTTTGTAAGAAGGGGATGTAACTGGGATGTAGCACTCCGGACAAGCTTCGTGCCTGCAAGGCAGCAGCATCAGAGTGTGGCCCTTTGGGGCACATGGTTTGGGCATGTCTAGAAAGTTCTGGCTGGAGGTGAGTGAGTTATTTCTCTCCCCCCCCCCCCCCGAAAAACCAAACCCCAAAATTGTGTGGGAATCACTTACACAAAATCTGCGGCGCTTCCAGTGATGGGCTCTATCTCATGTGGCTTCTCGCCTGTAGGGGCTTACCCTTTCCTCTTTCTCTCCCTTTGTACACTTCCTGGTAGGTGTGACTTGTGCATTCTTGTGGCTTTTTTGCCTGGGTGTGTGGATATTTCAGTAAGAAACATTTCCAGCTGAAAAGTCTATGGAAAAAATTAAAACTTTCCCTCAACTTTTGACACAACTAATGTTGCTCCAGGCAAATTAAACGTTTTGGTGCATTTCACTGTATGCATGATAAAGCTACATTCCTATCAAAGTGGACACTAAGGAGGGAGTGACTTGAGGCTGCGGGGGGTGGGGAGGGAGAGGGTGTTGAACCCTGGACAGCTACACTTAATACACTGCATCACCACAGTTGTAGTGCTGCATTTTAATGAGGATGCTCTAAACTGATGGGACAAAGATCTCCTGTTGGTGTAATTAATCCATATCCTCAAGAGGCAGTCTCAATGTCGTGGAAAAGCTCTTCCTTCAAGGTAGTGCTGTCGATATGGAGGATTAGGTCGATATAATTACTGTATTGCTGGAAGAGTACGTGCATCTTTTCTCTAGACCAGGGGCAGGCAAAATATGTTCTGAGGGATGAATCCAGCCCGCCACACCTTTGGCTCCAACCTGCTGCCTGCCTCACCAGGACCTGGGGAGGGGAACCAGCCAACGGGAGCTGCAGTGATTTTGCTGGGGATGGGGGTAGTACATGAAGCCTTCCCCCCGGCACACAGCACAAAAAGGCACATGGAGCAGCCAGTCGCTTTGAGCGGCCTGGGCTGAGGCAGGCAGGAAACTTGCCTAAGAATCCCACTGCGCTGTTGGCCTGGAGCTGCCTAGGCACCCCCTGCCCATCTGCCCCAAGTCACAACTTCCTCCCAGACTCTGTACTCCTTCTTAAACCTCTCCCCCAGGCAGGAATCCTCTCCTGCACCCTTAACCCTCCCAGACCTGCACCCTACTTTCCAGCCCCAGGTCACAAACCCTTCCTTCAGCCAAACTTCCTCTTGACCCCACACCCTTTCCTGCACCCTAATCCCCTAACTTGAGCTCTCTTCTGCACCCAGCCTCCATCCCAGATCCCGTGTCCCTTCCACAGAAAAGTGCAGCCCTTGACCACTTACCAGAATCTTGGGGTGGCTCCGTCAAAAATTATTGCCCACCCCTGCTCTAGACCCCGAGGCATCTTCAGAGACACATTTATGATGTGGGCTTGAAGGAAATGACAAATCTGGACATACGTCGCTCATCATGTGGCAATGGTAAAGAATCACACAAGGAATAGCTTTCTGCCAACACTGAGCACAGAACATGATTAGATTAAGGAAAACGCTATTTTCCTTATGGCCTGCCTTTCTCTTGCTCTCTGCTTCCCTACAGAACTACTTCTGCTCAGAACTTTCTCAGCCCCTGCTGTTTTACTACAGTTGTAAAGCAAGGGAGTACACACTCTTCAAGCTGTGAATGACAGGCACAAGCTCACTAACTGTAGCCTGCATAGGAGGACAGGGAAGTATTCACATTTTTAATGTGATCCAACACTTTTAAAATTAAACTCATACCATAAGGAATTTCAGTTTCACAAAATCATTTGTTTCTCCTATGCAGGCTTTAGTAAACTTTTGACTTCTTGGCTTTCAGCACCTCTGACTGATTCCTTCCGTGTCTTAAAACAATCGCTGACACCTGCTTAAACATCTGTCTCTTCAGGGCCACCTGACATCTTAGTGCCATTACATAATTTCAGATTCTTGGCATTAAGGCAATGAGACGTGTAAGTTAAAGTAGAGGTGCCATCATTTAAACAATTATTTTATATTTACTATAATTGCCATTGTTGGAGTTTTCACTGTAGGGAATATTTTGGAGATTTTATCCTCTTGTATTTTGCCTTTTAAAACAAAATGAAGGAATGGCCATTATGCTGTGATGCTAAAGATGATATTTGCGGCCTGATCTATAAAGCTCTGATGAAACACGTGTACCTCAAAGGAGAGCTGCAGAGGGAAGGTTAACATGCCATTCTTAATTTACTCCAGAGGGCCACAGTCATTTCAAAGGTTTTTAAAAAATGCATGACTTAGAGAAAACATGCCGCACCATCCACCAGCATGAAATGCAGTGTGTTTGGCTTTACCAGGAAGCCACATGGAGACAATCAGAGAGGATGTGTGAGAAACAGCAGCCAGGCTGATCTGTTTCTAGGAGGTTTAATGTCTGTATGGTTCTGTTATGAGAAGAGTGAAATCCCTAGCTTCCAATTTGAATGTCACTAATCATCTGCAACCTTAGAAAGCACAGCACAAGAAAACATGACCTCTGCTCCCTCCTCATTTCCAGCCCACTCCTCTTTCCTTTTCTCCTTTGCAATGTTCCCAGGGCTTGCCAGTACAGTACTGCCTGAGAACTGGCTGCCAGGCTGAGTTTTTCACAAGTTTGCCACGTTGCAGTGACAGGACCATGTCGGGGGCCAGATGCTTCAGAGTAAATAAATAGCACATCTGGGGCTTGGAAGTGGGCCAGCACTTTATTATGGAAAAAGCTGGTGTGGAAACCTTTCCAAAGAATACACAGCTGGAAACCATTAACTCTGGGAGAAAATAAAACTGGAAAAAGGGGGAGAAAAATCTAGGTTTACTAGTGTTTGAGGTCTTGTGCATTGTAACTGCAAAGAAACAAGGGACTCGGTTTATACAGCCGTTGAACTAATAGCATTCCTGAAAAATTGATAGTTTATGGTAATTGACCCCAAATAACATAAAGGCTGATCAGGGTGGGAGGCTTGACTCCTCACTGTCTGGCTTTCTTGACTGTATTTGGTAACATCTTCTTAGCTGTATAAATTCACACACAAGACTGGTGGGATTTGATCATGGTAGTGATGCAGGGTCGTCCTTGTAGAGGCGTGCAGGTTCCCAGGCCCCAGGGCAGTCTGCCTCACTCAGGGTGTATCTGCCCTAGATGTGAGAAGTGTTAAGAATCGGAAAAGGAGGCAGATGCTCTCATTGCATCATTCATACAGCAGTGGGAGTAGCACTCTTGGTTGATGATTCATGAAACTGACTCAGCAATGGTTGTAAAGGGGACACTCCCACTCATTTTCTGGGCCAGAGACTAAACATTGCACTGATTTCACCAGAAGGGTGGCAGGAAGAACTCAAATGAGGGAAAACTGGGACAACGCAGAACAAGAGAAACAAAAATAGAAATAAAGACACGGATGGCTTTTTTGAAGGCCATGAATTATAAGGCGCATCTAAATAAAAATAGTCTGGCATTGAAGTGACTCTCAGGAATTCGCTGAATCTGTTCCAAATGAACCATTCATCATACTGCAAAGCTTTCTCCTTTTGTTATGGGCACCCGTCTGAGTGTCGGGCCGCTTAAGAATTACCAGTCTAATGCCATACAATACACAGTCCATGTTTTTGGACTTCCAGTGTGGGAACACTGTGTAATAACTTTTTCCTGTAAGCTGCAAGCTAATTAGTGATTATATTTTTCCTAGTACAAGATGACCTTTGATTGCAGTTAGCAGCTAGCCAGACCTCAATATGTGTATGTCAGTGTTTTGCCAAGTGGACCATAGGCCCACTTTGGGAAAGCTGCCCACCCTGCTTTGTTTACCTAAAGGCTCCATAGCCATGGAGCCTTGCGGCTCCCATCCGCTCTGATTCACTGTTTCCAGCCAAGGAGAGCCGCGAGACGTGGAATGGCCTGGGCTGCCCCTTCCCACGGTTCCCCTTAGCTGGAAATGTTGAACTGGAGCCAATGAGAGCCACGAGGCTCTGTGGCTATGGAGCCTTTAGGTAAATAAAGTGGTGGAAATTCAGATTTGTCATTGCCTAAATGTAATGTGTAGTGATGGGCACGAAACAAAGCCCTAGATCAAAACATTCCCATTTGGGGAAATGCAGTTCTTTACCCTTTCTCTACAGTAGGAGCCCTCTGATGTTTATACAGAAAAAAAAAGTCTTTGCTTTAGGTTTAAGTTTTTAAGAATTTTACAGTGGTGCCAGGACAGCAGCCATTTTGTTTTCTAAGTCTCTCGGGTAATTCTACGGTGTTTTTTACTGTAGCATCTGTGTGTCCCATGGTCTTAAATATATTTACTCTTACAAAAGATACAGAAGTACTTTTGTCCCCATTTTCCAAATAGGGAACTGAGGCACAGAGTAAGTGACTTTCCCAAAGTTATACAGGAAGTGCACTGTGGAGCAGGAAATTGAACCTAATTTTCACAAATTCCATGCCAGTGTCCTAAATAAAGGGGCCACCCTTCCTTTCCCCTCTTCAAAGCTGTCATACACCAACTCACTCTGCTTCCTTACTGAGCTTTTTTCTTTCTTATTGCTATATTGACTGTAAATTGAAACATGGCAGTTTCAACTGAAAGTAAATGGTTGCTCTGTGTGTATGGAAAAACAAACCAAAACCCCAAATGCAAGCTCCTTTGAATGTACAAAAAGTGAGATCCAGATCCAAATTTTGTTGTTTGGTCCCATCTCCAGTAATTCATGACTAAAACCAAAAATGTTTGTTTGGCTTCCCAGAAACAATTTGTTCCCTGTCTCATTTGTTTATTGGTGCTATTTGCTACTCTTCTGATGGTAAGAGATAAAGGCCCGATAGGGACTAAGTTACCTACACACATAATTGGACTCAGGCCAGGGATATCTAAGTGAAATTCTATGGCCCATCTATTTCAGGAAGTCAGGCTAGATGATCTAATGAGATCTTCTATCCATACAATCAGTGACTCCGTAGACTAGAAAGTCCCGGCTCCAAAACATTAATATGATTTTTTTTAAGTTTTCATTTCCCCCACAAATTTAAAAATGAGGATCAAATTTTCTCTTTTTCCAAATGTTTCAGACCAAAAGCTAGCCAACTAAATTCTTGTTGACCAGATAACCTAATTTAAAATCCTCCATTTGAAAATTTGGCCCTGAAATGTGAGGGAGACACTTTTTGGTTTGACTATTCACATGATGCTATATTATGATTAATAATATGTATAATGTCTCATCATTTTTTTTAGCTGGAATATATGTGGTTGTTACCATCTGTATGTGTGACTCTTCCATTAGAATTAGAAAGGATCAGATTCAATATGTCAAGGTTCTCTCTCAACACATAACTGGACCAACTTGTGGCCTACTTATGAGTTTCTGGGATCACTGACTCCCTTTTCTGGGCAGCCTTAGTGGGCAATATTGCTCAATTCACACATGCTGAGTCTGTGTATGAAACAAGAAAAACTATACCGGGACAAAACGGTACACAGCATCAGTTGGGAAAAGACCGCCTTAGTACAGTCATGGAATGATGCATAAAATGCTCCCCCCACTCTAACATTGTGAGTAGTCTGTTATCTTGGGTCCTTCTCCACTAGTATGAAGGGTCAATAGACAAATGCCCTTTTCCTGAACCACTTTCCCCTCCCCAATATGCTGAACTCCATTCAGCGGGTAGCATAGCACTAAAGGCCTGAAATGCACTCAGGGAGGTACCTCCGGGCTGCCTAGCCCTATATGAGTCCTTACCGTCCCACACAGCTAGAATGATGTCAGCTCTGTTTAGTGGTGGAGTAAAAGAGGCCTTATTGGAATTCACTTGCCTCTGTTGCTGTCTTCTGGGGCTGTAGGACACAGCTACCTTTGCTTCATGTCCTCTCAGTGGTGCAAAGTCATCAATGCAGGGAAAACAATGGCACTAAGAGGTAAGAATGGCACTAAAAGGTAAGACTCTTCTCCCCTCTCTTTTTCCCACTTCAGTTCACTACCCAACCAAGTCTGAGTTTTTGTACTGACAGATCTCCATCATCTGTGGGCAGAATCACACCTGGGATCTCTGGAGCTTAGTGTATAAGCCTCTACTGCATGAGTGAAAAGCCAGCTGGCTCTCTGCTAAGGTAATAGAACAGACTCATTCTCTCTATAAATGGTCTCAGTGCCACTAGATGGGATGGATTTCACAAGCCAATTATAGAGCGACAGTGTGGAATTAACCTTCATATACAAATTTGACACTGTCTCCCTTGGCCAGAACAAAGACTTGAACTGGTTAATATATTATAAAACCAGCTTCCTTATATTCACTTCATTGACATCAAAAGCTAAATACGGGACACTTCCAGACCACACAGCCTAATTAGCAACAGGACTACAATTGACAGGTACTTTTCCCCCCTTTCCCTTATTCAGAGGGTCCATCTTTTTTTCTCCACACAAGATCATTTCATCTGAAGAAGTGGGTTTTACTCACAAAAGCTCATGATATGATATATATGTATTTGTTAGTCTCTAAGATGCCACAGGACTACTAGTTATTTTTAAAGTTACAGATTAATACTGCTATCCCTCTGAGAACAGATGGGATAGTACACCACACCCAGAGGATGAGTGGGTTACATTCTATTACGGTAACTCCTAGGCTGCGTGATTTTGCGCAAATACTTTTAACGGAAAAGTTTTTCAGTTAAAAGTATTTGCGCAAGAGAGCATCTATACTGGCATGTGCCATTGTGCAAAAGATTTGCTTTTGTGCAAAAGCATCCGTGCCAGTGTAGACGCTCGCTTGCTCAAGAAAGCTCCGATGGCCATTTTAGCCATCGGGCTTTCTTGCACAAGAAATTAATGTTGCTGAATACTTGCCAAGAGGACTTATCCCTGAGCGGGAGTGTCAGAGTATTTGCGCAAGAACCACTGATTTTGTACATTACAAAGTCAGTGTTCTTGCGCAAATACTCGTGGCCAGTGTAGACAGGCAGCAAGATTTTGCGCAAAAGCACTTGCTTTTGCGCAAAATCATGTCAGTCTAGACGCAGCCCTAAAGTGTCACTTAGGTAATTCTGTATAGACCACTTTGCAAATGATGCTCTCTGTGTAATTGTTGTCTCCCTTCTCACCAACAGATGGCAGCAGAGTGCTATTTACCCCTAGGTGCTATCCAGTGGCCTCAGTACAGCACCAGCATAACCATTGTTACGTGTTTTGTAGGTGCTAAAGCAAAGGAATAGTTTAAGGAGAGTTTGGTACAGATAATGAGGTAGTTTTGCAAATGTTTACAGGAAGTTTCTCTCAGACAGGAGGGGCAACAAGGGAGAAAGCACAAAGCACTTGTTTAAAGCTGTAATAAGTGGGTGATGGAAGCTGACATTATGGGTTGACTGGATGCAGAAGCTGACCTGTCACTGCTGAATAAGAGATGACAGGTACCATGAGGATAGGTTGTGAGGGGCCTTGAAGTAACTTAAGTTTGATGTTATAGAAAAGGAGTCCCAATGGAGGGATGCAACAAGAGGGGTGGCAAGGTCAAGGCAATGAACTAGGCAACAGCATTTGCAACAGCATTCTGAATGGATGAATGGAGCAAGACTGCATTTGTCAGGGCCACAAAGATGGATATAGCAGTTACTGTCCACCTTAATGACCCTACAGAGCCAGATTTTGGCTAACCACTCAAGCCAAAGGGGCAATACTAATCACAACCATTACTATACACCAAGCCACTTATAAAGAATGGTTGCTCGATGAGCTTTAATTTAAACCTGAAACTTACAGGACTCTGCTCTCATTTAAAAGGCCCATTTTGCATGGACCACACTGCACTGGAAACCAGCTGCTTGCATAGAAGGATGTACAGGTTGAACCTCTGTAATCCGGGACTCCCTGGTCTGGCAACATCCATTGTCCGGTAGGACCACAGGTGTTCCAGGATCAGAGAGTCCCGGTGGAGGGCTGGAAGCTGGGATCCCTGCAGCTGGGCTACTCTGCAACTGGGCAGCAAGACACAACACAGTGGGGCCCGGAGCTCAGCGTACTGCAGCAGGGCTTCCCAGCAGGGCCAGGAGCTCAGTGCTGCTCACTGGGGCTAGAAGCCTGGCACACAGCAAGCTGGGCTGTCCAGCATAGCAGAGAAGGTGGTGGCGGACCCAGCAGGGCAGCAAGGCTGGTGGCAAGGGGGAACCGTGCAGGAGCCTGGCAGCTGGTCCAGGGCTAGGGGGAACCAGTAGCAGGGGAGCCAGACATGACCTGTCCTGGTCCAGCAAAAATCCTTCATCCAGGATTGGTCTGGTCCCAAGGGTGCTGGACTAGGGAGGTCCAACTGGTATTGTTATGTTCATGGTGTGTACACAGAGAAGTTAGATAGAGCCTAGGAGATTTTTATTGGAAAGTTACAATCTAAGACTGTTTATTTCTCACGGTTCAGAACAATAACTCACAAAACAAAGAGACAAAGCAGGCTGCTCCCCTAAGACAGAGATACATAACTCATCTCTCCTTCCTGCAGCCTAGCTCTTGGCAGACTGAATGCTGCTGGTCCCAGATCACATGCACACAGCCCCCTAAGCCTGCAAACAGCACTGGGAAACACTCTGAAAAGTAAAGTGATAACTTACACAAGTTTTCAGTACACCACTGATATAATACAAAATTAGCACAGCAGTAACTGGGGGATTGGGTTGAGAGGTCTGAGGGAGAAGGCATCAGACCAAGCCAGGGAGAAGGAAGCTTGATGGAATTGTAAGTGGGTCAGTGCAGAAGCCATGCAAATTCCAGATCTGCTTCCATGACAGGTGCTGGCAGAACTCAGATGGAAATGCTGCCTCTTTGCTAGCAAGTGAACCAGGACGAGTTAATGGATCCTCATTTTCTTTGTGATCCACCCGCTGGCACTCCTTCCACAAAGCTCCCTCCCCCAAGCAGCGTGAGCCAGGGAATTGCTTGGGGGTCTGGCGCTCTGCTCCCTTGATCCACTACATAGGACAGTGAGCCACACCTGATAGGTGTGTGGGTTACACCTGCACCACTCAGAAGAGTGGAGCCGGCAAGGGCCGGGTCACTCCACTTCATCCCACCACAGTGAAGCAGAGTGACCCTGTTGGGAGACAGCAGTGGAGTAGAGCGGGCTGCTGTGTGTGTCGCTCTGCTTTCTGCAGCATCTGCCATTGCGGTGAGTACATAGGGGCTCAAACCTTGCTGCTGGCTTCAGGCCCCCCAGGTAATCCCCCAGGTCACCCTGGTCCCTGTGGGCTCATCTCCATATGGGGAATCATCCCGTCAACAGGACAATTGGGGTGGCCACCACCGGGACCCCAACGCACAGGGCCCAGAGCGGCTATCCCAAACCTGGAGGTGACACAGCATCAGTGAAACTGAGACTGGATACTGCAGCCTGTTTTAGGGGCCACATTTTAAAAAGATGTTGAAAAACTGGAGATGGGCCAGCAAAGAGCCCAGTGTTTTGAGGGCTGAGGAAAAACACCTTCTTGTGAGCTATTGAACGGAGCCCAATCTGTTTAGCTTCTACAAAAGAAGGCTGAGAGGGAACTTCACTGAAGTGTCTAAGTGCCTTCTTGGAGAGAAAATGTCAGGTATTAAAAGCCTGTCTAATGTTGCAGAAAAAAGCAGAATAAGAGCAGTGGCTGGAAGGTGAAAACAGACACATTCATATTAGAAATAAGGCACAAATATTTCACAGTGAGGATGATTCATCATTGGAACAAACTAACAAAGCAAGTGAGAGATTCTCCATTTCTTGCTATCTTCTAATGAAGACTAGAGGCCTTTCGGGTGTGTACTTGGATCAAAACTTATGTGGAGGCAGGAAAAGGGAATAAGGGAATTTGTGTGCAGCCATCTTGGTCTTGTTAACAAGAGAGCAAGAGTCAGGCTAAGTCTGTAGCCTGACAACGCGAGATCTGTAATTAGACGCTGCCTTTGCCTCTCGCCTCCATACGGAGATAAGGATAGAACGCTGACTCTGGCAGGGACCTTGAGATAAGGAGCATCTGGGCAGAACTAAATAACTGTTAGCCACTGGTGTTTGTAATGAGAAGAAGACTAATTGTTATTGTTATTATATCTAATAGACAGTATATAAACTGCTTCATAATTGCTTGTATTGGAAGATCTGCCTCGGAAGGGGGGGATCCCCCCCATCCGAACCAGTTTTTCCCTTGCTGCAGCTCGTAATAAAACTGCCTCTAGCTACTTGTTGCTTAAACACAACACATAGTGAAGGCTTGTTTTCTTCCACACTTAGGGTATGTCTACACTACAGCACTAATTCGAACTAACTTAATTCGAATTAGTTAATTCGAACTAAGCTAATTCGAACTAGTGTATCTAGACCTAAAAACTAGTTCAAATTAGCGTTTTGCTAATTCGAACTAGCATGTCCACATTGAGTGGACCCTGAACTGACGTTAAGGATGGCCGGAAGCAGTGCCGGCAGGGCATCAGATTAGGACTTAAAGCGTGGAGCTGCTGTCTCAGGCTGGCCGAGGGCTGTGCTTAAAGGGTCCCGACCTCCACCCCGGACAGACAGTTCTCAGGGGTTCCCCGCTCGCATGTCTAACTCGATGAGGGACAGCAAAGCGGTCCTGTCTTGGAGTGCCCTGAATGCCCACACTCGGCCATAAGCCCAGCTGCACTTGCCGCAGGCTGCCATCCAGGGGGGTGTCAATCGGGGGGGCTGCAGGAGAGGAGCCGGCAGAGCCACCCCAGTCCTCCCCATTGAGGGCTCATACCCCATTCCTCCCTCACCTCCTTCCACTTACCCCTTCCTAGCCCCCCTTCCTGATGTACAAAATAAAAGAAACGTGTTCAAAAATAGAAACTCTCTTTATTTAACAAAACTCGGGGAGACTGGGAAAAGAAGGTGGGAGAGGGGAAGAGAGAGGGTGGGAGAGGGGAGGGCAAATAAAATGATCAGGGGTTTGGAACAGGTCACATATGAAGAGAGGCTAAAGAGACTGGGACTTCTCAGCTTAGAAAAGAGGAGACTGAGGGGGCATATGATAGAGGTCTATAAAAGCATGAGTGGTGTGGAGAGGGTGCATAAAGAAAAGTTCTTCATTAGTTCCCATAATAGAAGGACTAGAGGACACCAAATGAAATGAATGGGTAGCAGGCTTCAAACTAATAACAGAAAGTTCTTCTTCACAAAGTAAATAGTCAACCTGTGGAACTCCTTGCTGCAGGAGGCTGTAAAGGCTAGAACTAGAACAGAATTTAAAGAGAAGTTAGATAAATTCATGGAGGCTGGGTCCATGGAGTGCTATTAGCCAGGGGTTAGAAATGGTGTCCCTGGCCTCTGTTTTGGAAGGCTGGAGATGGCTGGCACGAGACAAAAGGCTTGGTCATTGTCTTCGGTCCATCCCCTCCAGGGTAGCTGGTGTTGGCCACTGTCGGCAGACAGGCTACTGGGCTAGATGGACCTTTGGTCTCACCCAGTACGGCCGTTCTAAGCTCAGGGCTCAGGGTCGGGGGTCTCACTGGACCACCTTGAGCTTCATGCACACCTGCTCCTGGGTGGCAAGGCTGGCAGCTATCCTGCCCTAGACGGCCACTTTCCTGTGCCTAGTGTGGAGGTCGTGGATGAGGTCCACGATGTCCGCACTAGACCAGGCGGGCGCCCGCCTCTTGCAGCCCCGGGCAGGCTCCTGGGAGCCGCCAGCCTGGTCCTGGGAAGAGGTGGAGGGCTGGGTGGCAGCGGGTGGCTGGCTCATGCCGTGCCAGGTGCAGGGTCTGCTGGCTGGGTGCTGGCAGGCTTGCACCTGGCATGGGCTCTGTAGCCAGCCCATGCCCCTTTAAGGGCTCGGGGGCCGGGAGGGGGGCAGAAGAGTTTCCCTGGTGGTGCCCAGAGTGGCCACCAGGGAAAGCTGGGGTGGGCTAGCCTCCCACTAGTTCGAATTAAGTGGCTACACAGCCCTTAATTCGAACTACTTAATTCGAACTAGGAGTTAGTCCTTGTAGAATGAGGTTTACCTAGTTCGAATTAAGCGCTCTGCTAGTTCGAATTAAGTTCGAACTAGCGGTTTGCCTGTGTAGCACCTATCAAAGTTAATTCGAACTAACTTTTGTTAGTTCGAATTAACTTTGTAGTGTAGACATACCCTTAGCTACTATGATACACAGGAGGGCTAGGATATTCGGGTATAGGATTTGATGCTCTAATGATCCTTTCTGGCCTTAAGTCTACTGATTAATGAAAAACTGAGTGTGGCAAAGGGAGCAACTTCTAGGTCTTTACTGTGTAGCTGTCTGGATCCCCAGAATCAGCTGTCATTAAGTGGGATGATCCGGGGAAGCCACTCAAACATCCAAAGAGGCTGGCTAGGGTCAGGACACCAGCCTTACAAGGGAGGGGTGGGTGTGGCAGTGACATCACAAAGGCCTGTTGCAAGACCTCAGCCTATTGGGGGACAGTGGTGGGGAGGTGATAACCTCATAGAGAGACACTGACATCAGCCAGGCAGAACAGAGGTGCAAGGCAGGGGCAACCTCAGAGGCTCCCGTGGCTTTGCAGCAGCAAGGCTCTTTCTCAAGGTCTCTGGGGACTGAGAGAGAATTAGGATTAGTACGTGAGTATGAGGAGGAAACTTGTTGGAGTTTTCTCATTCCCTATTATTGATTTTGAAGTCCCTGTTCAGAAGGTAAGAGCCTCAGAGAGTTTGGAATTTGTCCGATCTGATCCACCTGATACCAGCTGAATTCTAGGCATAGAAATCACTAGGTTAAGGTGATTTGATTTCTTTCCTACCAAGGGCTTTGTCATGCAGAATCACTGGGGACATTGAGGGTTTGTCCTTTTAGGTTTCTTTTTTCCTCCTCCCCTCCCTCTTTCTCTTCTTTTTTCCCTTTTCCATTCCAAATGAAAGAAGCCTGGGAAACAAGCAGGAAGAACTGGAAGTCCTGGCAGAGTCAAAGAACTATGATTGGAATAATGGAGACTTGGTGGGATGACTCAAATGATTGGAGCATTGTCATGGAAGGGTATAAACTGTTCAGGAAGGACAGGCAGGGAAGATAAGAGGGAAGATCTGCTGTCTATGCAATCCTACTGCTGTCTTACATAGAGATGATGTGGGAAAAGCTGAAGTACTCAATGCTATTTTTGCCTCTGTCTTCACAGACAAGGTCAAGTATCAGAGGGGTAGCCGTGTTAGTCTGAATCTGCAAAAGCGACGAGGAGTCCTGTGGCACCTTATAGACTAACTGAAGTGTAGGAGCATAAGCTTTCGTGGGCAAAGACCCACTTCGTCAGATGCATGTCAGTTAGTCTATAAGGTGCCACAGGACTCCTCGTCGCTTTTACAGACAAGGTCAGCACCCAGTCTACTGCACTAGGCAGCACAGTATGAGGAGAGGGGTGGGTAGCCCTCAGTGGAGAAAGAATGAGTCAAGGTCAAGGACAAATGACTGGCCCTGCTTTTAATGCTCAGAGAATGATCTCCTCCAGTGGTGACTTGGGCCATCCTTTTAAGACTTCTGCTGAGACCTCTTCACCTCCAAGCTCTCAGTCTCAATTATGATTGGCCGAGAGGGAGAACTCAGGTCCTTTTCTTCTCTTTAAGACCAAACAAATAAGTCACAAGCAATTATGTCTTTGATTATGCTGCTTCTCTGAAGTTATTGTCTCTGTGCAGTTCCTGATTCTCTCTAATGTGCTAATTCTTCTCAAATACTTGCTGAATAATGACTATGAGCAATTGTTTCTTTGTAGCTCATTTGAGGGCACTTTATTCTGATCAGTAATGAGTCCCAAGGGGCTAGCTAGGGGAAAGTCATCAGCTTTTCAAGGGAGGGGTGGATGTGCCAGCAACATCACAAAAGGTTGTTGCAAAAACTTAGCTTAATGGGGACAGTGATGAGGTAGTGGTGACCCCACAGAAAGACCCTGACATCACCCACTTCCCTGTGGCTCCCACTGCCATGGTGAGCTCAGGGAGGGAGGGCCTGACCCCCGCTGCCAGCCCCAGCCCACCCAGGGTCCTGTGGGCTAATCTGATTATGGGGGATCATCTCATCAGTAGGACAGTTGGGGCAGCCATTGCGGGGTCCCCAAAGCACAGGGCCTGAGGCAGCCACACTGAACATGGACAGAATGGATCTGCACACACCTCACATGGGTCACGGAGATGTGCCAACAGTGACACAGTGCCCTGCTGCACTACTGGTGGTGGCTCCGGGGGGCCCTGGATAGGGGTTTTAATTGCATAGGGGCAGCAGGCAGGGCCAGGGGATGTGGGGAGGGGGACAACATGTAGGCTGGCAGGAGGGACTGGGAGATGTGGGTGAGACAATGCAGGGAGATCCCCCAGAGCCCTGCCAGAGAAGGGTGCCCGCTGGCCCACTAGCAGGATTTGAGGACAGGCACTGACCCTAATGTAAACTGAGTTTGAGACTCTCGGTTAGACTGAAAGAGTGTGGTTCGCTTGGCTCAGCTTCTCCTACGGGGTACTAGTTTTCTGGAAATAGGGCAAGCAGAATGAATCCTGATTTAAGAGCATTTGATACAAGGGAATACATTTATTTTCATCAGCAAAAATCAGAGGGAATACTTCAAGGTGATCTAAGAAAAATATTCAAATTGTGAAAAGGTTTGATGAGTAGAATGAGAAACTCTTCGATGTGACAAGAGGTCTGGAAAAAACAAGAGACTAAAAACTAGAAAATTTAGAATGAAGGGAAAATTCAGGCAGAACTATTTCAATCAAAGTATGTGGAATAAGTATGTAGAATAAATTATTTCTAAGTAAAGCTATTGAAGCAAATAGAAAAGGATTCAAGAAACAGATACTTTCATGTAGAAAACTGAAAGTTCACCTTTTTTGTCTATAGACTTGAAAAGTTGAGTGAATACTAGTCAAACACCACTAGGAAGATATTTGTGACTCGTGTCTGAAAGATAGAGACAAGCCCAAATTTTCACAGCCTGTGGTATAAGCCACACTCACAAAAATGAATGGACATGTGTCTGTACACGTGGCAATTCTACATTTACTGGTTAGAAAAAACAAGAAGTCGGAACAAAGGTAATTCTGAACATGTGTTTCAAAAGAGTCAGGCTAATGCCCCAAAGCAAAATGAGTCTTTATGAAAATTCAACAGCTAGTGAACCCCCCCAAGCATTAGAATACCTAGAAATTAATAGTTTAGGAATTGATCCTATTCCCCACTTCCATACAATCCTCAATTAGTTGCTGTCATCCACCTGATTTACGCCAGCTGCCCAAATTTCACACACAGACTCCTCTAATTTGCAAAAACTAAACACCGAGGTCAAGATCACACGTTATGAGGTGACTATTGGAAATGGCTCTTTTTAGTGTAAATGTTTAATCATTTGCTCTTTTGATCCTGGCATGTGCTCTTTGCAAACATCAGGGTGCAAAGTAAAGTATGGAGAGGCTGTGTGCCTCAGGAGAGATATCAGCAGGAGTGATGACAAAGCTAGGTGATGAATGACAAAAATAGGACTGAACTCCATGGTAGAAATGTGCTGAATCTTTGACTGCTCTGGGACTGGAGTGCCCTTGGAAAAGTGGGTGCTGAGCACTCACCAGTCACCCGCTGATCAGCTGTTCAGTGGGCCCCACCAATCACCTCCTGGCCCCCATGTCTCCCGCCTGCCACTGATCAGCTGTTTGGAACAGGCAGGAGGCATCCAGGGTGGGAGGAGCAAAGCAAGAGCTGGGTGGTGTGGGAACAGGAAGACGGTAGTGGCCTTTGAGGCAGGAGTAGAGTTTGTGTGGGGTCTTGGGCTGAGTGCGAGTGGAGCACTCCCAGGGAAAGATGAAAGTTAGTTTCTGTGGAAATGAACTGCCTCACCAAGGCCCTTCAAATGGCAACATAAAATACAGGGTTCACCCATAATATTTATGCATGATCTCATTCAAACACTGTCAGCCCTCAACCTATCTCTCCACACAAAGCTCTGGGCTTTGCAGGTCTGAGCTTTGTGCTCCTATGGTTAAATCTGTATGCTGACTAAGGCACAAAGCCTGAGCCAGAGCAGAGAGACTGTCATAAAAACTTTCCTGCTCTCCCATTTACACAGAAAGGGACACTCAGTTAAGTACCTCTGCCGATTACAACTGTGATGACCTCAGGTGGGGGAAAGCAGCGGTGTCTTTGGCTGCCAGTTCCCAAACCATTTACCATCTGTAAGGCATAAACAACACCAAGAAACAAAAAGGGCCATTGCTTTCATAGTGGAGAAGTAAGGCGTCTGATCTCATGGACAAAAATAAATACAAAGGTAAGTCCCCCTTTATGCTTTATATTCATGAAAATTAATGGGAGCTTTGCCGCTTAATTCAGTGGGGGCAAAATAAGGGCCTTAGAAAGGAAAAAAATCTATGGATTTAAAATCAGTCGGACTTCTGGTCCTACATCCCATAGGTGCGTTTGAACCTCGCCCCCTCTCCCACTCTGTCATAAACTCTTTTGGACAGGTCCTGTGCAGCACAAAGCACACCAATGGGCCTTGTGATGGAGTGCCCACCCCACCCAAGGCGGGAAGGGGGTAAGATGGCCAAAGTGGCTTATTAACTCCACAGGATGCATGGGAAGGAAGAGACAGGGGCAGGGAACTAACTGGAAGCATGTTCAGCTGTGAAGGAACAGGAGGGGTTTGTCTAAAGCCCAGAAGTTGAGAGCGGTAAAAAGGGCTGTTGGGAAGGGGCGCAGGAAGGCAGACAGCAGTCACTCCAGCGCAATGAGGGGTTTGGAGCGGGTCTACCATAGGGAGAAGAGGAATCAGGTGCGATAGGAAGCAATCCTTATGGAAGGAGCAATAAGGTCTGAAAGAGGAAGAGACAGAACTTCTGAGCTGAGGGTCCCTGGGCTGGAACTCAGAGTAGAGGGTGGGCCCGGGTTGCCCTAGTCACCACAGAGTGAGTGGCGCCATGGGACAGTGAGAAAAAAGATTGTCTAGCACTGCTAGGGAGAAGGGACTTTGTGACCCCAAAGGTGGGCAACACTGAGTGGTGACCTGACCAGAGGACAGAGTGACAAAGAGGATGCTGTGGTTCCTTGATCTAGAGAGGGTCTACAGATCTAGGATAGAGATAGAGTGACAGCTTGTGGTGAAAGGTGCAGCCCGTGACCGTCCTTAATGCCTATCTTAATAATATGGTAATATATAACACTGGGCACAGGAAGATGTTTCATGGAATTCCGTTGAAGAGGACTTGTGTCCAAAAAGCAGCTCTGGATTATGACTCCCTAATTGCAAATGTATAAGTAAGATTTTAAATAAATCCAGAACCAGGATGGGAAGAACCAAATATCTTGGGTCTATGTGTTTTTCCTGAACTTGGGCACATCTTCCAGGCAAAAAAGAAAACATATATTAACAGTAATTCTTAGACCAAGAGAGTAATATCCTAGGGTTTTCTTCTTCCATTTATCATTGTAGCATCCGAATGCTAGTAGTATCTATGACCACAAGCATCCTATAATATGTTAGTCCACCATTTATGAATAAATCCTATTCCTTTGGGATAAAACCCTTTGATAACTTTTCTTGATTCAATCAAGATTGGATGAGTCTGCTGAAGAGTCTGGTATATAACTAATTTTCATGTTTCTCCACGTTTTATTAACGCTCATAAATCAATAGTAATAATTTGTAATGTTAGTGATTTCCCCCGCCAAGCAATGCTATATAACAGTTATGTCATAGTTTGTGAAGATCCTGGAGTTATGTCAACATTTTTGTTCATGAGTTTAGTCTCCAGAAATTATTTGAAAGGAAAATATCAAGAGTGTTGCCCTAAAATTTCTGCCAAGTAGCTGTGGTTTGGTTTGCAAGTGCACTTCTCATTATCCTTCCTCTGCTCAGTTCTTGTCAGCAAGGACAAGATATTGTAATTGGCAAGAATTCTGCTCTTCAGACCTAGCTTGCTCACAAGAAGAGAAAAGACAAGCAAAGATGATGGACACTGAAGAATACATGTTTGCAAATTATACAGCAATAGTAATAGCCAGAGCCTGTAAATACTAATTCTTCCTAGCGCCCATAAAATCAGTATGGCCATATGTATGCAATATATAAGCATAATACCAAAAAAAGTTTCCTCCTACAGCCAAAGCCTTTTCCTCCTCATCTATATTTGTTTGCCCGCATTTCCCTAGGGAAGAACAGCCAGGAGTTGTTTATATGAAAGGCATAGTCTCAGCAGAGAAGTGAGTGACAAAATCTCCTGTGATCTAATCCTGGCTCTGAGACCAACTCAGAAGAAAGTCACTTCGCCATTCAGCTATGTTATGAGGATTAATTAGTACATAGTAGCAGAATTCTTTGAAGATGAACAGTACTATGTAACTGGTAAGTGTTATATGTTATGGGACCTGAAAAATTTCAATGTTTGTGTGTATAATAATTTGTATTGAGGATTGTCCTACATAAAAGAAGTAGTAAACTTCCTTGGAAATCAGTAATGAACAGATAAAATCAGTCTTATTCAACCAGTAGGTTTTCAGTTTAAATTATTTTTATTTTAAATAAATACATCTTTTACGACATCAGATGGGGATGCAATTTTTAAATGTCTCTGGTTGTGCTGCTACTGAACAAATATAGACCTGCCTCATTACCAGGGAGTTATGCAGTAGATGCGCTGTTACAAGTGTGCTATAATCCATGGAAACCCCATGCAACTAGAATGTGAATCATTTATTCACTAGAGCCTTTGGTGGTTAATGCCTGTGAAAATGGAAGTGAGTGGGTAGAAAAGTGGACTGTAAAGAGAACATACCATACAATTTTCCCAGAGGATTTTGAAAAATACAATATATTAGTGTGATATTAGAATTTACTTTTTTTGAAACAGCTTTCTGAGGGGGAAAAAAGAATTATGCAAAGCCATATGTGCTTCAAATTTGTGATAGTACAGTTACCAGAAGCTGGGTGCATTTTGTGCTGATAAAAGGATTGACATCAAAGGACTGTTTAGTTAGGGGCATCCTAATGTAGCAGTAAGCCAGGAGAAAGAGCTGTATTGATTTACTGGCTTAGTGGGTATCACACTGACATGAGGTCGTGACTCCTTCACAATACAAGAGATCCCTGGCCCTGCTTTTGTGGAGCAGTTAAATTCTAACCTGCTGCTAGTGCTTCTGCACTGGTATTGAATTTATATTAGTGTTGATACACACTGTGTGATGCCTACGTGTTGTGAGTGTCCAATGGACGTGGTCTTAGAGCAACCAAATCAATCAATTGCAGTCATGTTTTTCCCTTAATTTGGGGTGAAACTGGATAGTACAAATCCCACTATCCAGACCTAATCACACTGAAGTCAGTGAGAGATGTGACCATGTAAGGACAACAGGATTTCACCTGCTGTGTCGAAGGTCTGATGTACAGGCATAGTTAAGATTTGGAAAGCTGTGAGAGAAGAAATCACTGTATCGGAGACCACATTGTGACACTCAAAACAGCAAAGAAGGACAGAAAATAAACCCAGCAGTCTAGCCTGAAGGTTGTGAACACTGAACCCATGCCATGACGTGGTGGTCAGCCTGTAGCAGATGATTTCCTTAGCTATGTGCTGCGGCTATAGCAACATAGGGGGAAAAGAGAGGATTTTTATGTCCCAGAATAAAATGCTTTGAAGAGTAGGTGAGGGTTATCCCTCACACAGGTACAAGTTGGGCTACCCAGAAATCCTGCAACCTGAGCCAGCAATGCAGCAGCATCCAAAAAACATTTATTCCTGGAACAAGAAGCCACAGTTAGGACAAGTTAAAGATGATGAAAGTTACAAAAAGGCCAGGAATGCTAAGACATAGAGCCTTTTTTTTTTTTTTTTTTTTTTTTTGAGGTACGTATGTGTCTGTTCGTCAGTGAACCAGATACTGTAAACAAACACTGTCTGAAAAACATTTACCAAGGGCATTACTCTTCCTCTTTGTCTGTTTAAAACTAGCTTCTTTGTACTTAAAAAAAAGAAATAGCAGACACCCCTGCTCCTCCTTTTCCCAGAGGAGCCCCTGAGTTCCCAGGAATCCAGCAATACCCAGCAATCCAAACTTCTGTAGGGCTGGTGTTTGAATCTAAAGCAACTCTATGTCAGCAGGCACGATGGAAACAAGTATATGGTACCTGCTGTCTATATTCTCATATAAATTTATCCAGTGCTTAATCTGTAATGAAATCGGTACTGGGGCTCAAGCAATTTTTTACTTTCATTATTGACATGGCCAGTCCAGAAGTGTCAGAGCTCAGGCACAAATTAACCACAAAATTCACCATTGTATCTTATCCCGCTCATGGAAAGGAGAACACCCTTTCACAAAGATATCTTTTCTTCCATGAAATTGCATGAAATAGACACTAGCATGAAACAGAATTTGTTAACTTCAAATCAAGCAACCACACTCACTTCAGCTGTTAGATTTTTCTCCCATCCCCATTCCCAAAGTATCCACAAGGCCTCATACCATCTTGTAGCAAAGTGTTCTAGAGCAGGTATCTTGCCTTCATATGTGTTTGTATAGCACCTAGCACCATGAGTCCTGATGCTAATTCAGCATTATTTCAGTGTCACTATTATTCTGGCTTTATTTCTTAATATTAAGGGGAATATCTGAAACTACCCGTTGCAACAATGCAAATGTTGTGGGAAACTCATATTGTGCACAGTGGAATCATGGAATAATCTGCAGCTGGCACCAGATAAACATTAATTACCTATTTAGTTTTTAGAGAGAACCGAAGCATGGAGAACATTTAATTAGCTACACTGTCTCTAGCATGTGTGAACAATTTCTGTGCTTCTTATTACATCTATAGCAGGACTTCACTTTTTCCACATAATGATTTTAATTACATAAAATTTTCAATTACAGCTTTAATTTCCATTTCTTAATAAGTTTGCCATGCAAATTATTAACTTGCTTTTAATTTCTCTAACAGCCCTCTCAAACTTTTCATTAGACACTCCCTGTCCTTATTTCATTAAAGCCATCTGTGGGGAGTGCAAGCACCAGCCTTATTCATTGTGCTGTCTGCCGCTTCATGTAAAGAAAAAAAATTCTTTGGATACAAAGCCAAGGCCCTCCTTCTTTCAGCCCTTCCTTGAGTACCCAACCTACAGACAACTGGGGGACAGCCAGACGACTACTTGGAAAGGTTGGCTCTGTAAGACTGATCTTGGCAGCCAGCAGTTGCATGAGGGGCTTGTGTTATAATGGCTCTAGTTCTGATGGAACTCATATTGCCACAGATGCTACACAGAGGTAGATTGGTATGAACTATTGTGCTGCTGTTTTTGTTGTGGGATTCCCATAGTCCTCTCCATGTGGTTTCCCTCTCTCCTCACTGCACTTTGCCTCAGTCATTTCCCCACTTGCCTCTCTTATGTCCCTTTTTGTGAGGGTTGTAAGTAAGGCTTTTACTACATGACACAGCTTTTAGCGACAATGAGCCTGTGGAAGAGGTCTGGAAAGAGTGACACTAATACGCAGTGAGCCCAAGAAGAGGCTGTGGGAAAGAGCTAAGGGCAGTGGTGGTATGTGTGGTCCAGGAAGACAGCAGGGGTTTGGCAGAGCCAGACATTTACTTTTATTTTAAGGATCCCTGAACTGGAAACCAGGGGTGGGTTTCCCGGTCAGCCTACCAAGAAAGGTAGGACATAAGTGTGGGGAATATTGAAACCACGTGTTACTGGGATACGGACTAGTGAGTCCAGAGTCAGGGTATGTCGAGACTGCAGAGAACACGTCCGCTTTTTCAGAATAGTTTCCGAAAAAGCGGGAGCGTTCTTTCGGAAGCTCGGGATTCCTCATTTTATGAGGAATAAGGGATCTTCCAAAAAAGGAGGTTTTCCCCCCATGTAGATGGGGGCCAAATGTCAGAAAAGCCTCTTCCTGAAAAAAAAAAAAAAAAAAAAAAAAAGCTGAAAAAGGTACACAAATTGTGACTCGCAATTTGCATATCTTTTTCTGGAAAAAGAATGCAGTGTAGACAGCCTCAGAGAGAAGGCCCTATGTAAGGTCAGTGGATGATTGCTTGTTGGACTGTTGGTTTACTCTGGAAGGTGTGTGATTTCATGTGACCTTGCCAAAGAGCTGAGTGACACAAAGAAACTGACAATTACAGGGCAATAGTGGCTCTCACAGGGGGTGCAGAGAGGAGACCCTGCTAAACCATGTGCAGCCAGTGAATCACACTCATATGCCCACATTTGGACCTGGGCAGGCTGAGAGGAATGTTCTCCCAAACTGCTCCTACCAGATTAGTCTTCCACCAACCCGAGCACAAGGAGTTTTCAGGCTATTTTTGAACCCGAACCTTTTGTGTGAGGGCTCTGCATTCCTGGCAGGCAACTGCAATGAGCAAAAACGGGATGCATTTAACTTTATGACTGCACTTGTGTTTGCATTGCTAGAGGAAGAAGGAAATTATCAGGTTTGCTTTTCAAACTCAACAGTGAGAGCATGAGAGAAACCACATAGCCCATTGTCAGAGACAAGGTCTTTGCCAAATAGCCATCTCGGACCGAGCCGTTTTCAGGAACACAGGGAGGCTGTGTATAGGAAGGTGCCACTTCCCGCTTGAGTAGACCAATGTGTGCTTGATCAAGCTAGTGAACTAAAAATAGCAGTGTAAGCAGTAGGAAGGGCTAGCCGCCCCGAGCGCAAGCCCGTCTGAAACCCTGAGTATGTATGCAGCTGGCTAGCCCCTCCAAGTGCCCACGGTGCCACAGCTACACTTCTGTTTTTCAATTGCTAATTCGATCAGCGCAAGCACAGCTATGGCTGTTTGAGCTGGAAATTACCCCTTTCCACTCAGGAGCAGATATACCCTTAGTGAGCTGCAGGTGCCCAAAGTCATACCACACAGGTGAGACTCAGCATACCACACAGGTGAGGGAAGAGCAGGAACACATTCTTTTTGAACCCAAACACAATAGAGGCTCAGACAGGCCTGTAAAATGAGTAACTGTGCTTTTAAATAGAGAGAAGTGCTCCTGTGTTTCGGATCCAGAGTTCTACTATACCATGGTTTCCAAAACTGCACCAGGCCGGCTTTTGTTATAGTGAAAGAGCATATTAATCTGCAACTGTTGGGAGGTGGGACAGAATCAAGAGGATGGAATTTGTGTTGTGTTGAGTGTTGCATCTTTCAGAATGGAGCTACATGAGGCGTAATATAGATCTACCAGCATAGGCATGCGCAGAACATTTCATTAGGGTGTGCACCCAGGGAATTTTATTTTTTATTTTTTTTAAAGGTGAACATTTATTGAATACTCAATCATGAAGGACATTATTTTTATTCATCAAACAAACTAAAGAAACTAAAACTTAACTAAACTTATTTTTTTAATTAACAACTAAACTTTACTTAAAAAATATAGACTTAAGTATGGGACTTTGTACTTCTTAGTTTGTTTTTTACATGTGCAATTCGGCACTAATTGCATAATACAGCAATCCATTCTTTAAAACTAAAAGAGCGTATCATGCAATTAAATTAAAATTCAAAGCCACTTTTTTTTGAGACATTATAGGGTTACCAGGTAGTCTTAAAAAAAATATCAGACACGCTTCATGGGGGGGGAGGGGGAGACCATCCGGGAGGGGAGCGGGGCTGTCCAGGAGAGGGGCAGGGGGGCGGGGGCTATCCGGAGGAGATCGGGGGGGGGGAGCAGCCAACGGAAAGCAGAGGGGGTCAGGCGGAGAGGGGCTGGCCAGGGGAGATCAGGGGAAGGGGGGGGCGGCCAGTGGGACTGGGGCTGGCTGGGGAGCTCAGGAGGAGGAGGGGAGAACTGGCTGCCGGAAGCAGTGCTGGTGGGGGGGTGCAGCAGGGCTAGCCGGGGAAGATCGGGAGGAGAAGTGGGGGAGAACCAACCAGCCGGCCAGGAGGGGGCAGGAGGGGAGAAGCATATCAGCTGGTGGGGAACGGGACTGACCTAGGCATTGCAGATCCCAGAGTGATCCCGCCCCCCGCGTGGTCCAGGTGAAGCGCGAGTCAGTCTGGCTGTGGCTCCACCCCGCGCTTGCGCAGCACGCAGGAGCACGGACCGGGCTGCCCCTCCTCCTCACACGCAGCCAGGGCATCCAGTGCTGATTGCACCCCGCCTCCCAGCCACTCCCCCCGCCAGGCTTCCAGGCACCCAGTCGGAAAAGCAGAAAATACCAGCCATTGCACATGTCCGGTATTTTCTGGATTTTGTTATTGGACAGAGCTAAAAAAACCGGACTGTCCGGTAGAAAACCGGACACCTGGCAACCCTAAGACATTAGGGTGTGCCTGGGCACACCCGGCACACCCCGTACGCATGCCAATGTCTACCAGCAATTCTGCTTAGACTGTTCTGGGCTCTGAAAATAACACATACAGAGTGCATACACACACATATGCACACAGCATAGCTTAGTAGTAAATCTTATTAAGGGCTGGATCTTGTCATCTTTACTCATGTCAATAGCTCTTACTCGCTCAAGTGGTCTAGTCAAAGTCTATGGGACTATTTAAGTGTAAAAGACTTAGTCACACACTGCAGATTGCAGGATCATGTCCTAATTCAGACACTCTGCACTAATGGGCTGTGTCTAGACTGTACCCCTTTTGTGGAAAAGGGATGCAGATTAGACACAGCGCAACTGCAAATGAAGCGGGGATTTAAATCTTCCCTGCTTCATTTGCATGAACATGGCTGCCTCTTAAAATCAGGAATAAGGGATCTTTCGGAAAAGACTTTATTTTCCGAAAGATCCCCATCTAGACTGGCACTTTTTTGCCGGCAAAGCCCCGAGCCGGAAAAAAGTGGCAGCCATGTTCATGCAAATGAAGTGGGGAAGATTTAAATCCCCGCTTCATTTTCAGTTGCGCTGTGTCTAATCTGCATCCCTTTTCCGCAAAAGGGGTGCATCTAGACACAGACATGATGTATAATAAGACCTTATCCTATGCTATTTAAAAGGCCATGGGAGCCTTTGTGTCAGACCACACTGCTTATTCTGATATCTAGCCATTTACTTATATGGCCTTTATTAGGTGTGGTATCTGAGAACCCCACAACCATTAACAGATCTTATCCTCAGATCACTCCTGGTAAGGAAGTTTGATCCCCATTTTACAGACAGGCACAGCACAGATTAAGTGATGTATAGGCCTGGGCAAAGTTTCTTCATGAGAACAGTTTTCAAATGGAAATTTGATTTTCAGCTAAGCACAATTTTTTTGTGTATGAAAAATATCTGTCATTGGAAAGGTGCCACAAGATATTTATAAAATGTGAACAAGTGCAATGGGGAGGCAGAAATGACAGCTCCTTTCTTAATAATGCTTTCCTTAATAATGAACATTAAGTCTTTGAGGGAAAGGTTACAAAATATATAAGTAAAAATGGGTACTATGTTGCACAAACCCCAATGCTATATGGATACAGGCTTTACGATGAAACTTTGTAGGTCTTACTGCAAAGTTTGGAAACTCCCTGCAGTTCACATCAGATGAAATGCTGGTGTTGGTATTTTTAGAGACGAAATTATAAATGAATGGATAACTGATCCATAAATAAAGCAAAGTGAAAGCAAGCTGCATATCAAAGAAAGCTGTGATGAATGGCAGCCTTCCATAGGCATGACTCAAATTGGGATGAAAAGTGGTATTGAAGTACAAATGAGAGAGGCATGGTGGAGGGAAAATGTGGAAATCAAAATAAATTAAAAATAACAAGATGTCAAGTAGACTGGAGAGTTCCATATAGCAAAGTTAAATTCATCCTTGGTGTAACATCCCTGTCTTCCATGAAGCTATAGCTGAGATGCAACTGGCCTCTGGCATTTAATTATAGGCTGTTACAGCACCATAAGATCTCAAGAGAAATCTTACAAGATATTGACAGGCATCAAATTAGCATTTGCCTCCACTGTCCATATAATCCGATCAAAACTATTTCACATTGCACAGGAGCCAATTTAGAAAAATGATTCCGTGATATAAAAAAATAATGTGTAAAAACAGCCATGGTACAAGAGAACTAGCCAGCCGATCAGCTTTTTCTTAAATAAGCAGCATCAAAGGGTCTGACATTTGCCTCCTGTAGATTAAGAATTCTGTTCATTAGAGTGGAGCCAGGAGATGAGATACATTGAGGGTCTCACTGTACAAACTCTGAGTAGTACACAGTCCCCGTCCCAGCGAGTTCACAGCGTAGAGACAAGGCAAAAGGTAGGGGATGGGGTAGAGCACGCTGGCAGAGCGATCACTTGGAAGGAGACAAACATGGCAGAGTCACCTCTTGGGATAGCTGGGTGGTAGGTTGAATTAGGAGGGAATTAGCTAACCAGAAGGTGAGAGCAGGTGAGAGGAAGGAGAGGAAGAAAGGATGAGGCTTAAGTTCTGTCTGATGAGTTGCCAGAAGAGTGTTGATCCCCCCACTCCACCTCTTTCCCCAAGTCCCCCACACCCTGCCTCTTCCTACCCCTGCTTGTTCCCTTTTCCTCAGTTGTGCCTCTCTGCCCTCTCTCTTGCCCGCCTCCTGCAGCTTCTCCTGAAAGCTGCTAAACAACTGATCCACAATGGGCAGGAAGTGCTGGAGGGAGGGGGATGTGCTGATCTGTGAACTGCCAATGGGTGCTGAGCACGCACTATTGTGTTTCTATGGGTGCTTCAGCTCTGGAGCACACAGGGTATTGGCACTTACATATGAGGAACAAGCAAGGGAGCTGACAGCTTCTGAGGGCCCTGGCGCAAGGTGTTTGAGGGGAGGTGCTCCACACACATGGAAGGGGCGGGGCCTCAGGTGGAAAAGGGCAGGGGCATGAGCAATCAGCTTTCAGCACCACCCAGACTATGGTACACCCTTCCCCTCCAGAGCACATGCCATGGCTCCTGTACTTCCCCAGGCAGCCCTAAGAGCCACCCAGAGCACCCCATGCAGCACACCAGCAGTGACTTAAAGGACCCTGGGGCCTTTGGATTGCCAGGTCCTAGGGCAGCTGGCTCCTTGAGGCCCCTGTCCGTGGGCCTGGGAAAAAGTATGGAGTAAAGAGACAAGAGAGGAGACAAAATTACTGTTAAACTAGGGCCAGCCATACAGCAGCTCCTCCCCCTCCTCAGCAGCTGTACTTCTAGCAGCTCCCTATGCCTGTCCCATGATGCTCCCCAAACCCTGTTCCTTCTCACCAGCTGCCTGCTTCGGTTCCCTTCCCTCCCCCTCTTCTGAGCCTGATGAGCACTGTCCCAAAGAGCCTGCTCTTCAGGCTGCATTGGAGGAGAGGAGCTACCCAGCAGCAACTGCCCCTCTCCTGAAGAACAGGGTGTGCAGCAAAGCATCCAGCCAAAGAAGCCACTGCAGTGTCAGTGATCTGCATCCTTGCACAAGCAACAGGGCTTAGAACAAAAAGCAAATGTTGAAATTCATATGCAGCACTCCTGTGTTGTATGTCAGGTTGTGGGGTTGCATGGTACTGGTAAAGTTCCATCCTGTGGCAGACTTTGCTTGATGCAGGAGATTAGTGGGGACCAAGGAGACAGATGTTATTTGGTGCAACCCTCCACCCGATGCACTTCAGGGATGCAGACAGGCTGGCTCTGAGTCTGCTACTGACAGAGTCCTTAATAGACCTTAAAGACCTTATGCCAGTGGAAGGCAGCCAGAGCAGAGTGGAGTGAAGGTTGGGTGGTATGGTCTGCTGGGCACGACGGTTGTGTTGTCTGTGAATACATCTGTCAGTGTGGAAGTAGAGAGTATTTACTGTTGGATGCTTCAGTTTTCATTCCCTTGCTTTTCTAGGTTAATTTTAGACAAATATCTAAGCATTCAGCTGCTTTTCAAAACCAAACATCCCAACCTTTGAAGGGACAGTCCTCAATGGACACATAAAACTTGCTTTGCTTCACCCACAGTAAATACATAAGATAAATAAAGTTCTGGGAAGTTTTGCTATAGCCTGGCCCATCTGTGGTGCAAGAGTCAGAAGTCTTCATAAAGTGAGTAGGGAACCAAAACTAAAACTAAATCCAAAAATAAAATCTTTTTCTCTTGATGCACATTATGACTTAATAGCTACACTTATTTTCAGTGGAACTGCTTACACATGGAAGATAAAACAAATAAGAAAAACTGGGGCATACAAGGGCACTTGCCTTTAAAAATAAAAGGAAAAGCTTTGCAAGGCTGAGCACAGTGACAAGACTGGAAAGACTTACTTAATCAGCAGAGTATATATTCCAGTAACAAATGAAAGACAATTTTAGAGAAACCTGCCCTTTTGGGTGTTTGTGATTTCCCCCTTGTGCTCTAGTAATTACCATGCCCGTGTAATCAGGCTTCCTAAAGAGATGGATCACATTCCTTGTCTAGGTTGTACCTGAAACTGTAACTTGTGTTCCTGACAACCTCCTACCCTTTCTAACACAATAAGAATTTAGGTGAAGGCTTGGATGTGAAATTTGGAAACAGGCTGAGTTTCTCTTCTGCTACATTTAAACAAACCATCCATATTATTCTCCAGGATTTATTCCTCAACAAAACTGAATGTCACAAATAAGCTGAGGTTTACCACAAATCAGAGGAGGGATTGTAGTAATCTAGATTCATTTGTACAATCTAGTGGTATTTTACAAAAACCAAGTAATTCTGATAGGGGGGTGTTATATAATAACATCTCTTATTAGCTTTGTACCATGAATCATTTACTGGGACTTTGTTCCTCAATGTTAAAATGTTATGGGCTAGATCCTCAGCTGTCAGCTGAGAGCAGCTCAGCGCTATTGAGTGGGTGGTAGGCAGAGGTCGTTCTCCAAGGATGTCTACACTGCACTGTCGCTTGAAATAAGTTTCATAATTTGATCTTATTTCAATCTTATTTCAAAATAGCTTGTTTCCTAATTTGACGCTGTCTACACAGTGCCAAATTTTGAAATAACCCGCTATTCTGAAACATCTCTTACTCCTTGTGGAATTGGGTTTACTTTACAGGGACATTGGAATAGTGAGCCCATTATATTTTGAAATGACAGCTTGGTGTGAAGATACGGGATAGTGTTTTCTGGATACTCCAGTATCCCTAAATAGCGTTGCACTGCAGACGTAGGCTAAGACACCTTTGCAATTCTTGAACATGAGTGTGGGACTTGGTATAATTTAGAGCAATCACTAAATTATACCCAGTTTCACATGGCCCCAGGGATCATTCAAGCACCTGGGGATATTCTTGGCAAGAGTGTAGGGACATGCTTTATTGTCTCTATATATAGCCATGGTACGCCCACATCTTGAATACTGTGTACAGATATGATCACCTCATCTCAAAAAAGATGTATTGGCATTGGAAAAGTCCAAAAAAGGTAAGAAAAATGATTAGGAATTTGGAAGGGGTCCCATATGAAGAGAGATTAAAAAGACTGGGACTTTTCAGCTTGGAAAAGAGGAGACTAAGGTGGGATATGATAGAGGTCTATAAAATCATGACTGGTGTGGAAAAAGTGAATAAGGAAAAGCTATTTACTTGTTCCCATAACATAAGAACTAGAAGTCACCAAATGAAATTAATAGGTAGTAGGTTTAAAACAAAAGGAAGATTTTCTTCACACAGAGCACGGTCGGCCTGTGGAACTCCTTGCCAGAGGAGTGAAGACCAGGACTTTAAGGGGGCATCTACACTGCACCTATAGCTTGAAATAAGCTATGCAATTTGAGCTATGCAAATTGCATAGCCTACTTCAAGTTAATTTCTGAATAGCTTATTTTGTAATTTGGCACTGTCTACGCAGTGCCAAATTTTAAAATAAACTGCTATAATGAAATGTCTCTTAATCCTCGTGGAACAAGGTTTGCAGGGACATTGGAATCTCAAGCCCATTATATTTCAAAATAACGGGCTTGCTCAAAAAACATGGAATAGCTATTTTGGGATACCAGAAGTATCCGAAAACAGCTGCACAGTGTAGACATAGCCTAACAGGGTTCAAGAAAGAACTAGATAAATTCATGAAGGTTACGTCTATCAATGGCTATTAGGCAGGATGGGTAGGAATGATGTCCCTAGCCTCTGTCAGACACTGAGAATGGGTGACAGGAGAGGGATTGCTTGAAGATTCCCTGTTCTGTTATTTCCCTATGGGGCATCTGGCATTGGCCACTGTTGGCAGACAGGATACTGGGCTAGATGGACCTTTGGTATGACAGTTTGGCCATTCTTATGTTCTCATTTCTCCAACCCTACATGCTAGAGGTTATGAATTGGGTAGTATGGGTCCACTATGTCAGCTGTGTGCCTCCCAAGAACGACACTTTACCCAAAAACATTTCTTTGGGAGCCCTTAAGCCAAATCAGCTATAGCAAAATCTGGTTCTGTCAGTGTGGAACTAGTGGGCAACAAAAGGTACCAGACTGGCAGCTGCGGAGATTGAAGATTCCTGTCTATCCACAGAACAAACAATACAGACTCTGTCAGTGGTGAGCAACCTGTCTGTCAAGGTTTTATTTGTGACCCTGCAGGACAATTTGTTTATCTTTGCCCACACGCAAAGTTTGCCAGATTCCGCTGGTTTCCATCTGCATGATTTTTTTCCAACCAGTATTACTAACATGACACTCACATAAAGCCAGGGCACATGAAGTGAGGTGAGTGCAGACTGCACACAACATTGACTGTGAGAGCCATGTGCTCCCTCTGCATCCAATGAAAGTGCTTCTACATATGGTTCAATCAGCACACCCCATAAATTCTAAGTATGCAAGCACAGTTAGCAAAACTACCCTGTCTTGGACACAACAGTCTTGGGGCCCATTGAGGGTACGTCTGCACTGCACAGCTATTTCAAAATAAGCTATTCCAGAATAGTTATTCCGAAATAGCTTATTTTGAAATAACACAACACAGCAGGGAAGCCTCAAAATTAATCCCATGCAGGCTTCCCTAATGTGGACGCGCTATCTTGGTTTTTTTAGAGCCCCAGGAGGCACTAGGGAGGAATAACTTAGCATGGCCCTGGTGAGGGGCTATTTTGAAATAGCAGCAGTGGAGCGTCTACACACGCCTTATTTCGAAATAGCTGTTTCAGAATAGGCGTTATTTCTCATAGAATGAGGTTTACAGATTTTGGAACAAACCATCTGTTATTTCAAAATTATTTCAAAATAACGGAATGGCTGTGTAGATGCTCACATAGTTATTTCGAAATAACACTAGTTATCTCAAAATAACAGTGCAGCGTAGATGCACCCTCTTATTGAACCTACTCACTAGCCTTGGTTGCCCATTGCTGAGCTATGGCAGTGTAAGCTTCTTCCATGCTTCCTTCCAACATTCCCAGCTCTGACCGAAAGGAAGCGCCTCTAGGGGAAAAGATAGCACAGGAACAGATAATGGGCATATGGAGCCAAGTGTGTGTGCCCTCTTATCCAAAATATTTGTCTTTCATTAAAACTGTTATGCTCAAGGACTAGCCTGCCTGAACTGCAAATACATGTCTCGTTCCATTGGAAAGGTCGATCCTAGCTCATCTGGATTTTAAGCTAGTTATTCTTGCACTTTGATCCACAGAATATGTGGTGGTGGTGCACAGCGAGTAATATTTAAACCGATGAGCAGGAGTTATTGGAACGGATGGTGATCCAGGAGATTTTTCTCTTATGAAGCCTTCACAAATGGAAAGCTTTAAGCTCTCTGTATAAAGGCATTCTATCTAGTCTTGAGTATGGCATGTGGAATAGTGGGACAAGCCATTGCCCAATCTGTACCTCTGAGGTAATTTTAAAGGGAAACTCCATCTTTGGGGAAAAGAAGAAACAATATTGTCTATGTTGGCTCAGATCCTCCTAAAATCATGGGATAATATAATGACCACAGTACATGCAAGAATAATTTTTTAGTCTCCTGATTATCCTTTTGCAGGTTGATCCTCTGAAATCCAACACTCTGTGGTCTGGCAACATCCATGGTCTAGTATTGCTGGTCCAGAGAGCCCAGGTGGGGGTTGGGGGTGGCCAGGGTCAGGTGCAAAGCCCCATCCAGCAGCAGCAGCTCTCCAGTTGCCAGGAGTGCAGCCCAGGCCAGTGTGGTGGAGATCGCAGCCCTGACTAGGGCTAGTGGCAGCAGGGCCAGCACAGCACGGAGTGCAGCCCCGGTCAGTGACCAGGAGCATAGCTGGGCTGGTGCAGCGGGGAGCACAGCCCTGGCTAGAGCTGGTAGCAGTGAGACTGGTGTGACACAGAGCCCCAGGCAGGACCCAGAGCGCAGCCCAATAGCTGAGGCTGGCACCTCAGGGGCTGACAGCTGGGAGGGGAACTTTGACCTACCTGGTCCAACAATCTCCCTGGTTCAGGACCACTGAGGTCCTGGAGGTGCTGGACCAGGTAGGCCCAACCTGTAGTTGTTTTGGAGAAGTCTCTGAAACTGTAGAGGGTGCTACAATACATATTTATTTTGTTTTAAACGTTTTTGTAAGCATTCTAGAATATTTTAAATAGAGAGGCCGGGTAGAAATATTTTAAATAAATAAATAAATACTCTAGAGAAACTAACCGTGTCGAGGAAGCCAGGTACTGTTGTCAGAGGGCTCTGTACAAGAATGGAATATGTACTAAATTATTAGAAAATGTGATCAAAATGTTTATTAAAAAAAATTTCCTCTGGAACAGGGAGATCTTTGATTATTCTTCCCCGCACATCTTGTGCTTCTCACATGTCCCACATTTATTAAAAAACAAAACAAAAAGAACCCTGCCATATAACCCACCCATCCATCCATAAAAATCCTCTCTTCTCAGTACCAAATAATCACCTGTCATATAGGAGCAGTTGGCTATGAAAAACACTGATCTGTAAAGATCACTTGATATTTAATAGTCAAAAGGTGACCCTGATTGATATAGCATCCTGTATTCTGTAGCCTTCTTCCCAGCTTTGTAATGAGTTAACTTAAAATTAATGACAGTTTCAGTGTATTTTTTCCAAATAAGTTATGTTTGTATATGGAGCTAGCAATGTAAAGTGTAGGTTAGATGGTTAACATCGCAGGGAAACATGTATATAACAAACACCTGTTTTATACAAACTTTGGGGTTCTATATACAAGTACAGTTACAATACAAATATTTGTAGAGATCTTGCTTTTCATTGCATAAACACTCTTGATTGGAATAAACTGCCTAGCTATCATTTCAAAATATTTTCAAATATCCCTGCAAGGCACATAAATTTTGAAAACTTCACAACAAACAGCAGCTTCCCTATGAAGCACACAGACATAAATCTGTTTAAATAACATTAAAGATATTGTACAAATTGGCACATGCCTGGGAAATTTCAAGCTGAAGTTGACAATAAACCTTAATGCTAAGTCTGGGACATAGTTGTTAGATGCTAACATACAACCTGCTACCCTTAGTCGTTACAGCCCAAGGGTGGACTGGCAGCTTTCCCTTTAAGTTTCTTTTCATGATTAAAGTTGGTGACACACCTTGAGAGTACATCAACACAACAACATTATTTCAAAATAACTAATGTTACTTTGAAATAACTTAGTCTGCATCTACACAGGCAGTTATTTCGAAATAATGTCGAGATACTGTCAAGCTGGAGGACTTCTTACTCGAACTCCTATAACCCTCATTGTACAAGGAGGAAGAAAGTCAGAGGAAGAATGCTCTATTTCAAAATAAGTGCTGTGTAGATGCTCCCAATTTCAATTTCAAAATAAGCTACACAATTGACGTAGCTCAATTTGTGTAGCTTATTTCAAGTTAAGCCCTGATGTGTAGATGCAACCTTAATGTTACATAACTATCAGCTATTTCTGTGTTAATTCATGGCATAGTTTCCCCAAATAACTAATTGGTTGTTTATATGATATTTACATCTAGCAGAAATCAATTCATTTGCCTTGAATTGGTGGCTGAAGTAACCACTATTTTCTTATTGGAGAATATTGCCAGGATATATTAAGATTTAAATAGCTGAAATTGTGAAAATTACTATTATTAAAATCTGATGGCTGTGAAATTGACCAAAATGGGCCAAAAATTTGGTAGAGCCCTAGTTATGGTTTGGTGGGCAATGCCCTCTGGAAATTATTCCTTCAAGATCAACCACAAAAATCACTGCTACTGAGAATTGCAAACTGTGGACTGCTCTGATTACGGAGTCTAAAAGGGGAGCACAACATAGCAAATCCTATTACCAGAGCAGTGCCAAATTCATTGGTGCCAATGACGACAGCTGACAAAGGTTTGGATTCATTCCCCATAGCGATCTAGGGGAAAGCATTATGTATACAATTGGTGGCACCTGTATGAAGGGGTGATTCTATCCCTAGTAGTTCTGCAAGCCTTGGTACAGACAACTGTTCAAGAAACTTTTAGGATCCTCTGTTCCTGCATGGATTTTCATTGGCCTCATTCAATAGTTGACTCAGAGGAGGAAGCTAAGGGACTGATCCAATCTCCAGTGAAGTCAATGGAAAGGCTTCCAATTTACTTTACCCTTCACTGTAATCTCTCCTTCTAGCAGCAGAAGGAAAGTCACAGTCTTGCTTTTGCTTGGTGCGCAACATATCTTAAGACTGGCCCTGCTCAAGTCTTTCTGGCTTATTCATGTCAGGTGCTATCTCTATGCTAATTAATGCAGAGGCAAGGTGGGTGCTTTGGCATTTAAAAAATCTCAGTTATTAGTTCTAGTTAGTACAGTGATCTCCATTATGGAGTGTAAGCTTCCGTGGGCTGGAACCCACTCCCTCAGATGCATGAAACGGAAACTTCAGACTGACACGGATAAATACATTAATTCAATGATGGGTGTGTTACATTACTTTGAGGAGGACCAGTGCTAACCAGGTTGATTCATTCAGTATAGAAGTGGCCCATTCTCAACAGGTAGCTCCATAAAAAAAGTATTTTTTCTTCTTTTTAGTATCAATAACTTCTCATCAACTGTTGCAAATGTACCACCTCCACCCTGAATGAATTGACGTGGTTAGCACTGGTCCTCTACGTAGTAATATATACATGGCTAATAGAAATTTCCATTTCATGCATCTGAGTATGAAGTGGGCTCCAGCCCACAAACGCTTATGCCCAAATAAATGTGTTAGTCTTTAAGGTGCCAGAGGCCTCCTCCTTGTTTTTGCTGAAACAGACTAACACAGCTGCCCTCTGAAACATATGACGGTGTGTGTTGAACTTGCTTCTATGTCTCTGTGGAAGAGATGAAGACAATATTATTATGCTGCATTGTACATTTTTTTCTGGTGTGTATTGAGAGTGGCAACTGCTGTACATATACCATGGGGTTCATTTCATTTCTTACCACTACCAGAAAAGGCAGACTAGTGCAGCATTAACAGGGAGTAAAGTAATGAGCTGTCAGGAGGTAAAGATTAGAATCAGTGCACTGGCTGTCCAAAATCCTCAGCCATGCTCATGTCAGGAAAGCAGGCTGATACATCCCAGCTTTTCTCAGGACTTCATATATAACCCACAGAGCAATATGTCCGTTCAAATAACATGTCACCTAATCCTCTTGTGTTATGCCTCCCCTTTTCCAGACATATCCAAATTAAAAGCATATTTATACATTTTCCTATTGTGTCAACTTTTTCTTTTTATTTCACTTTTAAAGTGGACCTTCTACAACTGGAGCACTTGGCAAAGGAATAATCTGGTTGTACAAGAAGAAATAGGATAGTTTAATGCATAATACATAGTATTCTGTGATATACTGCAAAGCAATTGAAAAAGAAGCTTTAATGTAATATTTTAGGAAAAATAAAACTGTTCTTTTCAATTTAACATGTTTTCCAAGAAACATTAATGATTAATTGCTGGGTAAGATGGCTTAGTTATTTTGTATGCTTCTTAACAGCTGCAGAATTGGCTGAATGGAGAAAACTCAGGCACACACTATCATGGCTTTCTGCTATCAGAAAGGGCCTCGGATGAGTGAGGGGAAAAGAAACACTCATGATTTCCCAAGTGTTTTTACCACAATCATCAGGCTGAGGAGGATGAAGTTCAATAGATTTTTTTTCTCTGAAAATGACAAAAGCTTTTTTGTTACTAATTTTCAAGTCCATGGAGGCTCAATTCCACAACAACGACTGAGATCCAGGGACCTCAACCATCCCAAGTATCAAGCCCCAAAAACTCACCATTATTTTAGAAGCAAAATGCAGGACAATGTAGCACTTTAAAGACTAACAAGATGGTTTATTAGATGATGAGCTTTCGTGGGCCAGACCCACTTCCTCAGATCAAATAGTGGAAGAAAATAGTCACAACCATATATACCAAAGGATACAATTAAAAAAAATGAACACATATGAAAAGGACAAATCACATTTCAGAACAGGAGGGAGATGCGGGCGGGGGAGGGGGAAGGAAGGAAGGTAAGTGTCTGTGAATTGATGATATTAGAGGTGGGGAGAGTGGGATGTCTGTGAGCTAATGGTATTAGAGGTGATAATTGGGGAAGCTATCTTGGTAATGGGTAAGATAGTTTGAGTATTTGTTCATTCCTTCCCGGAGAGTGTTGAATTTTAACATGAATGACAGTTCAGAGGATTCCCTTTCAAGTGCAGATGTAAAAGGTCTTTGTAGCAGAATGCAGGTGGTTAAGTCATTGAGAGAGTGTTTTATTATTTTAGAGGTTCTTTAGAACATTAGAAGCAAGAGAAAGATGAAGGAAAGTATAGATCATTCACTTATGATTACATTGTGCACCTACTAATGGAGCAGCTCTTTATTGTCTAGAATCTGTGTTTTTCTAACCTGAGGGGATGTCTGTAATATATATAATGGCTCCCTATCCTAACACCCCAGAAAAATAAACCAAATAGGGAAGTTGGGGTACATATTTGAAATGCAGTACAGTAAATATAGCTTCTTTAATGACTACTCACAGAGAGCAAATGCTTTGCGTAAGAAGGGTATCCTTTTTCCAAAGTAACTTTTCAGCTAGAACCACACTTGGAGTGGGATTTTGTGTTTATGGGGGTTCTCAGGAACAGATGGTGATGTATAATAAAAATGGTTTAGATTTAGAACAGCTTTACAGTCAGATGAGTTTCTTGAGATGAAAAATAGTGCTGTAAAATTGCATCGAGATGAGGACTTGTTAGGTTCTATATTACAGGAAGATATAATTCATCATCATATATTCTAAGACCAACTACCGTAATTTATATCATTGTTCTAATAGCTTTTCCAGATCATGTATTCAATTATTTTAAATGTCCAAAGCATGTAAAGCTGAAATTTTATTTATGATACATGCTTTTACTGTTCAATCTATAACCACAAAAGGTCAGTGGTTTCACAATAAATAATATATCCAATGTGTATTTACCCCTTTTCCACTAATTGGTTATCCATAAATATATTTAATTTCCTCAAATGTATTCCTGATCCTCAAGCACTCAAGTATTTTTTTTTGTAATTTTTTAACTCTATAAATGATTGCAAACAGTTCCCTCTAAATATTAATTTATAATTTTGACTGGTCAGATAAATCATATTGTATCGTGTTGGTTTTTTGACAGGTTTTGTCTGTAAACACTTCTGGTATGAATACATGCTGATGTGAATTTTTAAAATGGTCATTCATAAATACTTATGTGCAATTTAGAAATAAAATGTTTGTGGGCCGACACACAAAAGCACACACTCTAGTGTAGCATACACACAGGATAATTGCAATTTCCCATGCATATAAAACTATTGCACAACAAAGTGTATATGTAAGTGCATAGTTATTTATAGCAGAGGTTCTCAAACTACAGTCTGTCTATCACTGATGGGCCAAAAACACCTGCTGATGATTTGCAGGAAGGTGGCAGATCACACATTCTACTCTTTGTTTCTACCTACTAAACTGAATTACAAGATAACTAAAGGCATATTAATATTCCTTTTCCATGTAAGCATTTGTGTTAGTGGTCACAGAGGTATTACACCATAGCCAGTTAGTGGGAAGGTGTCCACAAGACTCTCTTAAGACATGAGTTGCATGGAGAATAAAACTGAATCCCTGGCTTACAGTAAATATAGTCACAAAGGCCTTTTTGTACATGGACCTTATTTACCCCTTAAAACTCTTTCCTGCTGCATTGAATACCAACCATGAATGTTTATACTTTACTTTAAAAAATAGAACCACTTTTGATGTCCATGTACCTAAAATGAATACTTGTATATTCATAGGGTGACCATATTTCCCTATGATGAATACAGGATACCTGGTAAAACTGCTGAAACTCAAGCAAGTTTAATTGCAATCAATCAGAACGGTTGCAGTAGCCCCTCCTCCCAACATGCTATAATGCCCCCCGGGCACAACGGGAACTAGTAGACAAAGGGTCTGGTGCTAGCAGCAGTGGTCAAGACCCCCCACATTCACTAGCAGCAGTAGGCGCAGCTCAGTCTACTCCCTCAGCCACGTCACTCTGATTCCTGCTGGGAGTGTGGGGGTGGTCCAGCTCCTCTCCTGAGCACTGCACTGGGCTGTGTTGCTTTGCTTTCTCTGCCACAGCTGGTGAGTGTGGGGTTACGGGTGGACCCTGCTACTGGTGCCAAGCCCCCACAGCTAATCCTCCCCCCATCTGCCCAGAGACTCTGGGCCTACTGGCTGCAAGCCAGCCCCTTGACCTTCCTGCCCATGGTGTTTGGGGGGCACATGTCTCCTCTTGCCATCCCCATGAATCACCTGTTGGGTGATTGTGGGGTTTGATGGTGAGGCACTAGCCAGAGGAGCAGCTGCCCTACCCTGCCCAGCTCCAGCTTCCATCTCCAACTGGACAGGGGTTTGGGAGAGAATTCAGGGGGGCAGGTGGAATAGAGGCTTCGGTTTTGGGGGTGCTGGGAATTGAGTGGGACGTGGCACTGGGGATTGAGGCTTCAACCTGTGAGGGCCAACAGGGATTGGAGCTTCAGTCTGGGGGGACACAGGAAATTCATTGTGGGAGGGGGCCACCAGGGACTGAGATTTCAGCCCCACAGTGGATTGGGACTTCAGCCTCATAGGCTGAAAGGGATGGCAGATCCCCCCCTTGAGAAACCCTGCTTCAGGGTGCACTTGTGACACACACCCCTCACTCAGCCTCCCCCACCACTCCCCTGTCATACACAGGCTGCTTCTCCTCCTACTAGCTTTGTGTCTTTCTGCCTCTGAACCCTGCCTGAGAGCACCACCTGTTGGCCACTGCGCACCTGCATCCATCCACCAGCCACAAGCAGGAGGCTGCTGAGGCTGCACTGACTGACCTGAAAGGGGAGTGAAAATATGGGACAATTTGCCTGTTTTTTAAAAAAGCGGGACACCTGCAAGATGGTTTAAATAAGGGACTGTCCCATTAAAAATGGGATGGATGGTCACCCTATATCATTGTAACCCATGTCCTTAGCCCTTCACTGTCTATCAAGGCGCTAGGGTACCCAGTTCTGCCACCATTATTCAAATTAAACTGAAATCTCCAGTCTGCTAAATCCACTTAGCACTGCATTTAAAGTGGTCAGCGGAAGACAGTGCAGAATTCCCACTGTTGAGGGGAACTCGCTGTTGATGAAAAGCTGGTACCTACACTGCCAGCCAGCCCAATGTGAGGAGAAGGAGGGGGCCATGTCATGGGTACTCTGTGGGTGTGCTGCTTCTGATCTTCCACTGACTCGTGGAAGGTCCCTAACTTGCACTAGTAGGTAATCGCAAACCACAATTGACTTCCTGCAGCCAATTCCCAGCCCCCACCTTTCAAGCACACAGCTCATATCTGCCCAGTGACTGAGTAGAACAGTGCTTAGAAGCGTTAACAAGGTGCAGGATCAACGGCAGCCAATAGGATCCCACTTACTGTACTGCAAATTCATTTCACTGCAAACACACACTCTCTCTGTAGTCTTCCACTCCTGGCAGCTGGCTGCCACGTCTTTCCAGTGGCTTAGTTTATAAGAGAAAACACCAAAGGAAATATCGTTCTTCTATTTCCAAGACCTCATGCCAATTTCTTTATAAGGGCCGAATTCTTCCTAGTAGAGAATAACAGATTCCTTTACCTATTCATCTAAAATGGTATTGACCATAGAAAGAAAAATATAATTCTAAAGCTTTGCCAAAGTTGAGATACCCAAAACTCCCAAGTCCAAGCTTGAGTTTTTTTTAATGAAAGGTTTTATTCTGTAGAAAAATCACAAGACTCCTTATCCAAAGAAACAGATTTAGGCATGACCCAGCATGGGATCAGAACGCCAGTGCCGAGAACCTCAGGCTATGTGAAAGGGGAACAGAGCTTTCTGCCATAGCTGACATAAGAACATAAGAATGTCCATACTGGTTTGGCCCAAAGGTCCATCTAGCCCATTATCCTATCTGTCGACAGTGGCCAATGCCAGGTGCTCCAGAGAAGCATTTCCCAAACTTTGGGCCACAGCCTGCTACCGGGCCGCGGGAAAAAAATACCAGGCCTCAGCATGGCTGCCGGTAGGGGCGCAGAGCAGGGCGGGCTGGGAGGAGGTGGCGGCGGGGGAAAGGGAGAACCGGCTGCTGGGAAGAAGGGTTGGAGGCAGTGGGGATGTCCCGTGGAGATCCAGGTGTGTGGGTGGCGGGTGGCGGAAGCAGGGTTGGAGGCAGCGGCGCTGTCCTGTGGAGATCTAGGCGGGCAGGTGGCAGAAACAGGGTTGGCGGCAACGGGGCTGTCCTGCGGAGATGGGGGGGGGAGGCGAGTGGGCGGCAGAAGCAGGGTTGGAGGCAGCGGCGCAGTTCCGTGGCGATCCGGGTGGGCAGCTGGCAGAAGCAGGGTTGGAGGCAACAGGGCTGTCCTGTGGAGATGGGGGGCAGGGGGAGGCGAGTGGGTGGCAGAAGCAAGGTTGGATGGGGGCGGCTGGGCTGGTTGGGGGGGGTCGTTGGGGGAGCAGGGCTGACCGGGGGAGATTGGTGGGAACTGGCTGCCGGAAGGAGGGCTGGACGGGGGCAGCAGGGCTTGACTGGGAGATCAGGAGGAGAAGGGGCGGGGGGGGGGGAGGGACTGACCTGGGCACATGCAGACCCTACAGACCCTGGCAGAGGAGTGAGTCTGCCTGGGGATTCCAGTTTGTCCCCACACACACACACACATACCCTCCCTCGAGTAGTTGTGAACTGCCTGGCAGGTAAACACACTCAGGCAGCATGAGCACATCTACTATCCAGGCAGCTAAGGACTGATGCACCTAATTACAATAAAACTTACCTAATTAGAAAATACCAGACATTTTGTGTGTCTGGTAATTTCTCAATTTGTTTCTCAGACAAAACCCTCAAATACCAGATTGTCCGGTACAAAACCTGACACCTGGCAACCCTACCCTTCCTTGCACCCTTCCTCCTAGACAGGTACCCTACCCCCAGTCTGCTCCTGCTCCCGCCTCCTGGAGTACCTATGCAGTGCCGGGTCCCCCAAGCCATGGCCCAGGCTGGGTGGAGGATGCAGACGGGTGAAAATTGAAAATTTATTCATTTTTCATTCTTTTTTTATATGTGTTTTTATATTTTTGGGCTGCAAAAAACAGTACTAAAAAAAACCCGGGTTCCAACTAAAGTAAAAAGTTTGGGAAACCCTGATCTAGCCAGCTTTCTATCCATCTTACAGTCCATTTATCCAATCCATATTCCCTTAACTTGCTGGCAAGAACATTGTGGGTGACGGTATCAAAAGCTTTGCTAACGCTGGTACTGGGGGCTTTGGGAGGACCAGAAACAATGTATCTGAATATTCATCATTTGCTTAATGAATATGCAAATATGCAAATGAATGTTACTGGTCCTCCAAAAACTCGTGAATGAATTTACTGGTCCCCATGTCAAAAAGTTTGGGAACCTCTGACCCAGAGGGAATGCACAGAACAGGTAATCATCGAGTGATGATTCCTGGCACCCATTCCCAGCCTCTGACAAATAGAGGCTAGGGCCATCGTTTCTACCCATCCTGGCTAATAAGCATTAACAGACATTTTCTCCATGAATTTATCTAGTTCCTTGTTGAACACTGTTAAAGTTCTGACAATTATTCATCATTCTGATTCATTTTCCAAGACCTTTGCTCCCCTCCCATATCATCCACAGCGATTTCCCTCATATTGGTGGGAGGGGAGGTCTCACAACATTACTACAGGCATATTTCATCTTTTTGCCCCTATTATGAAGCATGTTGTTTGCCAAATGTCAGCTAAGAGGGTATTTTCATGACATGGAGCTATGGAAGTAGTGACATGATCCCCACTATAGTACTATTATATGTCCAAATGTTAATGGCTCTCACAGTCCCCTCCAGCTCTGTGAACTGGCATTCATACCCCCACCAGTGCTCCTAGATACTTTCACATTCACTATAAACCCTAATTTTATTATCTATTAAACCATAATAAAATTAGGGTTTATAGTGAATGTGAAAGAATCTAGGAGCTCCATATACTTGAGCTGATAACACAATTTATTTGGTTCAGCATGTAGTAGACGCTTATTTCAATAATAAATCCTCAAGGCCACTGATCACATTGTGGCTGCATTAAAGTGAGGTTATGGTCAGAAAAGGAACTACAAAAATGTACCTTGTTACTGAACATTTCTGCTTCCTTTGTGTCTTCTGAGTTGTATTCCCTTAGTCGCGGAAATAAAAAGTATTGATGGGCGTGAACCCAGCAAGGCTGTACAGCTATAGCAGAGTAAGCTGTGTTCTGCATGGCCTTTTGTATCATCAACAAAATTACCGGGTAAGCTCTGGCTCCAAATGTTTTCATCTTCTCAGTGAAGTCCGATGTAAAGACTGCTCAGATAGCTATTAGGATGAACTGGCAGTTAAAAAAATGTTTTGACTTGAGCATTTGGAGTAAATTGGAAGTGGGAATCATCGAAGGGGAGTAAATATAGAACAGCAGGCTGTCATTTTTAACAGGGTCACTTTTCTGACCATAACCACATAGAATCCTGTAAGGCTGATTGTCAGCTTGACAGTGCTCAAAGGTTCCTCCCTCCCACACACTGTTTCCACTTTTCCTAGCCCACCAAACCTCTGGTGTGAACAGCAACACGTAAACCACCCAGTTTCTGCTGGCATTTTGAATCCAAAGCTAGCAACTGGTGCAGAAAACCAAATGAACATCTTTCAGGTCAGAAGCATTCTGGGTCAGCAAACCGTAGACTTCCTGCCTTTGAAGCACAGAATACCATGGCTGTCTAGTGGAGCAATAAATACCTACAGGAAGTCAACCAAGTCTTGCAAAATGAAGCTGATCATTAATGGCGGGCCACAGAGCAAAGGCAGGACATCCGTATCAGTGCCAAACAATTACATGCAAGGAGCCCTACTGTGCTCCCCTTCAATGATTAGAGCTGTAAGGAAAGTTTTCTTTGAACGTTATTTTTGCTGGAAAATGCAGATTTAGTCAACTGATACATTTTGCAAATTTGTGTTGAACTTGTTGAACAGTTTCATTTGAGAAAAAAATTAAAATTAAAAAATGGAAAATATTTTGAAAAAAATATTGCTCTTTAGGACAAACAAATCATCCTGGTTGACGTGACATGGCAGAGGTAGCTCCTGGGACTGGCACAAGCCAGGACTGAGCGCCTTCCCTTATCAACTAATCATGTAGTTGATGCAAATTGTATTGACAACATAATTAACCATTTATCTGCCTCTTAACATCCTTACCATATACCACATATAAAGGAAAGAGGGAGAAAAAGAGAGAGAGAGAGAGAGAGAGAGAGTTTAAATTACCAGGAAGCAAATCAATAATTGTGTGGGCTTGAGCAGGTTTTCTCTTTCTATCTTTTTCCCCAAGGAAAAAAATGAGCTGAGATGTTCAGCTGGAAATAACTCCAACTTTTAAGCTACATTAGCAGACACCTGGCACTAAAACTACTAACGGAGTAAAAATATATTAAGGAAGCCATATACTTATGAAGCAATAAGCAGCAATGTGTAGTGGTATTCTCATGTCAAATGCCTTGTGAGTAGAGCTGAACAAATAATTCACTGAATAATTAAGGGTACATCTACATTGCTGGAAAGATCGACACTGCAGCAATCAATCTTCAGGTGTTCGATTTAGTGAGTCTAGTGGGAACACGCTAAATCAAATGCTAAGGGTGTCTCCATCAATGCCGGTATCCTCTCTGTTGCAAGGAGTAAGGGAAGTCGGCAGGAGTGTTTCTTCCATCGACCTCCTGCTGTGATGATGGTGCCCTAGCTCATCTTAACGTACATTATTTACATAGCTAGAATTGTGTACCTTAAGCCGACATACCCCCAAGGTGTAGACCTGCCCTTAGTCAACAAATTTCCTTTATTTTCATCTTCAGACTACTCTTTGGTGGCTGATGTTTTCCTTGGAATGGTGGTGTTGGAAATAGTTTGCACAAAGTTTGCAACAAATGATGTTTGTTTTGTAGCTCACACACTCAAATAGTTTGTTGTGAGTGTTCAGTATTTCTGAAAGAAGACGATTTGGTTAATTTTAATAGGATATTTCTGTTATTATTGGATGAATAAAACTTGCAGAATCGGGTTTCTGGGGTAAGTTTATGAAGGCAGCATTCATTTTGAATATTTCTCAATAGCTATTTAAAATATGTAGTTCTGAAAAAGATTTCTGTTGTAATAAACTCAACAGCCCCAATTCTCAGGTCTAGATCAGCTCTGTTTGGCACAAGACACATATACATGGATATTGGAGGGGAGGATGAAAAATGGCTTCATGCCACCTTCCAGGCTTTTTGATCTCGACAGAGCCCTGGGCCTCTTTGGTCCCCAGCGTAACTTAGAAGATCCTTATGGCAACCCTAAAGCTACATCTACACTGTGAGCTGGAGTTGTGATATGTGGTGCACATATTTGGGCTAGTCCTCAATAAGGCAGCATGAGAATAAATAGCAATATATCTATGGTAGCCTGGATATCATCTGTAAAGGTGTGGCTAAGCCAAATCTGCCTGAAACCAGTCAATGAGTATTTGGCATGGTTCTGCTTTGACTCTGCTGCCACAATCCTTGCTACCATTGCTACACTGCTGTTCATACTCACCCTACTTTGATGGGAGTTGGCATGAGTATGGCTATGTCTAGAATACCAGAAGTATCCCAAAATAGCAATGCCACATCCAAGGAACACGCCCACTATTTCGGAAACATTTTCGAAATAGCGGACGCTCTCTTTCGCCACCTCTGTTAGCCTTTTCCATGAGGAATAAGGGATGGCTCGAAAGAGCACTTTATTTCAAATTTTGATGCCATGTTGACGCGCCAAATTTCAAGATAGCCTCTTTCGAAATTAAATCGAAAAAAGATACACAATTTGCATACTTCATTATGCATTTGCATAACAAAGGAGGAAAGCACACCCCTAGTTTCTAGTGTAGACTTAGCCTAAATTACACCATCTTGTAACAGCCCTCCCAGGAGGATTACACAGGCCAAGATTACAAAAGCATAGTTTATTTCTTCTGTGCCCCTACCCATTCCTGTGCTGAGGGAGCTCAGAAGTAGTAGCCTAGAGCCAGCTAAATCAGTCCTATGCCATCCATAGGTTATCCCATTGCGTGGGAGATCTCAGCTGTCCAAAAAAGGCAACTTCATTGAGCAGCACAGAGGAGCCATATACTGGGTCAGGAGCTGGCTTGTTAGTTGGAATACCTATGGAAGGGGAACATGCTAAGGGAGTGAATGCAGGCAAAGGGAATTTGAGTACACATTCAGACATATTTTTGCACAAATTACCAAGTTCTAGCTGAAAGAAATTAGACCAAAACAAAATGGAACTACACAGCTACAGGTGTATAAACTTCTCACATTCTCCACATGTCTGGAGAATGTCTTAGGTAACAACTTCCCCCTGTAAACTAGGGGCTCCAGCCTGCAAGTGCTGAGTAAGTCTTGCTACTTCATTGGCATTGTAGGCATCTCAGAGAAGAGACTCTCTACCATGCAGGACAGAGCCCTATCTCTGATATTGTCAGTGCTTCATTTGTAACTGAAGAGATGTCGGGTCTCAAGCAATTTTTTTACTAATATGGCAAGCCCAGAGGTACAGGGACTATGACCTATGAAGTCTAGAAGTGTGAGGGCTCTGCTCTGACAAGCCATGGCACAAATTAAGCACTGGATATTGAGAAATATCTGTCAGCAGCCCACTGACATGGACTTTTCATTGGCTAGTCACTGTCAGACCTCTGGCAATGCCATGTTAACATACATAATGGTTCATCCCAGATACATTTCTGCTGAGTTGGTTTTCTCTCCTAAATTAATCTCAAACCCAACAAAGATTGAAGAGTCTCTCTCTCCCTTTTACTAGCTGACAGAATGACACTCAGCGCAACATTCAGTTATTAATGGGAAAATAGATACTGCAGGACCCAATCCAACTCCTCTATTTACTTCCATGGAGTAGGGTCAGACCTACATTTTAACATAAAAAACCCACCTGTGTTCTCTCTTAAATTGAGCATAAATTGTATTAGGTGCCCTTTCTCCACATAGTTACCCCCCAAACATTCTGTAGGGATGACACAATAGCACAGTAGAAAACCAATCATTAAGGATATATTTAAAATCTAGAGGGTTATAAGAATACACAGTTACATTAAATGTTCCAATTCATTTAACACAGCACTTTTGGTGTCGCATTGTTCTTACAGAGTAAGAGGGTAGCATATTTTGTATTACATATGCAAAGTAAATCACTAGAGGCTCAGCCCTGCATGGTGCTGATGCTCTTAACTCGTGAGCCTTCTTTTGGGAGCAGAATGTGTGGTGTGCCTTTGTATGATGAAAACCATTAGCTAGCCTTAGCAGTGGAAAAATACATGATTCCTACTACCTTGCATGGCAAAACTCCTAATGACTTCAATGGGATTAGGATTGGGTGCACAGCATACAATGCATGCTTTCACTGGGAAAAGGATGAGATCCCTGCTGCTGTTTTCCCCAGCCGCCACCACCCGTGCTCACACAGCAGTAGCCTGCTTCTCAACCATGAAATATCTGGCGAAGTCCACTAAAATAACAGGAGATATTTAATGACCTATGTGGAATGGTTTCATTTTTTTATCTGTGAAAAATGCTAAAATGAAACATTTTGTGAGTTTGAAAAATCCTGTCTCATTCCATGAGATGTAAAATGGATGCATTAGGTCTTATTTTCAGAGAACGGATGATGTGTTTCAGGGCAAACTTTACTTGTTTTTGTTTTATCTCCTGCACCCTAAAATATAGCATCTTGCTAAAGCTATCAGAATTCTGACCACTTAGATTTTAAACAAACTCTCATTTTATTGGAGACTTTAGATTTATTTCTAGCGCAATCAAGAAATGAGAGAACTTTTGCCATACATGTTCATAAAATGGCTTTTTTGCTCAGTTGTACAATTAGCGGAGAAAAATAATTCTGAGGTAAAAGTTGGAATTGTTATATTGTTGAAAAATACAAAATTTGACATTTTTTGACCAGCAGAATGTACTCCTAATCTTTTCATCACTAAACGAGGAGTGGGTGAAGCAGAAAAGTATTCAGGAACATTTGTTTGAATAAAAATTACAAATTAACTGCAATATTATTCATGATCTCTTTCAGGGTCTTCCACAAACACTTGTATTCACCAAAATGTTTGTTGAAAGAGAAACTTGCAAATACAAATGTGAATGTGGATTTGCGAAAGGAGTCTCACCAGAAATTTGTGTAGCCACCCTGAAAGCTCTTTGCAGCTTTGTGAGTCATCCGATCAGTGTGCAGAAACATTAATATGTGACTAGGATGACTAAATCACACAGCACAAGTAGCTAAATGCTGATCTTAATTTATACCGGTATCAATCTAAAATAGCTCCATGGGCTTTAATGCACTTAGCAGTGTAAGTGAGCAAGCAGCCTGGCCTGGTACCTTTATGGCTTAACTATTTTTTGTCTACAATGGATTTTCTTATAAAATATTTGTCTGTTTTAGAAAATTGGCAAGAATTAATAAATCCATCTAATTTCATGAATGGAAAGAATTGAAAGAAATGTTAATGAAATCACACCACAGAAAATTATTAAGGTATTGCAGGGCTAAAAATCAGCCACCAGAACAAGCCAGAGAATATAATGGAAAGGATTATTTTGATGCTAGCAGGCCAGATGCCAGCTATTGCCAAGGCTACAGACATTAGCTAAGAACTGACATCCTCGTAGCTAGAGACCAGACCAGGTCACCCATTTGTTAGTTTTGCGCAAAATACTTAGTCTTATACAAATGTATCTGGTATTTAGATGAAATGCTCGTGAGTGGATCCATGCATTAATCTCACTTGTAGCACCTGTATTCCAGGTTATGAAAAAATAAGTAAGGTTTTGCTTTATAACTTTGAAAACATTTGCTCTGGACTTGTGAGCTCAGACACAAGGAATTGTCCTTCCTCCCCTTTTCCATCCAAAAGGACTATCAAAATCAGATGGGTCCTTTCGCACATCACTGCAAAGAAACTCATCTTGTGGGCTTTGAAGCTGAATGAAGGAAATAAAACAAAGGCAAAGACAAACTTTCCCATCTTTTCAGCTGTTTGAACACTGAAGCAGCAGAGATGCTAAACTGAAGCCAGATTCCCGGGAGGCTGCCTCCTAGGCTAGCTCTGAAGAACAGTTTGAATTGACAGCTAACAACAACTGTGTCATTCTTAGGATTTAGATTACAGCTTGTGTGGGTGTATGTTTGCTTGCTTTGACCTGTAAATAAGTCTCTTATTCCTTTTTCCTAGTCAATAAACCTTTACATTATGTAGTACATGACAGGAGTTGTCTTTGGCAGAGGATCTAAGGCATCAGGCCTGCTGACTTGGAGTGGGGGTGGGTTGGAAGGACGGCAATTGCCTCTGAGCCCAGTGATTCAAAAAAGCCCAGGACTCCAGCTGAGGCAGCGGCAGCGCCCAGAGCACCACGCTCTTTAAATCCCTGCCACAGAACTGCTCCAGGCTGCTCTTACGGCTGCCTGGGAAGACAAGGGCACTGTGCAGCTCACTCCAGATAGCACTGGGAAGGGGGCTCCATGGTCCAGGCAGAACTGAGGGCTGGCTGCCCTCGGCCCCACCCCTTCCACCTGAGTCCCTGCCCCTTCCTGGAATATGGAGTCCGTCCCCACCACAACCTGGCCAAGGTCCCCAGCATGGCTGTCAGCCCCCCGTATGGTGCTAATTGACCAGGGCTAAGGGTTGATCCCTTGGGACTGGAAGCAATGTGAATGTGGTGTGATTTTTGGTGTATGTGACCATTTATCACTATGTCCAGTTTGTCTGGACGGCAAGACGAATTGGTGGGTCTAAAGGACTATATGTGACTCCACGGTGAGACAGCTAATAGCGATCCAGGAGTTCACATTTGTTACTGACTTGAGGAAATCTAATGACAGCACACACTACCCGTTTGGAGTGTCTGTCCTGGTTTTGACAGTCTGCCCTGGGACTGTCATGAACCACCAGAGTGACAATTACAGTAAAAACAAATATTGCTATTTACATCTTTGAAATAAACCATTCATATGTATTGAATTTAGGTCTCTGGCATAGCAGTGAGCAGTGCTCCAGCTAGGCCACTGGGCCAGCCAGAGCTGTTGAGTTTTCACTACCTGGCTGTAGAATTAATGTAATGTGAGTATGCTGGCATGTAAGTCTATCTGCGTAGCTGAGAAAGGGATGAAGTTAGGTCCCCCTTTCCATATTTCTTACAGTGCAGCCATTCGGAGAGTCACCCTGCTGTTCTGGTGTGTTGCCTCCTTAAATGTCTTTGTCCTTTCTAGATCATTTTAAAAGGGCAGGTAGCTAGAGTGGGTCAATTTTATTAGTAACAATTTAACTTTGCAGAATAACATGCTGCAGACCCACATCTCTGCAATGGACCTCCTGGATGAACCACAATATTCCTCTGCTGCATGTGAAAAGAGAAACTGCCTGAATAGGTATTTAACTTTCAAGGAACAAAGCTATTGTTTAGACTGGAATGCAAAATGGGCAAAGACCACTCTCTAACACTCCATCATAATTGTAATGGCAGCAGTTCCCCAGCAAATGCACCTGGTTTCTATGTATCAAATGCTTCCAGCCAAGTTTATCCCTGGGGTAACTCCTCTGAGTGCACTGGCATTACTCCAGGCATGAACTTGGCTCTCTGTGATCACACCTGCTCAGCTTCAGCATGAGGAGTGAACTGGGTCGTTTTGACAAGAGGTGCTAAAATGTTGTTCCACAAACAAATGCTACCAGTGAAAAAACCAAAACCTTCTTACCATTATCTATGGCCACAAAGAGGAGGAGTTGTTTGGACCTTGCTGTCTTACTCCTGTCTGAGATGTGACTGTAGGGGATGATGGGATGTCATGTTGCTTTACATTAGTTTGAGGGACAAGCGTTAATGTGATTTCCAGGCTTCATTCAAATGAGGAGCACTCTCAACATTTTAATTCATAAAACTTCCCTGTGAGACCTGGAAGAACATAATTTCCTCGGGCCCTTTTAGTCCACACACTTTACTTGTTGTCCATATGCTCCTAATTTTATAGGCTAAAATATTTTCTATGTGCTCAGTTATGTCATTAAAGCACAAGCCTGTGCTGGGAGTGGTACAGCCTGAGGAGGAATTATGGCAGGAAATCAGAGGATGAATTCCTGCCAAAGATTCCTGAAACCCAGGGGAGAGTGGTTACTGCTATACTCTTACAGGGGCTGCAGCACCCTCACCTGGTCAGCTGCACTAGCTGATTCATTAAAAGGGTCAAATCCATGGCCTTTTTTTGCCTTCTTAGGGTGTCATGCTCCAAGGAGCACACAGAGGGAACAGTCCCTGTGATCTGGAGACTGCAGATGCTTGTCTTCATTAGATCTTTGCATCTGTTCATCCCCTTATCCAGCTGGGAAATAGCCAGGCACAATCTGACTCTAAATTATTGAGATGTGTTTCCTGCATTGGCCACTGACCTTGATGCTGAAACATGGATGTGAGCTGTAACCACTGCATTAATAAGTTACAAAGGAGAATTCTGCAAGAGCTACTTGCAGAAGCTACAGTCTTTCAATCCATTTATTCAAGTGCTTGCAGGTCTCATTTCAAGGTAGGGGAAACAATTATAAATATTGAACAGAAAAAGTTAAACTCTATTAAATAAAAAGTTAGGAAACTCAGTGCACTGTCTTGGCAGCTGCATCTCCTGCTTTCTTTATCGTTCCTGAATAGGCTGCTCATGCCACAGAATGTTCCCAGGTGCTACTCTTTTATATATTCTGCATTCTCTGACAGAGGTGGCAGCAAATTCTAACTGCATAAGTCAGTAGCAAGCCATTCAAGTGACCTTGGAGAATTGTTAACACAAGGGTAACTGAGTCACATGATTCTCTGGCATTATCTATCTGCCTATTTCAATGGCCAAGCATATATCCCCAGAAGATTGGAAGGCTGCCCACTCCAGCACGTGTTTTTATCTGCACATTATAAGTGATCATGTATTAATGAATAATGATTGAACTTAATAAAGCTTACTTTTGAAGGAACAAAATGGACCAGGCAGTGTTCCATCAAATCTCAGATCCTGTTTGTGACAGCAGCGGGTACCAAATGCTTGAAGAAGGTGTAAAGCCTCTCTATAGAGCAATAATGTAATAACATACCTCTGATGGAAGCCTTTTTGTAATGCAAGGCAGTGAGTGACTGGTTTATGACCTGAAATAGGGCTGGGTGAATGAACACACAAATATTTCTGCAACTATTCACTCAAATTAGAAGCTGAATTCACTTTGACTGTGTTCATAGAATCATAGAATACTAGGACTGGAAGGGACCTCGAGAGGTCATCGAGTCCAGTCCTCTGCCCTCATGGCAGGACCAAATACTGTCTAGACCATCCCTGATAGACATTTATCTAAGGGTATGTCTACACTACAGCGCTAGTTCGAACTAACTTAGTTCGAATTAGGTAATTCGAACTAAGCTAGTTCGAACTAACGCATCTAGAACTAAAAACTAGTTCGAATTAGCGTTTTGCTAGTTCGAACTAGTAAGTCCACATTGAGTGGACTCTGAACAGGGCTTAAGGATGGCCGGAAGCAGTGCCGGCAGGGCATAAAAGGAGGACTTAGAGCATGGAGATGCTGTCTCAGGCTAGCCGAGGGCTGCGCTTAAAGGGTCCCGACCCCCACCCCGGACACACTGTTCTAAGGGGTGCCCCGCTTGCAAAGAAGTTCTGGCTTGGAGTGCCCTGAGTGCCCACACTGGGCACATCACACCACTCGGCCATCAGCCCGGCTGCACTTGCCGCAGGCTGCCATCTGGGGAGAGGGAGTAATTGGGGGGCTGCAGGAGAGCTTCCACCCCCAGAAGCCCGCAGAGTCAGCCCAGTCCTCCCCATCGGGGGCTCGTACCCCATTCCTCCCTCACCTCCTTCCACTTACCCTTCCCTAGCCCCCCTTCTTATTGATGTACAAAATAAAGATAACGTTTCTTCCAACATTGACTCTGTCTTTATTGAACAAAACTGGGGGAGACTGGGAAAAGGAGGTGGGAGAGGGGAAGAGAAAGGCTGGGAGAGGGGAGGGCAACTAACATGATCAGGGGTTGGGAACAGGTCCCAGATGAAGAGAGGCTACAGAGACTGGGACTGTTCAGCTTAGAAAAGAGGAGACGGAGGGGGGACAGGATAGAGGTCTCTAAAAGCAGGGGTTGGGTGGAGAGGGTGCATTCAGAAAAGTTCTTCCTGAGTTCCCATAAAGAAGGACTAGAGGACACCAAAGGAAAGGAATGGGTAGCAGGCTTCAAACTAGTAAGAGAAAGTTGTTCTTCCTGACAAAGCAAATAGTTAACCTGTGGAACTCCTTGCTGCAGGAGGCTGTGAAGGCTACAACTAGAACAGAGTTTAAAGGGAAGTGAGATAAAGTGATGGAGGTTGGGTCCATGGAGTCCTATTAGCCAGAGGGTAGGAGTGGTGTCCCTGCCCAAAGTTTGTGGAAGGCTGGAGAGGGATGGCACGAGACAAATGGCTTGGTCATTGTCTTCGGTCCATCCCCTCCAGGGTCCCTAGGGTTGGCCGCTGTTGGCAGACAGGCTACTGGGCTAGATGGACCTTTGGTCTGACGCAGTACGGCCATTGTAAGCTCAGGGCTCAGTGTCGGGGGTCTCAGTGGACCCCCTTGATTTTCATGCACACCTGGTCCTGGGTGGCCAGGCTGGCAGCTCTCCTGCCCTAGACGGCCACTTTCCTGTGCCTAGTGCGGAGATCGTGGACGAGGTCCACGATGTCCGCACTAGCCCAGGAAGGTGCCCGCCTCTTGCGGTCCAGGGCAAGCTCCCGGGAGCCGCCAGCCTGGTCCCGGCAAGAGGGGGTGGGCTGGGGGGCATCGGGTGGGTGGCTCTGTGCCGTGCCAGGTGCAGGGTCTGCTAGCTGGGTGCTGGCAGGCTTGCACCTGGCACGGGCACCGTAGCCAGCCCGTGCCCCTTTAAGGGGTCCGGGGCCGGGAGGGGGGCATAGAGTTTCCCTGGTGTTGGCCAGAGTGGCCACCAGGGAAACCTGGGGAGGGCTAGCCTCCCACTAGTTCGAACTAAAGGGCTACACAGCCCTTAGTTCGAACTAGCTAGTTCGAACTAGGCGTTAGTCCTCGTAAAATGAGGTTTACCTAGTTCGAACTAAGCGCTCCGCTAGTTCGATTCAAATTCGAACTAGCGGAGCGCTAGTGTAGCACCTATTAAAGTTAGTTCGAACTAACGTCCTTTAGTTCGAACTAACTTTGTAGTGTAGACATACCCTAACCTACTCTTAAATATCTCCAGAGATGGAGATTCCACAACCTCCTGGGCAATTTATTCCAGTGTTTCACTACCCTGACAGTTAGGAACTTTTTCCTAATGTCCAACCTAAACCTCCCTTGCTGCAGTTTAAGCCCATTGCTTCTTGTTCTATCCTCAGAGCCCAAGATGAACAAGTTTTCTCCCTCCTCCTTATGACACCCTTTTAGATATCTGAAAACTGCTATCATGTTCCTCCCTCAATCTTCTCTTTTCTAAACTAAACAAACCCAATTCCTTCAGCCTTCCCTCATAGGTCATGTTCTCTAGACCTTTAATCACTCTTGTTGCTCTTTTCTGGACCCTCTCCAATTTCTCCACATCTTTCTTGAAATGCGGTGCTCAGAACTGAACACAATACTCCAATTGAGGCCTAACCAGAGCAGAGTAGAGTGGAAGAATGACTTCTCGTGCCTTGCTCACAACACACCTGTAAATGCATCCCAGAATCATGTTTGCTTTCTTTGCAACAGCATCACACTGCTGACTCATATTCAGCTTGTTATCCACTATAACCCCTAGATCCCTTTCTGTCATACTCCTTCCCAGACCATCGTTTCCCATTCTGTATGAAACTGATTGTTCCTTCCTAAGCGGGGCACTTTGCATTTGTCTTTATTAAACTTCATCCTATTTACCTCATGTCCTCTCCATACACCCCAGCTAATAAGTTGTAGGCATAGATTAAGGAATAGTCACACAGCATGAATACCAATCCTATAAACAAGTGTATTCATTTTGGAAATCCAGTTCTAAGATTTACAATCATTCAATCAGTGTAAAGGAATAATACCATGAAACCTATGGGTTCAAACAAAACTAATCGAAGTAGCTCAAATTTTGAATACTGACTACTGGTAAGGACTGCTTTCAAACAATCTACAAACCACCAATTATCCACATAAGTAATTTTGCAAATCATTTTGAATAATGAATATATCTGAGCAAATTTTAAGCAGATGCTTTGCACATAGAAACACAAATCTTCAAATCTATTCTTCATTGGTTTTAATTAAGAATCAAGTCCTACTTTTTCTTGATCCACTTATGATTGGGGATTTGTAAGAAAATTCCAAACTATATAGTTGATGCTCATTGATGGCTGACATCCTTGTCATGACATGAATCTATACAAATTTAATCAGTGACATGTTCCAGACAAATATCAATCTTAAGAGTTGACTAGCATGCTGATCGAAACATCTACAGATTGAATCAATCTAGTCTGCCACTCTTTGGTCCAGCAACATCCATGGTTTGTATGATTTTAGTTAACTAAAATCATGGCTGTGGCCAAGTTTCCCATAGTCCCATAAAGTTTTTTATAACCACCTGTCCTGGCTTGCAGTGTTATGTGCTATTATTTAGCTCTAATTTACTCCTAAATGTCTTCTAAGAGCCTAGTAAGCAGTGGAGGTGTTGGTAATGCTGCTAGACAATATTGACCTCCTGTGGTTCAGCAAATTCTCTGGTTTGGCACTGGTTGGGTCTCAAGGGTGCTGGATTAGAGGTTCAACCTGTACAAGCATGCCAGTTTGTGTCTGAATGTTTCTCCATGCTCCAAGTATTAACAGATGCTTACAATTTCTCTAGGCATGTGAGGGGGAAGAGTCAGAAGCAGCAGCAAGTTCTGCTAGGAAGTGACTCAATCTAAGGTGGGTTGATCAATATTCTACAAGCAAGCAGAAGGTAAGTGTTCTCTCAGCTAAGAGCCTGGAATGACTGTTTTACACCCACATTACTCATGGTGCAGGGCAATAGAGAATCAGGCCCAAAAGTAGAATGAGAATAAATAGCCTAGAAACTACCTTGTACAAAGACTGTAAAAAGGAGAACTTAGCATCTGCCATGGTACTGCAAGTACAGTTATTAGCTGAGATTGGACAAAACTGAATCCTTTTATCTGAAACTCTTTCATTGCTTCTTTCAAATTCTAAATCTGATAGTTCAAATACAAAGAAACTGGTCTAAACCCTGTTTGATTTTGCAAACTTGAAACCTGACTAACAGGCTCATGCAAAACCCATCAGTATTTGCTCATTACAACCCCTTTTTTATAACCCTCCCCCACTGAAATTCGGTGGTTCATATAATGAAACTCTGGATCTGAAATAGCTTTAGTTTTTTCATGCATTTTCCAAAACCAAAATTATCATCAGTCCAGCTCAAGAAGTCAGCACAAACTACTCTTTGGGATGGGGCCAAGAACTAAAGATATTGACTGCACAGGTAATTGTCCTGCAGACTGTGCAAATTCCTTGGTCAAATGAAGCATGAAACAGTAGTATCTTGGAGGTGAGCAAATGGTTGCTGAGGGTTAACAAAGCATTATGCTTTCTTCTGCAGACAGACAGGTGACTGTACAGATGAAATGCCTCCAATAAAAGAACCATTTTCCTGGGGGCAGGATAGTTAGAATATAATATTCAAGAAACAGCAGAAAACAAAGCCAAAAGAAAATAGGAAAAGAATAAAAACCAATGTTATTGCCCTCTGGGCATTTCAGAAACTGAAAAAAGAAGCCAATTTCTCCACATATTGATAACCATTATGTGAATACTTTTAAGAGTGAGTCTGGAAAGGATTTGTTGTTATTTATTTACAGGACACCAATAACATGCTGGGCTTGGCAATCACGATCCATGCCTTAAAGACTTTACAGTCTAAAAGCACAAACAGGAAAAGGATGAGGGAAAGGCATACACCACAGAAAAGAAAGGGACACTGGGATGTGTGCCCATGCCTTGATGATATATCTTTTGTTTGTTTCTTTGCTTTAAAAATACATAAAATACTCTCCGGGTAGGCAGCTATAGTTCTGTATTACACAAGTTGGCTCGCCTGGTAAAGAGCTGATCCCCCTTTGAGGGATCAGCCTCTATCACAGCTGATCTTTGGGGTCAGATGGTCCTGTTCAATTAGTAACTGCTGAAGGAGTCCTGGGGTGCCTAAAAAGGGCTGTGACAGCTCAGGTGAGAGAGGGTGGCTGCAGAAGGGTGATTTGCTCTTCTGGCAGATCCTGGAAAGGATAACTCTCAGGCAGATGGCCTGTAGGAAGAAGAGGGAGGCTGGGTAGATGTGAGACTCCCAAAGGGAAAAGTCGGAGAAGCAGAAGCATGTTGTAAGAGAACAGGGAGGTAAAAACTAAGACTTGAGCCCAGGAGGAGTTATCCTTTTATTTAAGTTCCATTTGGGACTGTTGTCTCAGGCCCAGATGTACAAACAGACTTAGGTGCCTAAATCCTAGATCTAGTTGCTATTGCAGTCCACAAAACCAGGCCCAGCTGCTGCTTAACCCTGTAGGCACAAAAGTTCACTTGGCACCTAAATTTGCACTGTAGACATTCCCAAGGAATTTAAGTTTCTGTCTCTGGCAATGCACACTGCTGTCTCAGCCAGTTGCCCAGGTTCCACATATAGAAGGGAGAACAAGTATTATTAGTAATAGTAGGAACCAGATTTACTGGATGTGATAGCTGAGAGATTTCTTCACCAAATCGTTGCTGAACCAAAAAGACGTGATGCTATTTTAGATTTTGTATTGGTGAACTTGATGGGATGGTGATAATCAATGGAACATGGTAATACCCGAGTGCAATATATGTAGGAATGACAGAATAAGCCATTCTGGTAGGGGAGTCCATTGTACGTGAAAAGCGGTGTAGAATGAAATGTAGTAAAAAGAGTAAATGAACCCCACTACTATAGAATCTCTATGGATAGAAATGCTATGCTTTCACAGTGAGAGAATAGCAGTAGGAATACACTACCAAGCACTTCACTAGGGTGGTGATGGTGACTGTGAAATGCTCAGGAGATTAGAGAGGCTATGCTAGTAAAAAAACTCAATACTAATGAGAGATTTCAGCTACCCCCACATTGACTGGGTGCATGTCACCTCAAGATGGAATGCAGAGATGTAAAGTTTCTTGACCACCATAAAAGACTTGGGGCAGGTAGTCACAGAATCCACAAGGGAAGAGTCAATTCTTGATTTAGTCTTAAGTGGAGCACAGGATCTGTTCCAAGAGAGGATTAAAGATGAACCACTTGATAATAGTGACCACAATATAATTAAATGTAACATCCGTGTGGAGGGGGAGAGAAACATCAAAGAAACCTACTACCCTAGCATTTAATTTCAGAAAGGGGAAACTATATAAAATGAGGAAGCTCATTATGTAGAAATTAAAAGGTACAGTGCAAAGGGTAATACCCACAAGCTACATGGAAACTTTTAAACACCATAATAAAGGCTCAAATTAAATGTGTACCCCAAATTACAAAACTAAGTAAGAGGATCAAAAAATGCCACCAGAGCTAAACAACAAAGTAAAAGACATAGTTAGATGCTGTCACGGTCATGAGAGATGGCCAGCAGCCTGGGGACTAAAGGGTTAACTGTACCTAAACCAGGTAGCCAGCAGTCAATAGAAATGCAGATAGGAATTTCAAACTGGGACAAAGGAATTTTGGGGGTTTTCCCTCCTTTGTCCCTGGGTAGTTTCTCTCCAGTTACTGAGGGAGACAAACATGTCTCTCTCTCTAAAGAAAAGACTTCACTATCTGTAAGTAGAGTAAAGTTTATACAAAGCCGTTAGGTTTAATTGTTTTATGGTTTGGGAATGGGAATCTGATGTCTGTGCATTGAAAAATGGGTTTTTCTCTCCTTTGTAACTAAGTTTTGGCCCATGGTGGAATTCTCCATTAATTTATTAATTGGTGACTTTTCCATCTAGTCATTATGCTTGTAACAGGAGTATTGTGGTGATAATAAAAGTTCTTTCTCTTTCTTTTTTATTGACCTGGTATTGGTTAATTTTGTGTGTCCTGGTTTTACTTTAGGGCTGAGATTTCCCAAGTGATCTCTTCCCTGGTTTTCTTATCATTACTTGGGTGGTAGCAGTGGATTTTTATCCCCAAAATCTAGGTTTTTAAGATTTTACGGGGAAGTCTTATACCAAAGCCTGGAAAGATAAGGTTTGGGGGTACTTTTGCAGGCCCCCACTTCTGCATTCATTGTGCCGGAGTGGAGATTAGGCCTTGTGAGTTGCAAAAAAGACAATCTTTAAAATATGGATGTTAAATCCTATTGAGGACGATAGAAAGGAGCATAAATGCTGGCAAGGCAGATGCAAAAGTATAATGAGGCAGGTTAAAAAAGAATTTGAGCAGCAACTAGCCAAACACTCAAAAAGTAGCAGCAATTTTTTTAAATACACCAGAAGCAGAAAGCCTACTTAACAACCAATGGGACCACTAGATGATCAAGATGTTAATGGAGCACTCTAGGACAAGAAGGCTATTGCAGGGAAACTAAATGAATTCTTTGCATCTGTAGTCTCTGCAGAGAATATGAGGAGATTCCTACAACTGAGTCATTCTTTTTAGCTGACAAATCTGAACAACTGACCCAGATTGAGGTGTCAGTAGAGTTTTTGAAGCAAATTGATAAATTAAACAGTAATAAGCCACTGGGACCAAATAGCAGTCACCCAAGAGTTCTGAAGAGACTCAAATGTGAAATTGCAGAACTACTGTAGTTTCTAACCTATCATTTAAACCAGCTTCTGTAACAGATAACTGCAGGATAGCTAATGTGAAACCAATTTTTTTTAAAGATTCCAGAGGTGATCTGAGTAATTACAGGATGGTAAGGCTGACTTCAGTAGCGGGGAGGATGGGTATTGAAACTATAGTAAAGAACACAATTGTCAGACACATAGATAAAAACAATTTGTTAGGGAAGATTCAACATGACTTTTTAAAAGGGAAATCATGCCTCACCAATGTATTAGAATTCTTTGAGGAAGTCACCAAGATTGCAGACAAGGGTGAGCCAGGCAATATAGTATACTTGATTATCAGAAAGTTTTTTCACACACGATTAAGCAAAGTAAATAGTCATTTCATAAGGAGGAAGATTCTCTCATGGGCCAGTAGCTGGTTAAAAGATAGGAAACAAAGGGTAGGAATAAATGGTCAGTTTTCAAAATAGAGAGAAATAAAAGTGGGTCCGTCGACATGTCTTTTTCAACATACTCATAAATTATATGGAAAAGAGGGTGAAAGGTGAGGTGTAAAATTTGTAGATGATATAAAATTGTTCAAGACAGTTAAGTCTAAAGCTGATTGCAAAGAGTTATACAGGGATCTCACTAAACTGAGCAACTGTGCAACAAAAGTGACAGATGAAATTCATTGTTGATAAGTGCAAAGTAAGGTACACTGGAAAACATAATCTCAACTATCGATATAAAATGATGAGATCTAAATTAACTGTTTTCATTCAAGAGAGAGATCTTAGAATCATTATGGATAGTTCTCTCAAAAAACATCCATGCAATGTGCAGCAGCAGTCAAAAAAGCTAACAGAAAGTTAGGAATCATTAGGAAAGAGAGAGAAAATACCATACAGCTCCAATATAAATCCACGATACATCAACACCTTGAATAGTGTATGCAGTTCTGGTAGCCTCACCTCAAAAAAGATATATTAGAATTGGAAAAGGTACAAAGAAGGGCAATGAAAATGATTAGGGGACTGGAACTGCTTCCATATAAGGAGAGAGAAAAAAGACTGGGACTGTTCATCTTAGAAAAAAGGATGACTGAGGGAGGATGTGAAAGGGAGGATATAAAAGAATGGTGTAGAGAAAGTGCATAAGAAATTGTTAGTTACCCCTTCACATAACAGAAGAACCAAGGGTCAGCCAAAGAAATGAATAGTCAGCAGATTTAAAACTAATATAAAGGAAGTACTTTTTCACACAATGCACAGCTGTAGAGCTCATTGTAGATATTAGTCAAGATAATTAGGGATGCAGTACCGTGCTTCAGGTGTCCCTAAGCTTGGCCACTGTCAGAATCAGGATATAGGGCCAGAAGGACCATTGGCCTGACCCACTATGGATGGGGTATTTACCCTCACACTCTCCAAGAAAGGGTAAATGAGGCACAGGAGGAGCCAATTAACTTGAGGGAGGATTAGGCTTGACAAGCAATTTCTTATTGAGAATTGAGCCCAGCTGAGCTGGAGCAAGTGGGTCTAGTATAAAGCCAAGCAGGAAGGGGACAAGATGGCAGGAGTCAATCTCTGGGCACAAAAAAGGAAGTAGAAATAAATTGAGGGGCAAGTAAAAGCACTGGGATACTCAGAGCGAGAGTATAGGAAGAAGCCTAAGGAAAACAGGAGCAGGAAAGGGAATTGTATAGAACTTGGCTGTTTATAATAGGGGCCCTGGGCTGGGACCCAGAATAGAAGATGGGCTTCAGTTCCCCTCCCAGCTAAGAGGAAGTGGCACAGAATTGTTGCAGATGCCAACCAGACAGCTGGTGCAGATGAATATGGGTACCCCCCAAGGGGAAATTTATAATGACTTGGCTGGGAGGCCAAACCACAAATGGAACACCCTGACTCACACAGAAGCAGTCTAGAGCATGGCAGGCCTGTAACATGAGTGAGTCAGATGGGGGTGTATGACCAGGTGGAGTTATTTCCAGCCATCACCACAAGGGTGTACCATATTGCATCATTCTGATAAGGGATATCATCTCCATGGTTGTTCTGTGTGGAGTTAAGGGTGTGTTACTGGTATTCTGGTAGAAAATGGTGTAGGTTTGTCTCTTGGAGAGGGTTATGTCTGTGGCTCTTGTGTGTAGGAGATAGGTGTTTAAGTGTCTGAGAAGGGTGGGGCTTAGGACAGACCTCTGTTATTGTCTAGTTCAGGTCACTTTTTGCCTAGCATGATGGCTTTTGGGAATCCCATTCTAAGGAGCTTTTTTCTCTTCCATGGACTGTATGGGGAGTCTAGGCACCACCTAATCCTGGGCTCATGGATTCTAATGACTTTCAAGATTCTTAAAATTCAGCATTGCAGTTCTGAGCATTGCAATGCCTAAGTCCATTTGTAGATCTAGGTCTAAATCTGTTACTAGGACCAGGATGGGTGATGATGAGTGTTTCCCTGCGGGTGGGAAAAGGGAAGTGAGGCAGGGTGAATAATGTCATGGTAAGCAATAGGGAGCATTACAGAGGCCAACTGTGAGAGAATCCTGGAAGACCTGAATCTTCAGGAAAGACTTGAGAGTAGCAGCCTGTAGACCATCCTAGAGGATTGGGAAGGGGGTGTGGATTGACAGCATAAAAGAAGGCACATAGATGGTTGTAGGACAGTTGTGCAACATAATAATGTCAATCTTCGATTATTATATGAATAAATTAATACTATTTCCTTATTAATAATTTAATACTATTTCCTAACTTATTTTACTTTGCATCTGGATAGCATGTAAAAATGATCATAGCTACTGTGAAATCTGCAAAGCACTTGACTCTAACTCTGTTTAATTCTATCTCATGTTCACTTGAAATAAGAGCTTGTGATCAAGAGTTACCCATCTTTAGAAGTTAATTGCTTCATTTTTCTAGAAGGGCTAAAAAAGCCACATTTTCAGGCTGAGCTTTTGTTTTCTGCTTCTGAGGTTCCCATCTACTTCTTTTTAATGATATTTTGAAATGGTCTCTTACTCCCAATGAAAAAAATGAGCTATGCTTCCAATTCTAAGAACTAAGGCTTAAGCATTTCAGATTAAAGGAAACTCTATGGGGCTATTTATTCCAGTTATTTGCATTACTTTTGTAAACTGAAGAAAGGGGAAAGGGAGTGGGGGCATGGCTTGTTTTTGCTGGAGCCCTTCATTTACTTTGTGGCTGGGTTAATAAAAGCTTTCAGTGGGAAGTCCTTCCACAATCCGTTTGGGCACATCTACACAGCAGGGCAAAAGTCGAATTAAGCTATGCAACTTCAGCTACATCAATTGCATAGCTGTTCCTTCAACAATCTTCCTTCAACTTCCCTTGCTCCTCGTGAAATGAGGATTACAGGAGTCAGAGTAAGAAGTCCTCCAGCTCGCCATTATTTGCACTCTTTGTTATTTTGGAATAACGTCAGCTATTCTGAAATAACGCTGCTGTTTAGGGTGGGTACTCTGCACGATATTGTCAATGTTTTCATCTCCACTGAAAGACAGCAGAATTTTCTTTTCCTATGTATAGTAATACAACAACTTCTGGCTGTAAGGCATTTCCTAATTTGCAAACAGAATGTTGTAGCTAAGGGAGCATGCTATGAATTCTAATATGTTTACACTGAACTTTCAGGCCTTTTTCTTATTTCCCCATTCCCTTTTTCTGATTGTGCATTTATTTCCTCCCACCTGTTCTTCTGTTCATCCTTCTCTGTTTCTCTTCATCTTTCTTTGGACCCTGCTTCTATTTATCTCTACTCCATGGCTATGTCTACACTGGTGCGATCTTGCGCCAGAGATATGCAAATGAGGCTAAGTGTGGAATATCGCCGAGCCTCATTTGCATATCTAATGAGGCGCCATTTTTGCGGAAGAGGCTCTTGCGCCAGAAGGAGCTGTCTATACTGCTCCTTCTTGCACAAGAAAAACCCTCTTGCACAATGCCATTATTCCTGAAAATAATCAGCGTAGCGGCATTACACAAGAAGGTTTTTCTTGCGCAAGAAGGGGCAGTGTAGACAGCTCCTTCTGGCGCAAGAGCCTCTTCCACAAAAATGGCGGCTCATTAGATATGCAAATGAGACTTGGTGATATTCCACGGTTAGCCTCATTTGCATATCTCTGGCACAAGATCGCGCCAGTGTAGACATAGCCCATGGTTTGCTTCTGTCCCTGCCTCCTTGTACCCCATTCGTCTTTATTTACTTTTTCATCTCTGCAATAGATCACTATTCTCATTCTTTTCCATGTGCTTCTTTTCCTCTCTTCCTTTTCCAGGGCTGCTGACAGGAGTGGGGATAGAGCAAAGGGGGGCAGCTGGTCCAGGACTTGGCAATTTAAAAGGGTCCAGGATTCCCATCCACAACCTCTGATATTGCAGCAGCAGCTACAGTCAGAGCCCCAGGCCTATTAATTTGCTGCTGGAGCCCCATTTAAGTCTGAACAGCTCTGAGGGCTGGCTGATGAAGACTAGCCCCAAGACCCACCACTTCTGGTGGGCCCAGGTTCCCAGCAACTTTGTTCTTTTCTCTTTTCCCTTTATTTGTTCTCCCTCCTTTGCCTGGATGGAATTGTTTTGTTCCCCATCACCATCCCTCTGTTTTTTATCCTCATTCTCCCACATTGGTCTCTTCCAATAATAAATAACTTCATTTCAAAGTTTTGGCCTTCCACAGCAACAGCACAGTGTTGCTCTATTAATCAACACAAACAGCAACAGGCAGGAGAATTCAATCCTGCATTAATAAGAGTGTTCTTGTGCAGGAGTAAGCCAAAGAGGACAGCACAGAAATCAATGCAGTTACTCCAGTGTACCATTGAAGTGACAAAATGAAGTGCTGAATGTGTCCCTATAACTTGAAAACTTTTCTATTACACTCCAAAATTCCCTACTCTAGGATGAGTTGTGAAATTTTAAGTGAACTGGTCTCCTTTTCATGGAGTAACATATTGATGACTGGTTTCATAATGGAAAGCTAGCTTCGGGATCCCAATTACTAAAATTATAAGGGAGGAAGAGTCAGGACTTTGGGTTCTAGTCCTGACAATATTACTGATTTGAGGTCTGACTTTGGGCAAGTCACCTAGCCTCCCTCTGTATCAAAGTATCTCTTAGTAAACAGGAGCATAATAATATTTCCCCTTTAGGAATGCTGTGAAGTTTAAAGTTAGTAAAGCTCTTTGATATTCTCGTATTATTAACCCACCGTTTCATTTCTGAGCAAAGACCTAAGGTATTCCCACACTGTGCTAAACCTAAGGGTGTGTCTAGACTACCTAGTTTTGTCGACAAAAGTGGACTTTTGTCGACAAAACAATACCAGCGTCTACACTACCGCGGAGTTCTGTCGACATAACGTCGACAGAACTCCGCGGTTTTGTCGACGCTGGTATACCTCATTTTACGAGGCAAAACACCTTCTGTCGACAGAGTTCTGTCGACAGAAGGTGTTATTGCCTGTAACGTTGCGTCCAGACTATGGAGTTCTGTCGACAGAGCGGCTTGCTTTGTCGACAGAACTCCATGTGTCTGGACGCAAATTGTCGACGGAAGTTTTGTTGACAGTATCTGTCGACAAAACTTCCGTCGACAAAACGCGGTAGTCTAGACGTACCCTAAGAGTATTCTTCAGCTGCACTTAGCCAAATAATAAAGTTGTTATGGGAAATGTTAGAGGAATACAACATTGAGAATTGCCAAAGGAACTTTGTGAATATTGAACAGATCAGAGCAAATAAGTTGTTAGATTCATTCTATGCTTTTATGTAATATAAGCCAAATCTTGTTATGAGTTACGTTTGTAAGAATCTGCCTGTTTCCCTGTGCTTCTTCCTTATTGTACGAAGGGAGTGAGTCAAGTAGATCCAGTGTCTTTTGATATATTACTGCTCAGATGCCTCCAGTTAACAAAGAGAGTGAAATCTGTGCGAAGCCCATTCTTGCTAAAGAATGCTCTGTCTTGAAACCACTCCAAAACATCCCCACATGTGATGAGCACAGTTCTGCCCCTTTCACTAAGCAATCTGTTTTTTGCAGTGAGAGAGGGAGGGTGGCGCTTTAACGGCCATTTTAAAGCTCATTTTTAGAATAAAAGATGTAAGCAAAATCCTGGCTCTTTAGCCTCTCCTTGCAGTACAAAAGGGCATAGGTGTGGTCATGGCTATTCTCTCATTGCCTTTCCTTCCTTTGGATAGTTCTGCTCTCTGCACTCTACTCATGGAGTCCTTGCTTTCTGAGATAGTCATTGGTCCTTAGTCCCCCTTCTCTATGCACAAGTCATCACTAACCCTCTCTAAAATGAATAATAGTTAGAATTCAGCATTGAATCTTAGCCTTCAAAAATAGTGAACAACTGAATATGACCATTGTAGTTATTGGTAACCTCACCTGTTGTTCCCTAAATGATTCATGGCTTGCCTGGGGAAATGGGGATTATTTCTGGATAAATGATATCATGACTGCATTGTTTCATTGATGTAATAGGCTATTTAATAATCAAAAGCCCAGATTCTGCTCTGTTACACTTGTGAAGGACTGGAGTAACTCACTGAAATCAGTGGACAGATTCTGGCTTGAGTAAAGTGTAAATTAAGACAGAAATTGGCCTAAGACATTTATTTGGTTACTCTAGCTATCTTCCCCCACATCACTGTTGAGCAGGATATGCAGAATTAGGCCTTAAGAGAGACATAGCTATTCTGTTGTAAGATTCCTTTACTTAAATAAGGTTTCTTTCTCATAAATGACTGCCAATGTCTCACTCACTGAAGTCTCAATCAGGCAGCCTCTTTGAGATTGAAATCCTCAACAGCTGCTTTATACCCTGGATTCTACAGATGGCACTAGATTTAGATCAATGGACTCAGACTGAGGCTCGCAAGCTGTAAGTTCCTCTTTAATGTTTGCTGCAGCTTTTTCCAGCACATGATGTTAAAGCACCGTGTGACTTAATTATTAACCAGTCTGGATGCTTTCACTCTTATTAACCAACATATGTGTAAAAACTAAATATTTCCCTGCCATACTGTTTAAATATGAATATATAGTAAATGAATGGATGGATGAATTCACAGTGCTGTGGCGCTTCTGGATGATGTTGATTGCTAATTTGGCTCCTGAGCCACTGAGATCTGAGCATCACTTATTTAGATGTTTCAAATAACAGTAGATCAAAACACACTCTGGAGTATTTAGTTTAGAAAGGTCCATATGGCCAGTTAGTGTCCCACAAACTAGAGTGTTGCAGGCTTATATCCCCAGGTTGCTATGCATTAAATTGCTGTATATAGAAGCCCGCGCTCTTTACAGTAATTAAATCACACCATTAGAAGTAAATTTCAGGTTATGTTTTATTTTAATATTCATTTTTCTGGCTATCTGGAAGGGTTAAGAACCAAATCCAACCCTCAGTTATACCTGTGCAATCCTACTGCGGTGGCCTGAAAGAGTGAAGGAACTGCTTTGATCTTGAATGGCCCCACCCCTCCAGATCATATCAGAACTGGAGGAAGAGGTAAAAGACATTCAGAAGGGGATAACCATGGGAAGGGAGTAGGGTAGTGAGCACTCCATCTGGGAGAAGGAGGTCTGGCAGCTATCTTTGCTTCTGTTTGCACAGAGGAAGGGTATGGATCTCTGAGTTAAGAAGGGGAAATAGATAGACTTGACTGGGGACTCAGTGAACTTGGAGGTGGAGAAGAATGCTCCCAGATGCCCAATAACAGGTCCATGTCCTGATAAAAGTTGCCAACAGATTTCCTTTCTCTTCCTCTGTGTTTGGTTTAACCTCAGTGGCAGGCTGTGAACTGTTTTCTTTGTTTCATCTGGGACCCCAAGAGGGTGACAAAGTCAGGAGGCCTTGGCCAGATGATCAAGTACTACTAGACTGTCATACCCCACAGCACCTGCGGGGCAATTGGACTGATGGTTGAGCTACCAGCTAGCACCTAAAGGGGGTGTTCTGGCAAAGACAGATTCATGGCACCCAATGAAATGGCAAATATAGCTAAGAGGAGAATTTGGCCCATTATAGGCTAATTTTGAAACATATGAGACCAGATAAGTACAATATTCTCTTCTGAGTGTAGAGGAACTGCTCCACTGTCATTCAGGGCAGAATTTGGCTCAGGTTTCAAAAATCACTAACTTTATTTTTCTGGCTGGTTGGTTGGTTGATTTGTTGTAGCTGCCGAAAGAATAAAACACCCTTTGACTTCCCAGTAGAGATTAAGATGTAAAGGGGCTGCAGAATCAGGACCAATCTAGGCAACATACACAGTAGACACACATACTGTAATTCCCTTATACAAATGATACAGAGACGTGGACATAAATGCAGCTTTTTAAATGGATGTAGCAAAAACTGTCTCTAATGCATTTTGACAAAAGAGGATAAGCTTCTTTTGACTTATTCTTGTTAAAAATGCAAGCTGTTTATTCACAAACTTCAACCACTTCTTTAGACTTTCTCTGAGACGTTCAGCTGGCTTGACTTCCATGTGGATTTTTTTCCCTGCCAAGGGAAGCTAAAACCTCCTTCTCTCATGCATCTAAAAGTGAAGTTCAGGACCTTTTTTTTGTCAAGCTGTTTATCATTTCTTGCAAATACTCAAATCCGTTTCCTTTGGAAAAGGTTTGTCTTTGTATGACAGGCATATAAATAGGTTTTATTATACTACTCTATTCACTGGTGCAGCTTAGCCTGGAGATAAAAAGGAATTCATTTGCTAGATTTTCTGTGAATGTGAGCTCTACATCATCAGAGTTCTTAACATAAAAAGAATAGGAATAATTCAAACTGATATACTTTATCAGACTTCATGTTAGTGATGGAGGGCCCAATCCTGCTCCCAATGAACTCAATCAAAACAGGATCAGTCCCTGAAACATTAGATGAAAAACATTAGAGTAAGACAGCTAAATCCTCATAAATATTAATAGTGAACTCTGCTGATTCAATTACATACTGTTGTCTATGTTAAAATGTTCAGAAAAGTCACACCAGGAACTATTTTTCTCAAATAAAATGATTTTTTTACAATCCTAGACACTTATATTTACCTTACTTTAAAAAATAAATGTTAAGACACCTTGGTAGCTATAAAACAGAAGAGCTTGTTACAGAGATTTTAAATACATAAAGCACTAGTAGCCCCTCTTCCAGTTCATGGCTACGTCTAGACGGGCATGATTTTCCACAAATGCTTTTAATGGAAAGGTTTTTGTGCAAGAAAGCCCCGATCGCCATTTTCGCGATCGGGGCTTTTTTGCGCAAAACAATACTGCGTTGTCTACACTGGCCCTCTTGCGCAAAAGCATTTGAGCAAGAGGGCTTTTGCCCAAATGGGAGCAGCATAGCATTTCCGAAAGAACACTGACAATCTTACATGAGATCGTCAGTGTTCTTGCGGAAATTCAAGTGGCCAGTGTAGACAGCTGGCAAGTTTTTCCGCAAAAGCAAATGATTTTGTGGAAAAACTTGCCAGTCTAGACGCAGCCCACCTGTTTTTCCTATGCAGTTCAGAAATGACACGTCAGTTCAAGTGATCAGGAGCACTGTATACACATATCTGGTAAAAATGCCATTACTTCCTTATCAATCATCTGACAAAGTGATATTTGCTTTTGGAGAACTATGACCAATCATTCCCAATAAACTTGGATCCTAATCCAAAACCCACTAAAGTTAATGGTAACCCCTCCCTGATTTACAGTAGTATAAGAGCAATACCCAGATTGGTGACCCACAGTTTGGAAACAAGCCTTCTCTTTCCATTGGCTATGCAACTAACAGGACCTGCTTTTCTAAAATTAAACAAAGAACTCGGTGAAATGCACAAAGAAAATATTGGTTTTCACTGAACATTACCTGTTTTTGAGTTCATCATACATGTGATTCACAAGTAGTTTTGAAAAAGTTAAAGGTTTTCAAACAAAATGTTGTGAAACAGCTTTCCTGCCCCCTCTTTACCACTCATCCCTCAAAGTGTTAATTTTCATTTGGGCTGGTTAGGTCTGATTAATCAAAGTCATGTGGACTTAGTGTTGGTTCTCTGATTAGTTGAACCTTTACTATGTGGTGAGGAGCATTAGCAGAAACCTTTTTGCTCCTTTTGCATGGAAGAAGTGCCTGCATTTTGTATTCTTTCAGAGTCAGTCAGGGGGAAGAGAAAAAAAGTGATTGCAGTGGCCAGATTTTAGAAAGCTGCAATTTTTTTATTGACTTTACCAGGCATTAGATTACAACCTAGATTTGTAAATAGCTTGTCTGTATTAGACCTTATGAGTCTTAAAAATCATTAATGAATGGTATTCACTGTGGCGGAACATAGGTGGAATATGGGAGTATAATTGGTGTGTGTGTGTGTGTGTGTGTGTGTGTGTGTGAGAGAGAGAGAGAGAGAAGTTTTACCTGTGCTGCTCTGTGACTCCCTCTCCTCTTTACAAAGCTAAATTTGCAAAAGATGATAAAACTTTCAATCAAAATTATGAAATTATAAGCTATGGAAGCTGACCTGAGAAACTTTTGAGGAATTATTTGTGCCCTTGAAATGTCACAGAAATTAAAAACCACATACAATAAGTTTGTGAAAATTCACCAAAATGTTTTACCAATTATCAGCTCTAATTAGGAAGTATGGCAGGAATATGTTATCTTTGTCTTGAAATGAGCCTGTTAACATGTTTGTAAGCTTTTCACATGCTAAGGATAGAAAACTTTTAAATGGATCTTCAGTGCATATGAATAAAGTCTATTTGTCACATAATTGTAGTGCTGGTTCTATAAAGGGATTCCCAGCAGTTGCTAATTGCTCTGAAAACTCATTGCACTATACCAATTGCATTTTTAATTAGAAGTGCAGGTAGCAACTCATTTTTTACTGTTGTAAGATCTGACTGGGAAGAAAAGTTTCAGTTCCATGTTCAATTAATGTTTCTTTTAGATGATGGAAGAGAATGAAGTATGGGTGACTGATATTGGCCAACACAGATGCATTTTTGCCTCCAAGCTGAAGGTCACAAGACATAAAAGGAGATCCATCTCAGAGAATTGTTCCAAGAAATAAAAAGGTCCTCAAAATATCAGAAGAGCTAACTTGAACAGTTTGAAAGGAAGAGGTAAGTCACTATGCACACAAAAAAAAAAAAGATTCTAGAAGGCGGAAGAAGATACTCTTTGAGGAGGAGTCTGCAACCTATGGCTCCAGAGCCAAATTTGGCTCAGTACAAAACCAAATATGGTTCTTTTGTCATTCCCAAAATACACACAAACTTTTAAATTAAAATAAAAAAATAATTCACACATTTAAAAACTCGCAATTACTCACATCAAGATGACTTTTTTGTCCATTTCACCTTAACTGTTCATTTTAACAACCATCCATACTCTCCACTCATTGGGGGTTGTGCATATTCTCTTTTTATTTTATAGTCAAGAAATCTTTCCATCATCATACACAATGGTGAACCCCCAATAGTAAAAATGGCAGAGAGAGAGATGACAAGTACCAACATTTTCAAAAGGAGTGAACAGACTTGTATGCATTTGTGGATTGGTCTGGATCTCCACCCTATCTCATTTGTAGTGAGAACCTGTTCTCAAACAAAAAACAACAACAAATTTTTATGATGAAACTTGCAACATTTGCTAAAAAATACCCTTAGGGTGATTCACGAAAAAAGGCCTGCAAGGAGCCCCAGCAAAAAAATGAACAAAGGACAAAATAGCCTGCTGGCATGGTAAAAAAAAAAAGGTGGGATCTTAAACTCTGCAAGTTTTGTGGGCTTAGACAACCAAAACATGTGATGGGACAATACATTTGTGGCAATGCTGTGCACGAAGAAATAACAGATATTACCACTGAAAAATCAAATAAGGGGTAAACACATCCTTAAAACTGTGATGAACTTTGTAAACGAGAAAAAAATACAGTTGGATAATCTTGCATTTGTGTGAATGGACAGTGCACTTAGTATGGTCAGCAAATACAGGAGATTCCTTACTCTTGTCAGAGCAACTGAATTGCCCACTTTTGAACTTTCATTGCATTGCACATCAGAAGGCACTTTGTGCGCAATATTGTGGAACTGAACTTGGAAATGTAATGGGACTGGTCGTTCACATTGTCGATTGGATTCTTGCCCAAATCCTTAATCACCATCAATTTCAGTCAGTGCTCGAGGAAGTAGATTCTGAATACCTTGATATACTAGTGCACAATGTTCGCTGGTTATCTTCTGGCAAAGTTTTGTCTTGTTTTGCTGCCTGCATTAATGAGATTAAGGGTATGTCTACATTACAGAGGGGTTTTTTTGGAAAAACAGCCGTTTTTCTGAAAAATCTTCACTTGTGTCCACACTGCAATTGCGTTCTCTCAAAAAAAAAATCAAAAGAACAGAAGGGTTTTTCCGACATTGGTAAACCTCTTTTTATGAGGAAGAAGCCTTTTTCCGAAAGAACTCTTTCGGAAAAAGGCTTATGTGAATGGGGAAAATGGAGTTCTTTTGAAAGAAGAGGAAAGAGGAAAATGCACAGGTGCCCTGGTGGCCACTCTGTCCATAGTAATCCCAGATTAAATGTGAGATAGCATCCATACTGAATGGACGTTATCTTTCGAAAAAGCAGATCGCTTTTTTGATGCACTTTGGTAGTGTGGACGCACTCTATCAGAATAAGTTTTTTCGGAAGATCTCGTCCAGAAAAGCTTCTTCTGAAAGAAGCCTGCTGTCTAGATATAGCCAAAGCCATTTTTTTATTTGAAGGGTATCAAACATGCCGAACTTTCAGACTGACTGGTTGCTCAAGTTTTACTATCTCGTCTACATTAACGGTCATTTGAATGAATTAAACCTTAAGCTACAAGGGCAAGGAAATACAGTACTGACTCTGTAGCAAGCAGTGTTTGTATTTGAGTCAAAACTGACTGTCTTCATCAAACATATTGAGATGAGCAGATTGGCAATTTGAAACGTTATGAATGTTTTGTGATTCGTATTAGAGAGAATCCAAATAACAGCCTTGATTTGCAGAAGCTTGCTGGGTTTGTTTCTGAGCTCCTGATGGCATTCAAGTCTCGTTTTGTTGACTTTTGCAAACACGCTGCTATGTTAAAGCTTATGATTCGTCCACATAAATTGTCTGTTGAAGAACTGGATATGACAATCATTCCAAGCATCTCAGTCAGAGATTTGGAAATGGAAATAGCAGATTTCAAGGAGTCGGATAGCTGGGTGGAAAAATTTGCCAAGCTGAATTCTGATTTAGAACGCCTTTCTCAAAAATGTGCAGAATAGGCAAAACTGCACAAATGGGCTGACATGGAGAAATTGAAGCACAATGAGAATCTGATTCTGCAAACTTGGAAAAAACTTCCTGTTACATACAACACCATGCAGAATGTCAGCTTGCCCTTTCTTTTAATGTTTGGCTCCATTTGAATCACATCAAAGATCATTTGCTCTCAAGACTGACAGAAGACAGCCAGAATGTGTGCATGAAGCTGGATTTGACCAGTTATGATGTAAACTTCAAAGAAAGGTGTGAAAAGATGCAGCAGCAGAAGTCCTATTAAATAAAGTCTGTGAGTACAGTGTTTCATTTATGCTATTAATCATTACGTCAATTATTAGTAATATTAAGTTGTATATTTTTAGTCATGCAAATGGGTTTTCTTATACTGGCTCTTTGTTGACCACTTGTTCTGAATTTTGATGTAGTATGGCTCCTTGGAAATATTGCTGACCCCTGCTTTAGAGTGTCTATTTTTACTTTGGCCTTTTTTCTACGTAAATTGACCCATCCCAGAAAAAGATTATGAACACTGAAAACATTCCTGTGTTCACAAACAGTAAAAAAAATCAAGAAAACCAGGCCCTTGAGCTGCAAATTTCTCCTTATCACACAAGAATATTAGGGCTGTTACCAACAGAGATCTAGTTGATTGTAAAACTCTTGAAATCCCCACTATTATGAGGTGTAAAGCCATCATGAAATTCCATCCCATACTGCAAATTACTTTATATCCTGCTACATTTCAAAATGCATGATTCTAATGCTTTGCATGGGGTGGCTACTCAAGGTAAAGTGAAGGTACTTACTGCCAAAGTAACCACTTCCAATAAGTTGTCGTGTATTTAAAACACTCACTTTATCAAAATACATGGCAGAAGTGCAATTTAAAAAGAATCATGCTTCCATTTTTGAATCTGTAGAGTGCACTATCAGTTAAGAAAGAAATTAGTATGATTCTTGCCATTGACCTATAGATGGCTTTTGTTTTTATTTTTGTGGGTTGCTTTTTTTTTTAACAGTATTTCCCTTGATTTCCCTTAAAGAACACATTGAATGTACCAGTCTCCTGCCTATAGAAAGTTTTACTTCTGATTGGCCTCCCCTGTAAATACCTAAATTTCCTCTCTATTTTTGTCTACAAAAAAATCTCTGTTTGCCATGAATATGAATCTAGATCACAGTCAAATCAACTAGGTTAATATTTTTCACTTTTCTCTCCAGCTCAAAAATAGCAATGAAACCAAAGACAAGATGCCTGTCAAGTAAACGCAGCCTAAGAAGGATCACCAACTATTAGTTATGCCTATACACTAACATTAACATAGGGGTTTGGATAAAATCAGTAACATTTTGGAGGCATAGCAAAGCATACAATTCAATTAGAAAGATGAGTGAAACAGCAAGGAATGATTCATTGATAGTAAGGGGGACATGCATACTGCACTCTGTGGCTACAACTCTTGTTTTTCAACTTCAGTAACCAGAACAAAGGAAAGGAATACCCATTTTTGGTACGCAATGATACAGGCCCCATTCTCTCCAAATTTTAGCAACAGAGCAAGATTTTTTTAACTTTGCAGGAAAATCACCATAGTAACATAATGAACTGTGAAAGTGATCTATCCAGCTGATCTTATGGAGAAAAAGGGTTGACAGGAAAAGCAGAGATAAAAGTCACGCCACTCTAAAGTTGGGTTTAGTTTACTTAGTTGTTGGAGTCAGCAGGTCTCACTTTTCAGACACTATCATGGGATGTACTTATCCCCATGCAAACGGAAATGTGTTGTAAAGGGTGAATGTTCCCCTTTGGACCCCTAAAATAAACTTAAAAGAGGTATACTTTCCATGACCATAAAATGGAGTGAAAGCAAGAACAGTGGAGAACAGCAAATGCACATGACGGCTGACCAAATGCTGGAAAATGGCTCTTTTATTCTAAAGTGAGTGTCACCATACCCAACACTATTCAGCAGTTAGGGTTTCTGAGCATTTCAAGTGCAAACCCCTGTTTTCATGGAGGTATCAGTCACCTTTAAAACTTTGCCCCCAGATTAAAATTTACATTACAAAGTTTCCACCTGGGAATATTTCTTTTTCAGTTTGTCACTTCAAAGGAAGCCATTTTTCAACAAGTGATTGGTTAAGAAATAAAAATACCACCAACCTGGTACCTAAACTGAAATCTTGCGTTTGTTGTTCAAATGGTGTCAGCACTGAGTCTGGACTATCATGTGCCTTCTGGCTCTTTATATGGTCTTCTAAGCCACTCTTGACTTCTTCCAAGTTTGCTGGCACATAACAATTAGCTTCCTAAACCATGTTAATTTTCAGTTCTGTTACACAGATATTCTACATTTTCTTTATTAATCTTTTTCTTTATCTACATTAGAATAGGCATGTTGAGTATTTTCTTTCCACTGATCTCAAAGCTCTTTATAAATGCCAATTTTTAATGCACTTAAAAACTCACATGGGTCAAAGCTAGAAGTAGAACCCACTAGTCTCGGCTCCCAGCCCCCTTTTTTAAATAGAAGACAAAACTTCTGCTGTGTCATTATTGGAAGGAAACTGAAAAGAGACCAACACAACTACTTTTCAATACATTTAATATGACAACAATACAGATGTTAAAATAACACCTCAGCACAATGACCTGGCATGACCATTTCAGCCTTGCATCTGTTTTTCATTTTAACACAAAGCAAACACTAAACTCACATTACCTCACTGAAAACCCAAAAGGAACCAGGCTTGATGTTGCATCAGTTCTGGCCATGTGGTGGTTTATTGCTATGGTAGAGACCTCAGGGACCATGAACATTCTTCCTGTAACTTCTTCATTATCCAGCATTCTACTCCAAAATCATGTGAAGGAAATAATTGACTTGTAGAGGAAACAAAACATCCTGATACAGTTTTTGCACATAATCTTCAGCAAAGCTAACCCAACCACAGGCTTTGTCCTTTTGAAATGTGGCTTCGCTCTACTGGGAGCATAAGCAGCTTTTCTGATATACCAGAAGCACAACAAGACTGCACAGGCAGGCATGACATAAGTGGCTTTCCCAAAGTCTATGCTTCCTCCTGATGTTTTCAGTGAAAGCACATTGATAAGAAGTGCAGCGAAGGAGTGAACAACTAAGAAAAGAAAAGAAAAGAAAAGAAAAGAAAAGAAAAGAAAAGAAAAGAAAAGAAAAGAAAAGAAAAGAAAAGAAAAGAAAAGAAAAGAAAAGAAGGTGAGGGATGGAGGGGAAAAAACAATAGAAAAATATTCCAATCGATATACGTTATTTACATTACAAAGTCTCTGCCTGAGACTATTTCTTCTTCAGTTTGTCACTTCAGAGGAAGCCATTTTTTGATTAAATAAAAATATCACCAACCTGGTACCTAAACTGAAATCATGCTACCTATCTTCCTTTTCTTGTTTGAATGGTGCCAGCACTGTGACTGGGCTATCATGTGCATTTATTTACAAAGATTGATGGGAAAGACCTTCTGGTCAAAATCTTTGATAGCTTTTCTTTCATCTGTCTTCTTTCTGCTGCAATTGTTGTACTTCAGGTAGCATACAAAAAGTGCTTCTGACAGACTCTCTCGTATTCTATGGCTTTGTCTACACTAGAAAAACTAGTAATAGTGGGTGTGTCTAGACTACCTAGTTTTGTCGACAAAAGTGGACTTTTGTCGACAAAACAATACCAGCGTCTACACTACCGCGGAGTTCTGTCGACATAACGTTGACAGAACTCCGCGGTTTTGTCGATGCTGGTATACCTCATTTTACGAGGCATAACACTTTCTGTCGACAGAATTCTGTCGACAGAAGGTGTTATTGCCTGTAACACTGCGTCCAGACTACGGAGTTCTGTCGACAAAGCGGCTTGCTTTGTCGACAGAACTCCATGTGTCTGGACGCAAATTGTCAACGGAAGTTTTGTCGACAGTATCTGTCGACAAAACTTCCGTCGACAAAACGCGGTAGTCTAGACGTACCCAGTTACAGCAACTGCCTGCCCTAGTGCTGCTGCAGTGTGGTAGCAATGTAATAAGTATTACTGTATTCAAGACTCAAGTGTTTAAATCAGCATGTCATGAAAAGCTGCACTGACAGTTGCACTGTTCTTTGACACTGCTGTAATAAAGCTAATAGTTTGTTTAGTGTAGGTGTGCCCCATAGGAAGGAACATAGTCTTGTGATAAAGTGAAGTTCTAATCTGCGTTCTAATCATTGCTCCTCCACAGATTTTCTGTGTGAACTTCAGCAAGTCACTTAAAACCAGATTTCTGAAGTAATTTAGGTTCATAAAAATAGGTGTGTGGGCACTTAACTGCCTTTGAATTAAATAGGAGTGATTATCTGCAAAATGAGAAAAATAATATCATGAACTGAGCACATGAGAGACCACTGACTTCTCATATATAGAATCAAAGACATTATACTGTTAGCCGCTGGAGCAGTTTCTGGAGAACTGCACTCTATTTTTGAAGTAGGAGGATCAGTTCTATCCCTTCTGCTTCAATGTGCACAGCATAGCAACAACCCTGAAGTACCAGGCAGTTATGGATTTGTTAAGGCTTGTCTACACACCAATTTAGCATGCAGTAAGCCAAAATGCAAATCTACAGTGTACCAGCTTACGGCGCATAAACTCGCTATGTAGACAAGCCATTAAAAAAATGTTTATATCAGAGCTGCATTGTGAGGCGAGGGTTTATTAATGCTATGGTGGTTTGATAGATTTGCAAAGTATTATAATAATTTTATTCACAGATCCTAATTCCATTAGGCCAGAGTCACTTGTTCCAAGTGTCAGATTTCACCTGTATTTATACATATCTGAGAAGTAACCTGTACAAACCAATGATATTGGGAAACTATCCAAGAAGAATCACCAATTACAGAGGTCTCATAAAGGTATTTTCATGAAGGTTTATGAACTGAGATCTCCTGTAAGATGTTTCCCAGTGACATTCAGTAGAATAATGATGTAGGGCTTGCAAAAGAAGTTCCCTTCAGGTGAAATTGATTAGCATGCAATATAATCTAAGCCATAGCCATTCATACAGATGACTGAGTCCTTAAGAAGCTTGTTCATTATTTCTTATTTCATTTTATTATGTATTAAAGCCAGAGTACAAATAACGTTAATTAAGAAGCAGAAATCCACAATACAAGTGAACGTCTATAATCTTAAAACATGTCTCAGCTCCCCTGGGACATAGCTATTGCTATAAATTCCACTTCAGTGAAATCTTGCAGCCTGTAAACAGAAAATGTATGGTATGTACCCAGCTTCCCCATACTGCACTGATTCATCAGGTTGAAAGCAATTAAATTATTGAATTATAGTAATAGATGTATTAATTATGTATCCCAGGATTTCTTTTATGGTTGAGATGGTTGTTATTTATAAAACTTACCCCAGAGTATATGTGTAAGATTCTAAGTACCTGTTTTATTTTTTTCCGTAAAATTCATATATTTGAATCCTGATCTTCTCATAAAAACCCCTAACAACATCTCTGAGGATTGTGTTTCATGCTGACTATGAATAAAACCAAAGATAAATAGTAATATTGTTACCACTGTGTGATAACACCAACCCATTGAGTAGAATCTGAAGACCAATAAAGTAATTCCACTAACACAATATTCTCAGTGTAGGATGTCTGAGACAAGATTACACAATCGGTTACAAATATTTTGCATATGCTTGATGTAAAAGAACAATCCATATGAGCAACAATGAATAAGGTTTGTAACTAGGGAACTATTGTGGATGGATTGAAATTGGACAGTAGGAATGGTTTTTGATCCCTTGACAGTTTAATCCAGAGCTATTTAATACACGGTCTGTGGGCCTCATGCAGCCCACAGCCTAGTTGTTTGTGGCCCGTGGTGCAGTTTGGGTTTATGCGGGGCTCAGCACATGGCCCGTGCGTGGGATCCTGTGAACATGGCCTCCACTGGGAACATGCACCACAATGGTGAGGCATCTCCCAGGCAGGATGAGCACTGAAAGATGTAAGCAGATGGGCTGGCTGGAACAGACAGGTACGGGGTGTTGACATTTCTAGACCCCAGGGAGGAGATGCCAGGAGTGCCGGGATATTGTGTAAACAAAGCTATTTGCATATATATTTGCATGTATATGCAACCACTCTTAAGTTGCAGCCCTCGGCATGTGCTGTCACTATCATTGTGGCCCCCGGGGCTTCCAAAGTTGAGTAGCCCTGGTTTAATCCATTGTATCTCACCATGCATAATTACTGCACAACTATAAATCATACCACCCATAATGATGGACTGTGTATTCTTCTCTGAAATGTGAAGCAAAATGGTGGAGGAAATATTGACTTGAATTGTGTTATGAATCCCAAGCAACCCGAAGGCAAAATGTATTCCTCACATGCCCACTGACATGAGGAACAACAGGGGACCACTACCCCACAGCAGTATTAAATGTATTAAATGTACCTTTGATTCCTGCTTATCCTCAGAAGTGAGAGATATGCTACAAAAAGGTGGGAAAACTTTGGAATATTGCCATTGGGCAACAGGACTGCAACTCCTTCATATTGCTTTTCTTCCCATAGACAATGTCTCACACCTTGGGGTAAACTCACCATGCTTGGAGTGTTCACCAGCATATGTGCTTGTCAAGAATCAGGGAGAAAATTAGTGGTATATTACCAGAGGTGCATTTTACTGCACTATTTCAATAGCAATCATTCTTCTATATATTATTCTTCGTGCTTCCGTAGACATCAATTTCAGAGGTACTTCTACCAGATAAGAAAGTGCCCAACATGGAGCAAGGAACACATGTTCTGGGAGGTACTGCAATACTCAGATGCAGAAGAAAAAAAAAGAACACAGGCAGTGGAGAGAAATCAAAAGGCAGAAAAGAAAATGAGACCTTCATTAAAGACATGCCTGAAAGGATAATTAAATCTGTGGAGCAGCAAACTAAGATGCTGAAGTCCTCATAACTCTCCAGACTGAGCAGATGCATCCCTGCTCTCTTCTTCAGCACATTCAGAATTCTTTCCCATGTTCTCCCCAAACTCCAGCTGAGCATTCCTTTCTGCTTTTTGGGATTTCTTGCTGTTGTGTGATTCGATTTATTTTCCTCCCCTGCCACTCCTGGAAAGTGACATGGTTCCCAAATGTCCTGAACCTGTCTGGGTCCCTTGGATTCTGTTCGTGACACCAATTGTCAACTCAGGGGGCCATGGCCAAACAAGATTATGGATTTGCTTCAAGACAGAGTCGATTAGGCATAGTTGCTTTTATTAATCTCACTACATCACTACTATTACAGGTTTAATACTGCCAGATGGTTACAAAGCTACTAAAATATTATGTCAATAAGCATAGGCAGGACAATGCATACAAGTGAGCAACAGGCACTTGGAAATGCTTATGCCCCTTCAGTCTGCAGGGAGTCCCATTCCTGTCACCTCGCACTGGGCCACAGTGGATGTGGCTCCAGCTGAGGGAATCCAGGGCACCCTCCAAGGTCTAGGTCCCTGGTGAGACTCACTAAGCACAGGACTCCCTATACTAATTATACTACAGTTGTTTACTGGGTGTGTGCGTACCTGGCTCAACACCATTCTTATCACTCTTATGAGCTGAGACCAAATTTGTTTACTGCTTAGTAGTTTCCCAGCTCAAGGCATGGGTTAAAGCTGATAAAGCCCAGATGCTGTTTGCGCTTGCAGGGTCCCAGGCTATGCTCAACTGGGTACAGCAGGGATGGAAACTTCCACCCCAGGCCTGCTAAGCTACAGGCCCCACATATGACTTTTTATGTGACACTTGCTTTCCTGCTCATTTCACCTCTACAGACACCTTATCAAATGACAGTGGAACTTACACACAGGTCTGAAAGGCAGCCCTCTCCCAGTACCTCCTTTCCTACCAAACATTTGTGTTTGTGGAGTTATACTTTTTTTCTGCAATAAAAGGAAAGTTGTTTGAATGATAAACAATATTTATTTGCCTCCTTCAAATTGTGGTAACAGATGGCGGCAAAACATAAACAAGCAGTTTAATTATTTGCTTACATTGAATCCTAGGCCACACAAATCACAAGTGCTTCCTTGCAAATTCAATGGCATTAAGCATTGCAGTCCCAAGCATAGCCACATATATTAATGGTTCTCATCTTCCAAGTGTTTCCTCAAAACTTCCCTGATTCAAATTGCCCTATTCTGCCCCTCTAAAAGCTCAAAAGCAGCATCTAAATGGTCTACCTCAGCAATCCACCCCAAACAAACTTTTCATCCTTACCTTCACAAATATTGTGCAAGTACAACATACAGCTTTGACCGTGGGAATATTATCCTCATTGAGGTCTAACTTGCCATAAAGCATCATCAGCTCGCCTTTAATCTGCCAAAAACACAGTCATCCTGCATCTACTCAGGCTATTGTTAACTGGCTGCAGCTTTCTGTAAAGGCTGATGTTCTTGAAGATACAGGCATCACACAGCTTTCCTGACCATCTGCACTGGTGTCAGTGAAATGCCCACAATGATCTACAAGCACATGCAACACCATGGAGAAGTACCCCTTCCTACTGATGTACTCTGTCACAAGGTTGTATGGTGCCACAATTGGAATATCCATGCCTCTACAGTTAGGGAAACCCATTTCTGCAAAGCCATCCACTATATCACACACATTGCCAAGGGTCATGGTCCTTCACAGCAAAGTGCAACTAACGGCCCTGCACACTTGTTTTAATGCAGCCCTATTGGTTGATTTCCCAACTCCAAACTGATTTGTGACTAACCCATTGCAGTTTGGAGTCTGCAGCTTCCACACTGCAGTCTCCATGTCCTTCTCCATTGAGGGCATATTAGCAAGAGAGACATATTAGCAAGAGTTGGAAAGTAGAACAAGGCATTGGAATAGCTAACATCTGGAATGGCAATTACTTTTTGTTACAAGTGCAGTAGCTCTTGCTGGATCAATTCCTGTAAACTTCTCAAGAAAATGAGCAAATGAGCTGTAAATGCTATATCTGTTCTTTCCATGCTTCAAAACAGCATGTCCTGGTGGGATTGCACAACTCCCACACAAAAATTTAGTTAAAAAGGAATTAAGGTTGGAAGTGTAGCTAGTCTTATCCAAAACAATTTTATACTTTCTTTACAAACAATCGATACCTTTTCCTTACAGGGTTAGCTGACTCTTTAAAGTAGTTGGAGCTCAGCCTCATATGTGCCTGATTTACTCTATAGTCCAAGTAGAGTAAATGAGTACAAGGGTCATATGACAGGGGAGCAGGAAAAATTCATCTTGAGTAAAAGATGGGAAAGATGGTGAGGGAAAAGGGACAAAAAAGTGTTAAAAGAAATAAGGAAGCTGTTTTAAAGGTTCATGAAAATTGCTCCTTGTCATCCTAGTGGAGGCTCACTGCTCTGAAAAGAAGCAAGGCAAATAACGTCCTTTGTCTACATTACTTTCCACAAACTGAATTCATGCTAGAAAATAAAACAAAGCTTATTTCAGCATCTGAAGAGAAATTAACAATGGACACATTTTTCCCTTTTAAGACTCTTCACAAATCCTAATTTTAAAAGAGGGGGAACCTCATAAAATAAATAAAAGATAGAAGCAATCACATGTTAAACAAATGCTCCACAAGATCTTCCACTATTTAAACCTTGGGCTAGTAGATGCTCATTATTGACTCTGAATCAGAGTAAGCAGCCAGTAGGCAAAATAAAAAGGAAAAAGACAAGTGTATCCCTTCCACAAAAGCTGATATCAAGGAAGTTGTTTGAGTTAAAAATCCATGAAACCTGTCATTCAGGCAGCAATTAAAGATCTTAAAAATCTTGATGTAGCAGCAGACTAAAGGCTCCCTCTTTCACCATTGAAGTTAATAGAAATGTTGTCACTGAACTCTAGGGGAAAGGGAACAGACCTCTAGTCACTAAAATGAAAGCAGACTTGAACGAACATGCAGACATGGCCACAAACAGAAAAGAGAATGAGCTGGAGCTCAAAATAGATGACTTATACTATAATTTAAGAATCAAATATGCCCCAGGAGGGAAGGGCAGAAATAAAAGAATCCTGTGACTTCTGTGGGAACTCTAGTAAAAAAAAACAAGTTTGATAAAAAAGAAATCAACATATTTATTAAGAGTATTACTACGTTGGGTATAAATTGTTTTCTTGCCCTCCAAAAATAATTTTTCTCATTTTAATAAAGACAATGTCAACGTCAATGTCAACCTTTCATGAACAAAAAGCCCTTTACCTCCTGTCACGTTACTGGATTTTAAGGGGATCAGACAGATCACTGCTGCACCCGTGGGGGGGGGGGTTGATCCAAAAGTTGGTACAAAGGGAGCCATGTGAGGTGTCGAATGAGAGCTTATGTTCTACTGATTCTGTATATGTTATTCATGTACTTGTATGATATATGTGTGTGGAGTTATAAATATGTGCTCTGTGTTGATGCTGGAAAATTCTCTGTCTGAGGCAGAGCAATGGGCAAAGAATGTTCAGCCAGTGACTGCGCTAATTAGCATGGCTCCAGGGACAATGAATCTCTAGGTACCAATACACACCTCAGGAATGTGTTGGGAAATCTGATACCTGCAAACCAGCTACAGCATAATGGCTGCAAGCATGTGAAACAAGGATAGATCTCTGAACCATGTGACCTACTCTGGCCAGCAAGATGCCAGGAGAGGTATATAAGTGCCATGTGGCAATCTCCATCTTGTCTTGAGTTCAACTCCTGATCCCAGATGCAGCCTTGCAAGGAATAATGAGCCAGGAAGAACCATGGACCCATCCTGACATAGGATGTACACCAAAGACTTTTAAGATAGCAGTTTATAACATCTCTGCTAAGAGCATGTATTGAGAACTGGGTGATTCGATGCATGTAATGTATTTTCTTTAACAACCTTACTCTCATGTAATAAACTCTTTAGCAATAAACCTTTAGGCTGTGTCTACATTGGCATGAACATGCTGCCTGTCTACACTGGCGGGGAGTTCTTGCGCAAGAACACTGACGTTCTAATGTGTGAAATCAGTGCTTGCATAAGAACTATGATGCTCCCACTCAGGAAAAAGCCCTCTTGCGCAACTATTCTTGCACAAGAGGCCAGTGTAGACAGGCAACATGAATTTCTTGCGCAAGAAAGCCCGATGGTTAAAATGGCCATCAGAGCTTTCTTGCGCAAGAGAGCGTCTACACTGGCACGGATGTTCTTGCGCAAAAGCACATCTTTTGCGCAAAGGCACATGCCAGCGTTGACACTCTCTTTCACAAATACTCTAACACAAAAACTCTTGTGTTAAAGAGTATTTGCGCAAAATCTTGCCAATGAAGATGTAGCCTTAGAGTGTAGATTCTAAAGGATTGACTCAGTGTGGTCTTGTGGGTAAGATCCAGAGTGTAAATTGACCTGGGAACTGTTGCTTATTTCTTGGGACAGAAAGAACCAATTCAGGGTAGGTGAGATTGGATTCTATAACCTCTCACCAGTGTGTTAGGCCCAGGGCTGATTGGGGCACAGGAAGAGTTGGGGTGTCAGAGGGGTTTTGCTCGTGAGGCTTCTGGCTGGCCAGATTGGCAGCTAAAGCATTTGGTGTGACTGGTTTGTGGCCTATTTGGGAAGGTCCCTGGGCTGAGGCTGTAAGGAGCCCCGAGTTTGAGCAATTCGCCCTGAGCGGAAGCCCTCAACTGTGCCCAGACCTGGTCCAATCTGTCACACCACCCAACTCCTGCAAATTTTGATTGTCAAGTGACAGATTTTGCTTTGATTTCAACCTTTTGTTACTGTAAACAAACTCACTTCAAAGCAAAACGTTGTTTTTATCCTTAAAATTGGCATTTTTAGAAGAAAAATTTGAGAACACAATATCTTGACTATTTTGGAGCTTTTTCCAAAAACATTTCAAAATGGAAAATTAATTGTAGCTGTCCATTTCTTTCAAAATTTTGGGTTCAACAAATTTAGCATTTTTCAATCCAAAAAAGTCAAAAAAATCTTGGCTAGTTCTAATTGATAGCGGGCCACTGGGTGGCATTATGCCCATTATACCCTTTTTTCCTCCCACCCTAAAGACTTAGACCTTCCTCTGATTATTATGCTCACAAGGACCCAATTATTGGAACAAACATGAAAATCCAAAAAATTATCAGTTTTCAGGAGTAAAAGAGAGGGGATTTACTGATGGGACAGAGAGAGACCTTGTGGCCTTTTGTGGGCTGAGATCTGCATCCTCTGTCCCTCATAGCAAGGAGGGTGCTAGGACTCAAAGGGAATGTCTCTACTACAGAGGTATTTTGAAATATTTCAGAGCAGCATCCATTCTTGGTCAAGCATGGCAGTATGGAGGACACCGATCACCTACGTGGGAACCTGCTGCTGGGAGGAAGAGGACAGGAACCCAGTGCTACCCTCCCTAGCAAGTGGCATCTGCCACCCACACACACACCTTCCCCAATACCCTCCCCCTCTCTCCCGCAGTGGGCAGGGACAGAAGTTCTCTCTTTGACGGACTCTGCCACTGCTGGACCTGGTATATGTAGGACATGGAAGGAAGCTGAGCTGCCCCATCTACCCCTCTCACCCGAAGGGTCCTGACCTGTCTGGCACCTTCCCATGCCTGCTTGTCCCTGGGACATAGGGGTAGCAAGGCTCCCCTGAGATGTCCATGCCCTTGCAGGAAAGTGCCCACTAGCCCAGCCACATATGGCCTTGCTTAAAGCACACTGCCATCGACTGAAGCAAGACCTTCAGTGCTGGCTCAGAGATTAGGGCGAAGCTTCATAAACTGTGTCTCCTGGGATGACTGCCCTTCTCATTTGTCGTCACAGCTAGGCCAGCTATGAGTGAAGCATGCGCAACACCTCCCACACCATCCTTCTGACCCCATGAGACCCACAGGAGCCGGTGACTCCATGACGACCTGGTGCAGGAACACCTTGAGTTCCTCCATTCCTTGAACAGGAACTTTGAGGAAGACCATCAGGAGCACTGGGCTGACCAGGAGCTGAGGCCGATGATCTGGGAGCAGCCTGGTCGTGACTATCAATCGGTCCACCAGCCACGCCCCCCACACCCACCATCCCCCAACCCCTACACCCGCTTCCCACAAGTCCCTCCAGTACCCGCGTCCCAGCCAAGTATCTTTAGCACCTGCCCACATCCCTGTCCCCACCCTCATAGCCCCCCTGGGGCCACCAAGGGCCACACACATGAGGCAGTGGGATCTCTCGGGCAGCCGAGGCATCCCAACACACTCAAGGCAGGCGCCACTCCCTTCCCCATCCCTGAGCACCTCCTTCCCTCTCCCAGGTTCTTTCACCAGTTCCTCCCCAGTTATACATTCCACAAATAAAAATGACTGAGTTATTGTTTCAGAACAAAGTCTGATTTATTGTATCTGCAGGGGAGGGGGGGAGGGGGGAAGGGTGGGCTGGGGAAGGGACGGGTGGGGGAGGAAAGGCACACAGTGGCAAGGTATAGGCCTCTTGTGGAGAGGCACGGGGGAGAGTCTCATGGCTGGCCTTGTCTGAAATTCTCCCTCAGGGCCTTCTGGATTAGCACAGCCCTCTGATGAGCTTGCCAGATGGCAGCGGTGCATGGCTGCTCAAAAGCCCTGGCGAGCTGCTCAGCCTCTGCCCCCCACCCTGACAGGAAAGTCTCCCCCTTGTTCTCACAGAGGTTGTGGAGCACACAGCAGGCCACCCTCACCTGGGAGATGTTCCAGTCACTGAGGTCCAGGCGGGTGAGACACCGGAACCTCTGCTTCAAGCAGCCGAAAGCACCTTTCACAACCATGCAGCACCTGTTGAGCCTGGTATTGAAGGTCTCCTTTGTGGGCTCCAAGTGTCCCATGTCGGGCTTCTTAAGTCAGGGGAGCAAAGGGTGGGCTGCGTCGCCCAGGATACACATAGGCATGTCTACCTCCCCAACACTGATGGTGCAGTGGGGGAAAATGTGCTGGCGTTCATCCTCTGGAAGAGGCTGGAGTTCCTGAACATGCAGGCGTCATGCGCCTTCCCCAACCACCCTATGTACACGTCCATGAACCGTCCCTGGTGGTCCACAAAGGCCTGCAGGACCATGGAAAAATACCCCTTCGGGTTGATGTAGTTGGATGCCCAATGGTCAGGGGCCCAGATGGGGATGTGGGCACCATCATTGCCCCCCCTGCAGTTGGAGAAGCTCATGGCTGCAATGCCAGTGATGATGGGGTCCATGTCACCCAGGAGGATGAGCCAGCACAGCAGGATGGCGTGGCTGGCCTTCATCACCTATAGAATCATAGATATAGAATCACAGAAACATAGACTCACAGGGTTTCCAGCACCATCAGGAGTTCCCTGAGTCCAAGCCCCTTCCCAAAGCAGGAGCAACCTCAAGTACCCCATCCCCTGCAGAGCTTTGTGAAGCCAGGACTGGAAAACCTCCAGGGAGAGAGATTCCACCCCACTCCCTAGGGAACCCCTTCCAGTAGTTCATCACTCTCCTAGGACAACGGTAAGAAAGTCATACCTTCACAAGTACTGTCCCAGTGGTAAATCTCCCCATGCTGAACTGGTTCCCCACAGAGCGGTAGCTGCTCGGCGTGGCGAGCTTCCATAGTGCAATGAGCTGGCAATACGCTTCTGGAGGGGGTGGGTCTCAACCAGGTGTCCTGTTGCTAGAGAGCAGTGGAAAGCCATTCGCAGAACTTCAGGTGGAAGTTCTGAAGCCATTGTTGGTCATCTCACCACTCCATGATAATGTGGTCCCACCAATCGGAACTGGTCTCCGGCTGTCAGAAGTGGCAGTGCAATGTGTGCAGGGGAGGATGAAAGAGAATGTGGTGCATCAGGAGCGCCTGGGCCTGGGTGAGGAGATCCCCCACTCTGGGCTGGTCATCATCATCCTCCTGCAGCACCCTGCATAAACTGTGCCAGGAGTTGAGCAGGAGGTCTAAGAGCTGTTGAGTGCTTCGCAGCAGGTCCGGCTCCATGATAGAAGTGCTATGGCATCTACAAAGGTAACCAGAGCACACGGTGTGAGTTTGCTGTCCCCCAAGGAAAAAGAGTCTAAGATGTGGCTATAGAGGAGAGCCCCTTTAAGCACGAGCCTCAGATAGCCTCAAGAAGCAGCTACAGGAAGTGACTGCTCTCCTAATGCCCTGCCCAGAGTGCGATGGGTGGAGGGGGGGCTTTAAATGTGATTCAGACTCCAATCTATGTGGATGCACTATTTCATTATAATTCTGCGCTATTTCAATGGGGATTTGTAGTGTGGATGCGCTATTTTGAAATAGCTATTTTGGGAGTTATTATTTCAGAATAACTTATTTTGAAATATGTGCATAGTGTAGACATAGCCAAAGAGAGCTGAACCTTGAAAGGTAGGCTGAGGAAAGCCTAACCCAAGTTACAAGTTATATGATAAGCCCTGTAACCCTTGAACTAGTCATGGGTTCTGTAATAAAAAGCGTTGTATCTACCACACTGCAACAAATTAAATGAACAATATGAGAAAGTACTGGTGAGGTACATCTCCCCTGCAATATAATTTCATAGAAGCTGCAGCCTGACACTTGATTCCATGCACATAACTGTTCTCATTTCACTGCTGCATCCATGTCAATTCTGCTTATTGGACCTCCACTGTCAATGGGACAATATTAAAAGGAGGAAATAGCTACCCTCTTTTCAAAGATAAATCATTCTCTCTCCATTTATTAATTGAGCATAGTCTTTTCAACAACATGGGTTGAAATCCAGCAACCCAGCAATAAATAAATAGGGATGTTATTTCTATAAACATATCTACGTGGCTCTTATGGATAGGGTTCTGTGCTCATATTTAGGAAAATGTGCAGGGTAATGGGTTGCATCTCTATATAAAGGCAAAGGTGGAGGTCACAGCTTCATAGCCAGATGAATGCATAGGACAGTTCAAATATGTTTGTGAGAAAGACAATGCTTTTAGCACCCTTCCTTACACTAGTTGACGAGATGTAATGGACGCTTTTGGTTGAAGTCTTTGTCTCCCTACTTGGAAGAGTCCAGTAGTTTAATATGATCAGGGGTGGACAATAATTTTTGGTGGAGGGGCACTCCAAGATTTTGGAAAGTGAACAAGGACTGCACTTTCCTGTGGAGGAGGGTATAGGATGGTGGTTGGGTGCAGAAGGGTGTATCGGGTAAGGGCCTGGAGTGCAGGAAATGGTGTGAGGTCTGAGTTTGGCTGAAGAAGGGGGTTGTGACCAGGGTTAGGGGGTTGGGGTAGAGGGTCAGGGAGGGAGTGGGAGTGCAGGAGAGGATTTTGGCCTGGGGGAGGGGTGTAGGAGGGAGTGCAGGGTCTGGGAGGGAGTTGTGACCTGGGATAGGGGGGTGCAGAGGGTTTGGAAGGTGATGTGGGAGAGTTGGGGTGCAGGAGGGATAGGGGTGCCAGAGGCAGGCTTTGGCTGGGTGGCACTTACCTAAGCATCTCTCTGCTGGCAGGCAGGTAGGCAGGCAGGCAGGACTCCCTGCCTACTGCAGCCCCAGATCACTGAAAATGCAGCCTGCTCCCTCCACATGGTTCTCAACTCGGAGGGGGGAAGAGGCTTGCAGTGCCCCCATCCCCAAGTCAAACTCTCATCTCCTATTGGCTAGCTGTTTCTGGCCAATAGGAGATGAGACGTTGTTTGGGGTCAGTTCCTATTGGTCAGTTGTTTTTGACTAATAGGAACTGAGGATTGGGCTGGGATGGGGAGATCACCTGAAGTCTCCTCCCTCCTTCCAGAATAGACAGTCATATGGAGCAGCCCTGCATTTAAAACAGCAGCTGCTGTGTGTCTGAGGGTCTTAGGAGGGGTGTCTGCAGGCCAGAGCCAGTGACTTGATGGGCCGGATCTGGCCCACAAGAGGTATCTTGCCCACCCCTGCACTACGGTTTAATATGACTATTGCACTCATGATCAGTTAGAACATGGACCAGTTGTTCGCCATTCCATGCTGATAGTTTTTGAGCCTCTGGTATTGAGATACTTGGTTCACGTTGGAAGTCAGAGTGTAAGGCTGCAAGAGCTAAGCAACCTGCAGAAAAATAGTCCTGAGACTATGCCTATTTCTCTACCAAATCATGTGTACACAAGGACTGATTAAATTACCTTATCTACCTTTAAATTAGTTCCTTTAGAAACTGATATTTGCCAACTGATTTTTCAGTGATCATTTCTCAACATCAGTTATCTCATATGAACAGTGTAGAGGTGAGGCAAAAGCCCAGATGGTTAATAATTTATTGCTTAAAGGCCAACTAGCCTTAGCTTAAAGGAAACAGATATTTTTAAATCAGCAAACTGGTGAAATCTCCAGTAACATTGATTAGAAATTCTGTAACACAGTCATAAAAAGCTTACTAGAACTGCTTCTGGGAAGGAAAGATGGAGACAAGCTGAAAGAAAATGACTCCAGGCCAATGTTTTTTAAAAAAAGGTATTTCATATTAAAAAGACGGGAATCCAAACTATGTTTAAGAGACTCAACCTCCAAAAGTCAACTATCAACCTCTCAGCTAAAGCTGCACTATATCCAAACATGGCATAAAGCTTGTGATTGGAAAGTTATTCTCACAATCTTAAAGGGCAGAAACTGGGTTTGGTTTGTTTTTAAAATAAAAAGAGTTAATTTTTGTAGACTCTGATAGGTCACCAAAGAAGTGCTGATAACAGATGCTACTGAGTTTCAGCTCTATGGCTATGTCTACACTCACGGCTTCTTGCGCAAGTATGGCCGTTCTTGCACAAGAATCTGCAGAGCGTCTACACTGCCCGCTCGCTCTTGCGCAAGGAAATTTACAGTACTGCATGGTAAGAGAGTGCTTCTTGCGCAAGAGCTACGCTCTTGTCTAACAGGTGTAAGACCTCTTGCGCAGGAGCTCTTGTGCAAGAGGGCAGTGTGCACGCTGAGCAGGGATTTCTTGCACAAGAAAGCCCTATGGCTAAAATGGCCATCAGAGCTTTCTTGCACAAGAGAGCATCCACACTGCCCATTACAAAGATAGCTTCCCCAATTATCACCTCTAATATCATTAGCTCACAGACATTTACCTCTCCCCCCCCCAGTCCCCTTCTGTTCTGAAATTTGATTTGTCCTTTTCATATGTGTTCATATTTTTTATTGTATCCTTTGGTATATATGGTCATGCCAATTTTCTTCCACTATTTGATCTGAGGAAGTGGGTCTGGCCCACGAAAGCTCATCACCTAATAAACCATCTTGTTAGTCTTTAAAGTGCTACATAGTCCTGTTTTTTGTTTCACACTGCCATGGGCGCTCTTGCGCAAAAGCACAGCTCGCACATGGCAGTGTGGAAGTTTTCTTCGCAAGATGTTCTTGCTCAAGATGCCGCCAGTGTAGACATAGCGTATATGATCTGTGCATGTAGGACACCCTACAAATAAGATCCTTGTTTCCCATGTGTTGGTGGTAACTGGATTGTTCAAAGCATTTTTAGCACTAGGAAAAGTTCTGTTTCTAGTAACATAGCAAGCACATTTTTGAAGGGATAATTTTAGAAGCAGAACCCAGGAACTCTAAACTCACACTCATTAATGAGTAGTGGGATTGGTACTCTGAACTTCCAGACATTACTTTGTGTTGGAACTGGTTCAAAGAAAGAAACCTCTTCTTTTTAAGCATTTTCCTGGTAGCCATAAAAAATAAACATGAACACTATTAATATGAAAAATGTCGACAAAGTAGAAAGCAGGTGTTTTAATTAAACCAACCCTGGGAAAGAGCATTCAGAGCATCTCTCCAACTATAGCAATTAACTCATCTCAGTGTCTTATTGTTAATGGAGTTCATTTATGAGGAACAATCAGAAAACATCAAAAACAAATCACAACATTTAAAAAGTGCTACAAGTCAATTACTTAACTTTGTTGTTAGTGCTACAATGAGGATCTCATTTCACAACTCTGTTCTGGCACAAGACCTTGTACCCGTTAGGAGTCAGCATAAGTCTTTCCCCTGCATATCATTCCCAGCCCAATGGCCAGCCAGCAAGGGTCAACCAAATCCTTGATGGTGATGGTCTTCACTTCTCCTTTACTTGAAGTTTGCCTACAACAATGCAGACCATACATCTACATATCAAGGCCTCTATTTTATTAACTATGTGTGCCACCTCCAATTCTACCCATAGTTATCCAAGTTTCTCCCAACTTGGCTGCCTCAGCTCTCATGCAGCAGATTTGTAAGGCCCCGAAGTAGAACCTTGGGTTAAGGTTGCCAACCCTCCAGGAGTGTCAAGGATGTAAAAGTTAATCTTTAATGAAATATTATGTCATGTCTTGAAACATCCAGGAATATATCCAATCAAAATTGGCAACCTTACATGGGGTCAAGGGGTAGTAAAAAGCAGACTGAGATATACAGACCAGCAATGACAGCAAGGCCCCATCTACTCAGAGGGACATAAATGACTCTCCACTCCACCATACCTGTTCACAAGCAGATATGGGTTCTTTGGACATTTCAAGATCCAGTGACAGGATGCAAACTTCCACTACCCAGCTCTCTTCAGAGTCACCTGGTATTTTAGGTAGAAATTTTGAAATCTTATACAGGCAACACTTTCTCCCACAGGCCCAGCCACCACCAGTACAGGAACAGGACCACAAAGAATACATGGTTCATGAGGTCCTGGACTCAAAACATAAATGTGGCAGACTCTGCTACCTTATTGAGAAGGAGTGGTATGATCCTGAGAAGTGCGCCTGCCCCTACACTTAGGCGAGCATTTCATATGAATCACCCTATAAAGTTCATCCTATATCACCCTTAGGGTACCTCGAGGGAAAGGGGATGACATCAGGAAATAGGTGTCTTAAATCCACATTTACAGGCCTCTTAAGTTCTAGTCTGTCCCTACCTGCCACCTAGTGACCTTCTAACAGATACCCAAGGACTCTAGTCCTGGGATCTGATTGGTGGAACACAGAAGGGTCTTGATTGGGTTAAAAAGAAGCTGGGAACCAGGCACGGGAACACAAAGTAGCCCAGGCACCTAAGTTCTCTTTACTCAGGACTGCTTCCCTTGCAGCACCTGTTCCTACTGCTGATCTACTGGTAATCTGACCCAGCTTGACTCTCAGTTTGACCTCTGGCCTGTCTTGGACTCTGACCTCCTGACATCTAACCCAGCCTGACTCCTGCTCTGGCCATTAGGTCAGACCACCCACATCCTAATCATGACACCCACACACTTTGAAAGAATGTTCATACTGGCCTGTTGTAGTAAGAATCAGAGGAAGTGCTTATAACAAGGGTAGTCAACTATGTTTTGTCAAAGTCCAAATTTCTTGGTCGAGGGATAGTCAAGGTCCAGAGTAGAAATGTTAAATATCGGTTAACTGAATAGTCGAGTAACCTCGTGAATTCTTATCAGTTTGTCGACTACTCTATAGTACCAGGAGGCAGGCCTGGCAGCCAGTGCACTCTGTCCCCACTTACGAGGAATTCCCTGCCACTCCTTGCTGCTGCTCTGTATCAGAGGGAGCAGTGTGAGGTGCCAGAAGGGAGCTGGTCTGTGAGGGGAGCCAGTTTAAAAACCAGCTGTCACATTAAAGGGAGAAGCCAGATCGCTATTGCACTCATGGGGAGGGGTGCCCCAAAAGTCTGTACAAAGGGGGCCATGTGAGGTGTCAAATGAAAGCTTATGTTCTACTAATTCTATATATGCTATTCATGTACTTGTATAATGTCTGTATGTGGAGTTATAATTATGTACTCTATGTTGATGCTGGAAGGTTCTCTGTCTGAGAAAGAGCAATGGGAAAAGAATGTTCAGCCAGTGGCTATGCTAATTAGCAAGGCTCCAGAGACAATAGCTCTCTAAGGCTACGTCTAGAGTGCAAGCCTCTTTCAAAAGAGGCTTTTTCGAAAGATACTTTTCGAAAGAGGCTTTTTCTAAAGTACTGGTTACAGTCTAGACGCTCTTTTTCGAAAGAGGCTTTTTCGAAAGATACTTTTGAAAAAGCCTCTTTCGAAAAAGAGCGTCTAGACTGCAACCAGTACTTTAGAAAAAGCAAGCCGCTTTTTCAAAAGAGAGCACCCAGGCAGTCTGGATGCTCTCTTTCCAAAAAGCACAGTTTGCATTACATAGTGCCTTTTTTCAAAAGAGCACTTTTGAAAAAAGGCGTTATTCCTCGTGAAATGAAGAGTACCACCGTCGAAAGAAAAGCCACATTCTTTCGATTTAATTTCAAAAGAACGTGGCTGTAGTCTAGACGCAGGTGAAGTTTTTTAAAAAAAAAGCTACTTTTTTCGAAAAAACCCTGCAGTCTAGACACAGCCTAAGTGCCAGAGACACACCTGAGGAATGTCTGGATACCTGCAAGCCAGCCAGAATAATGGTTGCTGACTTGGGACACAAGAATAGGTCAATGTACCATATGACCTGCAGTGACCTGCTCTGGCCTGGAAGATGCCGGGAGAGGTATATAAGTGCCATATGGCAATCACCATCTTGTCTTCAGTTTAGCTCCTGATCCCAGATGCAGCCTTGAAGGGAATAACGAGCCGGAAAGAACTGTGGACCCATCCTGACATAGAATGTACACCAGAGACTTTTAAGATAGCAGTTTATAACATCTCTGCTGTGAGCCTGTATTGAGAACTGGGTGATCTGATGCATGTAATGTATTTTCTTTAACAACCTTACTCTCATGCTTTTCTTTCCTTTAGTAATAAACCTTTCGATTGTAGATTCTAAAGGATTGGCTCAGCGTGGTCTTGTGGGTAAGATTCAAAGTATAAATTGACCTGGGAAGTGTGGCTGGTTTCTTGGGACCAGAAGAACCTATTTGGAGTAGGTGAGACTGGGTTCTATAACCCTTCACCTGTGTGTTAGGCCTGGGGCTGATTGGGGCACAGGAAGAGCTGTGGTGTCAGAGAGGTTTTGCTCGTGAGGCTTCTGGCTGGCCGGCAGCTGAAACGCTTGGTGTGACTGGTTTGTGGCCTATTTGGGAAGGTCCCCGATCTGGGGCTGTAAGGAGCCCCGAGTTTGAGTAATTCACCCTGAGGAGACACACTCCGCTGTGCTCAGACCCAGCCCGGTCTGTCACACCAGCTCCCCTCATGGACTGGCTGCCTGCCACCCTATGCTGTTGCTTCTCTGATATAGAGGCAGCAGCACGGGGTGGCAGCAGCCCCTGTCTGGGGTGGGAGTCTGTGCTCTTGCACCCAGCATGAGGCAGAACTGAGCTGGGCTGCCTGCCAGCCTATCTCCTAATACACTTTAAATGCAGAGTCGCAGCAGGGGTAGGTCCTGGACCCGTCACAAGCCAGGACTGAGCCAGGTTGCTGGTCATCCTGCTAAAAAATTACTTGGCATGGGGAATGCACATAGTCTGTAGCATTAACCTAGAAGCTTTTGCTTCTTGGTTAATCAACTACACCAGTGGTGCACAACTATTTTTGATTTGCAACCCCTGCGCTGCAGGGGCCACCAACTGCCCAGGCACAGTCTCCGGCCGGCCAGATCTAAGTGCCGCGACCCCTTGGGAAGACATCCGCGACCCCCTTGGCAGTCACAACCAACGGGTTGCACACCACTGAACTACACTATTACAACCCTAGTCCAAAGTCGATAGAAAATAATATAAAATAATAACAATAATGATAATAAATAAATAAACAGATTTGGGATCTATTCCAAAGCAACTGGCAGTCCGGATTTGGCCTGCAGTCTTTCTATTGACTACTCCAGCCAGCAAGATCTCCAATTACACAAGAAATAGCACAGAAATATTTATATAAGTGGCAGAAGCTTGTTCCTGTTATAAACATGCTGATGGCTTGGGGATTTGGTCTTTGGTCTACTTGGAACGGGACTAAAACTATTAAGTAACCTTAATCAGGCCACCACACTTCAGCTTCAGACAAATTTAAACCTATGACCAAAAAGGATCAGTATGTTAATACTAAGTTTTGGGGCTGGAGATTCTCCCATTCCCCAAGAATTTAGCGTCTGTATGGCTTCCTATCCGGATTATTGTAAGCAGACTACCATATCACAAACCACTGTCACAAATACTACCCTTCTGAAAAATCTCACTGAGGCCAAAGACAGTCTAGCCATGGAGACTGAAATAACATTTAGCACTTACACAGTGCTTAACACATTCCAAACACTGTACACCCACTAGATACCTAATTCTCCCAATACTTGTTTCAGAGAGGTAAGAGACATTGTTCAATTTCATCCAATTACTCCTATATGTAGTAATAAGAAGTTCTCTTCTAAAGCATGGGTTCCCAAACAGGGGCGTGAAGAAATTCCAGGGGGGACAGACCCAGCCCCCCCATAAAGTTTTGCTGCCCTGCTCAGTTCCTTTTTTTTTCTTGCTCAGCAAGGTTTTTTTTGGGGGGGGTGAAGGTTTTTCAAAAATCAGAATGGGGGCATGATGCTGAAAAGTTTGGGAACCACTGTTTTAAAGTGCTTTAAATAGTTCCTTTTCCTGCTTGCTATTACCACTTATCAGTTTCTTATAGAATGTTATTTCCTGCCCTCTTAGTTCACATATGGCAAGCTGTAGCTTCTAGGACTTGAGATTCAGAGATGTGGAGCCTTTGCAGTTCCCCATTGGCTTCAGCTTAAGTTTTTAGAGTTACTAAAACATGTCCAGTTAAAACTTTCTTCCAATACAAAAATGGGTTTTCATTTAAATAAAAATATTTGCAGAAAGCATTTAAAAATGAGCAAAAGAAAAGCCGAAAGAAAAATCTTTTTTTGAAAAAAGTTTCAAATGTTGGATGTTAGGTTTCTCAAGGTCTAAGATTTCTATAAAAAAAAACACATTTTATGACTAGTTGTAATTGTCAAGTGCTCAGGATTTCTGAAAACAGACCCAATTTTCCATTAATCCTGCTCTCCAGGGGCGGATTGGTCCGACAGGATACCAGGAATTTCCCGGTGGGCCGTTGTGTCCGCATGCCATTCGCCCTCACTCCGAGCGGCTCCGCGTCTGTGCTGTATGCGGCACGCAGAGCCAGACTCGCTGCCTGCGCCGCATGCCGGACATGACGCAGCGGGTGGGGCTTGAGGAGCACGCAGGGGTGACGTCATGGAGAGGGCCATTCTCAACCCATTTCCTGGGCCTATTTCAATTGCTAGTATGCTTCTGCTGCTGTCCCTTAATCATTTTTGTTACTTTGTATTCTCTTTTGTTTGCCTTTTTTTATAGAAGCTCCCAGAACAGAACACAGTATTCTAGGTGTGCACGACCAATACTGAGTGCTGTACTGAGATACTACCAAGAAAGGAGCCTCTATTTTATGCAGCACTTGGGTGCACTGCCCTTTTCTTTATTATTTTGTAAGACTTGCCAGTGTGTAATTTGCTATCCACTATTACCCTGTGGTTTCTTCCACCATTACTTTATTCCAAGTTGCCCCTTCTCGTATGCTGGATCAATTCCCTCTCCACATGTTAGTTTGTACTTCATCTTAAATCACTCATTTCCCGCGTATATTTCTGATATTAATATTTATTGAGCATCAACAGTGTGTTCAGTGTTGTAAAAACAGATGAAAACTAATGAGCTCACAAGAGACAGCAACTTTGGCAAGATTTATGCATGCAACTTTTTGCAATGGGTTTATATGTTGAATTATAATGAGATTCCCACGTGTGTCAAGTTATTCACATCCAAAAGTGTGTGCATGATTGAGGTCTAACAAAAGAAATAATTATTTATATTACTTTTACCAGAACCTCAAGGCCTGTCTAACTGCATAACACTGTCCTTACCTACTTTTTCTACCACAGCCACCCTGATTGAATTGCATTGTTAGCACTGTCCTCTGCACAGTAATGTAACACTCCCATCTTTGTATGAATGTGTATACCCCTGCCAAACTGAAGTTTCCACTTTATGCATTTGACAAAGTAGACTTCAGCCTACAAATGCTTATGCCTAAATACATTTGTTAGTTTTCAAGGTGCCACAGGACTCCTAATTGTTTTTGCTGAAACAGACTAACATGGCTACTTCTCTGAGACTTGTCTTCTTCTACTGTTTGTCACCCTCTCCTTGTGTCTAAAATTAGGTCCATACGTGCAAACATGTACTCTGAGTTGTATGGATCTGCTCGCAGGAGTTAGATTTTTTGTGTCCATTCACAGGACTGGCTGGGTCTTAAAGAGTCTAAATTCTTCTGGGCAGGCATATTGTCTTTTTATATGTTCCTCTAATGTGAACAACACATTGTCAGATATTGTAAAAAGATTAATAAAATAATGAGTCCCAAGCAGTGCAGTCTGAGCATAATGTTCTACATATGTACAGGTCAAATAAACATCTGTAGAACCTCAGAAGTATAAAAAGAGGAACAAAATATTCTACTGTGGATTTTTAAAAAGACACATTTCTATCTCTCTAAGTCTCTTTCTTGTTTTTCTTCTCTATAGGCTGCATGATAATGAACTATTTAAAAAATATTATGCTGTGTTTAATCACTCTTCAGAATTATTAATAGGGATATAAATAAATTCAGATCTAACACTGATCTATGGGGTACTCTATTGATACTTTCTTCTAACTCAATATATAATTTAATTATCAGCACTAACCACCACCAGCTTCTTCTGTGAATCCAAGTGTTAGAAAATATTTTGCCTGGTTAGTATAAATGTAATTTGCATACAAGTTTAAATGACAATAAGTGTCTGTAAATATTTAAAAACAATGCTCAGCTGTGGGGCCTGAGGCTATGTGCATTACCAGCATCTCCCAAGAGAGGACAAGGAAATGCAGGCAAAGTAGGGGAAAAGAGAAATAATGCTGTTCTTTTCCTCTCTCCCTTCCCATTATTGATATTTCTTACATAACATTTCATGGATGATTCTAAATCTTACATCAGGGATAGGGAATCTTTTTCAGGTTGCTGACCCACAGGAAAATCAGTCGGGGGCCACACACAAGTGAGAAACAACCAAACCCTCACTGATGCGGCCCCTGACTGAGAAGGAGAAATACAATCTCTACATTGCCCTTGCACACCAGAGCTTAGGGGGCCCAAGCTACTAGGTTTTGTGTGCGTCAGCCCCGCAGGGGGACGGTGGGGTGTGGGGGCTGGAGTGCCAGTGCGGGCTCCTCAATCCTGGAGGGGAGCCCCAAGACTCGGGGGCCAAATCCAGGCAAGCCGGAGGCTAAATCAGGCTCCTGGGCCTTAGGTTCTCTACCCCTGTCTTAAATAAAATATGGTTCTGCAGGAAACATACCCAAGAACATTTCCTAAAAGGCACCATTTCGGGGAAAACACAAAGAACGATTTGACAAAGCCACACACTGCCCCTATTCAGGCAAAGGGAACTCTGAATATGGTCCCATATCTAACATGAGGAATACCATGACAATGTATTAAAAAATGTGCTTAAAGTATCCTCCAAACTGCAGTCCCTAGCCTCACAGTTTCTTTTATCCCAAACTTCCCAGCATGTAAAGCAAAACATCTGTTTATTAGCATTTTATAGTTGAGGACAATACAAAAGTACTGCTTATTCCTCTTTTTCCACCTTATAATTACTGGCCATTTATTTTAAAAGCTACAACCTTAGAAAAGATAAAATGACTGATCTTTTGCACAGACTCCAAAAGTCAAGTTGTGAAAGATGTTTTATCAGCAGCATATGGCAACTGTCTGGGCTCCTTAAGGAAGTCTCTAGTTAGACCAGAAATGTTCTCTAAGCTGGATTTCAATGTCTTGGCTGTTAGGTTGCCTTGACTAAACACCATTCTGAACATTATTTACCTTCAGCTTAATTTGACTCTCAGGAATTTACACATAGTTTAAAGTTTCAGAATAAATTCCTCAACTAACTCCTCATTAAAATTACTTAAAGGGCTCTTTTATGATAAAAACATGCTGGTTTCCAGAAGACTGTATCTGCATAAATGTACACATTAGTCTTTAACACTTCCCACATCCTGGTACTGTAGTCTCTGCTTTTTTCTTCTTTTTTTTTTTTTTTTTTAATGAAGAGTACTTGCTGAGCTAGGAATCAAGATATTTTCTGTATATTGCCAGATAAGGAATTCATTTAAGTCCCCTCTTAATTTATCCAGTTCTCTAGATTTCAACTAATATAAAACTGTGCCAGAAAATGCTATGTTGATTACTAATGGAACAGAGGCAGAATGGCAGGAGGATGACAAAACAGAGAATTAGCAGAAGCTAGAGCATGCTTCTATTTGCATCATATTTAAGTTGGAAAGATGTTAACAATAGGAATTTATTCCATATTTCAAACAAAGTATATTGTGATTTGGGGGCACCTCTGTGAGTCCAGAAATGAAGTGCAGTAGATCATCTGCTGTTTATAGTAAGTGACATTTAATAGTGTATTTTGAGGCATTTTAATTTATTGTCATTTTTACTTTAAGGAATTGCAGCCTATGCTCAGGACAGATTTATGCCAGCTTCTGGCAGGGTTAATCCAAAGTTTCTGCATCAGAAAGTCTTCTTATAGGAACAGATGCTATGTCAATGGGAACAGCTACAACTAACTATGACTAGAGAACTCCAGATAGGCCAAGAAGTGGGCAGTGTTATCGGAGAAGCCAGGAGAATGGTGACCCAGTGCATCCCTCTGCAACCTCAGGCAAAAACATAAAATGCCTCCCTCTAGCCTTTGAAAACCTAAGTTAGGGAACTCAAGTTAAAATGGTATCAGGAGAAGTCAATTGCACTCCCTTTGGATAAGTCTCCCTGGATGGAGTTGGGCTGACCCAGGGAAGTTGAGGAGGTCAGGCTTGGTGCTTGAGAACAAGTGCCAAGAGCTTAGGCTACACATAGCCTCGGGAGGACTGGGACAAGAGCAGTTTGATTTGTCCTGAATACTCCAAGTTTCACTTCACTTTAAAACTACTTGCTTACAAAATTAGACATAAAAATATAACATTATAGCACACTATTACTTACGAAAATGTATATCTATCTATATCTTCCATTTCACTGGATAATACTTAGGAAGTATAAATAAGTCATTATATGAAATTTTAGTTTGTACAGAATTCACTAATGCTTTTTATGTGGCTTGTAAAACTAGGCAAACATTTAGATGAGTTGATGTACCCCCTGGGAGACCTCTGCAAACGCCTGTGGGTACATGTGCCCCTGGTTGACAACCACTGTTGTTAATAATAAAGAAGTGGATGGTTATTACCCTGGGGTGGTGTTAATGTGGATTTAAATGTGAGCTAAAATAGGGGAGCCATTGAAGAGTCTTGTTTTCCATTGGTGCAGAGCAAAGAAATCTAACCTGAAAGCAAACGGACAATCAGAGGGTGATTTGAGAAACTGAATGAAGGCTGCATTCTATTTTAAGCAAACAACATTTGTTGTGATGGATGGAACCTATTCCCCAAGCCCTGAAGGCCAAGGATACTGTGTACCCTCGCTATAAAACTTTAAGACTGTTTCTGTTTATTGGGGATTATTGTGCTTTTCCTTTCAAAGGTTCTGCAGTTTATAATAATCACACTCCATGACATGAAACAGTACAACACAGCTCAGATCAGCCTTACACAGAGGGTTTGCTGCGCTGGCTGAAATTTTCATTCATTAAACATCCATCTTGCAATTAAGCATTCTTTATAGAGTATCTCAACAATAACAACAACAACTCACGAGAGTATTTCCATAAATCCCATGTAACTACATTCAGTTTGGCAGAATATAAAAGACCTGGAAATACAGACAGGTTTTTGTAGCAATCACAAGCTTCTGGAAATCAGATGTTGACCTTTCACTTCTGCAGCTTCAGAGCCTGTTCTGCACACTATTTTGTTTAAGGTTGCTGCAGAGGCTGGGTCTAAAGAAAATAAATGTGGTTGTTATTTCTGTTTCCAGTGGCTGCCACACTATGAAGCTTCCCTACATGTGGTAAGTTAACTCAGGTTAAATGAAGATGAAAAATTAAAATGCACCTTTTTGACGAGAGGACTCATGGCTTATAGATGAAAACAGACTTGTTGCTCAGGTACTATATAGTAAATCTTAGAGGTGGACAATCAAAATATGAATTGGATTTATTAACAAATTACTTACTTTAGGGCAAACATTTGTAAAAGAGCCTCTCCTTTTGTGCCTTCAATGAACTGCTGGCAACAAATTAATGATCAGGCAGAGACTGCTGCTTTTCTTCTACATCTCTGTTTTTCTTCACATTGCTACTTTAATTGCTGCAGACCATGTTACTGGAGTTATAGTTGCATATTGATGGACATTGTCCCAATGCTCAGTCCTGCAAGTTGCTGAGTACTCAACTACCATTGCAGTCAAGCAGAGTTGAGAGCACGCGCTGATTTTCAAGTTCAGATTCCTAAATCATTCATGAGGCTGAAAGATCCAATGAAAGCTGCAGATTATTCAAATTGGTCATGTGATGTTGGAGGATAAAAGGGCATAGAAGCGGTGAGAAGTTGTATTGGGTGAGCTAAATATGATGCATGAACACTAATAGGCAGCTACAGTGCTAGTGATTTTCAAAAGTTAACTAACCCTACACCAGCATGAGGCCCCTACACATCTAGAACCCAGGTCTGTAGAGCTAGCAAGAAGGTGCCATCTACAGGCTGCCACCCAGCAGCCATTCCACTTCATAGAACCCACTAAGGACACAAGCGGGGGGAAGTTCTGCCTCAGGCGTTTGACAGACAGCAACTTCGTGGTTCCTGATTGGCTACCTGCCCTATATAAACCCAAGAGCCATTCCAGGAAGTATTTAAAAAATACAGTAGTGTGGATTTTCTGTAGCTGACATGACAGTTATTGTCCCTAAGTTTCTGGATTTGACCTTAGCTTGGCCTGGGCTTTGCCTTCTGATTTGGACCTTGGTATTGACCCTTGCCTGGAATCTGATTACGAATTCCTCTGCTACTCCCAGCCTTAGGTTGCCCCTGTTCTGACCCTTGGCCATAACTGCCCTTGTTGGGATCCTGACAACCAGCAGGGAGCAGCATCAGCCCCTTTAAGACTTTCCTCTCACGTACATAAATCCATGGGTCCAGACTTAATACATCCAAGGGTACTGAGGGAGTTGGCAAATGTCATTGAGGAGCCTTTGGCCATTATCTTTAAAAAGTCATGGCGATCAGGAGAGATCCCGGATGACTGGAAAAATGCAAATGTAGTTCCCATCTTTAAGAAAAGGAAGATGGACAACCCAGGGAACTATAGGCCGGTCAGTCTTACCTCAGTCCCTGGAAAAATCATGAAGGGGATCCTCAAGGAATCCATTTTGAAGCACTTGGAAGAAGGGAAGGTGATCAAGAATAGTCAGCATAGATTCATGAAGGGCAAGTCGTGCCTGACCAGTGTGATTAGCTTCTATGATGAGGTAATTGGATATGGGGAAGGTATCCCCATGTGATATACCTTGACTAAAGCAAGGCTTTTGATACAGTCTCCCACAATATTCTTGCCAGCAAGTTAAGGGAATGTGGTTTGGATAAATGGACGGTAAGATGGTTAGAAAGCTGGCTGGAAGGTCGGGCCCAGCAGGTAGTGATCAACGGCTCGATGTCAAGATGGCAGTCGGTTTCTAGCGGAGTGCCCCAAGGTTCAATTCTGGAACCGGTTTTATTCAACATCTTTATTAAAGACTTGGATGAGGGGATGGATTGCACCCTCAGCAAGTTTGCGGATGACACTAAGCTAGGGGGAGAGGTAGATATGCTGGAGGGCAGGGATAGAGTCCAGAGAGACTTAGACAAATTGGAGGACTGAGCCACAAGAAATCTGATGAGGTTCAACAAGGACAAGTGTAGAGTCTTGCACTTGGGATGGAAGAATCCCAAGCATTGTTACAGGCTGAGGACCAATTGGCTAAGTAGCAGTTCTGTAGAAAAGGACCTGGGGGTTACAGTGGATGAGAAGCTGGACATGAGTCAACAGTGTGCCCTTGTAGTCAAGAAGGTTAATGGCATATTAGGTTGCTTTAAGAGGAGCATTGCCAGTCGATCCAGAGAAGTGATTATTCCTCCTTACTCGGCTCTGGTGAGGCCACATCTGGAGTATTGTGTCCAGTTCTGGGCCCCCAATTACAGGAAGGATGTGGATGCATTAGAGAGGGTCCAGCTGAGGGCAACCAAAATGATTAGGGGGCTGGAGCATATGACCTACGAGGAGAGGCTGAGGGAGCTGGGTCTATTTAATCTGCAGAAGAGAAGAGTGAGGGGGGATTTGATAGCAGCCTTCAACTTCCTGAAGGGATGTTCCAAAGAGGATGGAGAGAGGCTGTTCACAGCAGTGATGGATGGCAGAACAAGGAACAATGGTCTCAAGTTGTGGTGGGAGAGGTCCAGATTGGATATTTGGAAAAACTATTTCACTAGGAGGGTGGTGAAGCTCTTGAATGAGTTACCTAGGGAAGTAGTGGAGTCTCCATCCCTAGAGGTGTTTAAGTCATGGCTTGACAAAGCCCTGGCTGGGTTGATTTAGTTGGGATTGGTCCTGCCTTGGGCAGGGGGCTGGACTTGATGGCCTTCTAAGGTCTCTTCCAGCTCTGTGGTTCTGTGATTCTATTCTCTTCTTGCCTCTATAATCAACTGTGCCCAGAACTGCTACAGCATATTAGGTATGGCCTGGATGCTGAGCCCTAGCACAGCTGGGGTAAGACTCTTTACAGGCACTTCCTCCCACCCTCAGCAGCAGCCAAGAGAAGGAGCCACTGCAGCAAGGTGGCTTTGGCCTGGCCAACAACACCCTCCTCCGCAGTGAAAGCAGGTGGTGATTTAGGGCAGCAAGATGTCTCTGAACAGCCGGGGAGTTAGCTAATCCTCCAGTACCTTGAGGACCATGCCTCTTGATTAATAGTCACTGTTGTTACTAAGTATTTCTGTGACACCATAATCTTACATTGTAAGCATGGCAAACATCCAAGGAGTGTTTACTGAGCATTAACATAGCACATTCATTGTATTCCAATAGGAACATCTTATTCCTCTAATTACCAAAGCCAAACAAAATAAACATAATCTGAAACAAAAGACAATTATTTTCTGTTTTTTAAACCAATCCCTACATAGATACACTTCATCACTCTAAAGTATCCACATGGAGAAGCAAAGGTTGCACAATTCAGCCTTGTGCCTGAGGCCCTATTGAAGCAAGGCAATGTATTTACATCAGACTTCAAAATCTACTTGAACAGAGCCTGAGGTTTGTTGTGAGTTGCTTTTGTGCACCTCAACCCTTGGTAATGAAAATCTGGTAAATAGGCTTATGTTATTCCCCACAGCTAGTGGTGACCCTTCTGCCATGCTGGCCTCTCTTCTTTTTCTCCAAAACCCATGCCTGCCCTATATCAAGTTCAAGTACTCTCCTGCAAACAACTGAGCTAAGAGAGGGGCCTGTTAGGTAGACAGAAAACACCTCTTTAGGGTTTCCTACTGATGACCAACAATATAGCATTCAAGCAGGTCCCTCAGGTTGATTAGATTGGCAGTGAACCTTGTGGATTCTCTGGTGTTCCTGCTTACAGGAAATTTGGCTTGCTCTGATTAATTTGCTGTTGGCTTTATTTATTCTTGGTGGAGAGGGCTTTGTAGAGAGAGGGATTAGTGATAAAATGTAATGTAGTTGGGAGTAGAATCATTTCTATACATGCACAGTGCTGCACTCATTCAAGCCAACCTCCTTGTAACTGTAACACTGGAAGGATTGTGTACCTGTACCATTGGCAGATGCTATAAAAAAGTGGATTCTATCCTGATTATGGGTGTCTATTAGTTAACTGGCTGCTACCTATTCCTCCACAGTAAGTACAGGATTCACAAAACTCTGGAGCAACTTAATTCCTGGGATAACACTCAGGAATTATACCAGGATGAGATAACAGTTTGTAAAATCCACAAAATGAGGAGGGACTTTCTTGCAAAGTCTCAGTGAAATGTACAGGGTTAATTAGTTTAGATAAACTCTGCTACAGAGCCATCTGAAGAAGTATGAACACTGCAATGTCTTTAGTACTGAGGCTATTGCTTTTTTGTTTGTTTTGTTCTGTTCTAATAAATGACTACCATCTTTGTAATGCACATTAAAGCAATAGGGTTAAATTTGGACTCCAGTTTAATGAGGTTCCTTCAGATGATGTGAATTATTTGATGAGGAGATTAAATTACTTGTCTTTTGGCAGACTAGTAACTTTGTTAGCGAAAAAAATATTGACTTTTCATTTATAGGGATTTTGGGTGCAAATTTAATTGTGCAATAATTCCACTGCAATGTCTGCCATAGTTATTGTATCTACTCAGTATCTACTTTTGCAACAATCCTGTAGTAAACTTCTCAGATACCTTCATAGATCTATTCTAGGTATAAGAAAGCTGTCTCGAGAAAATATTTTTTTTTCTACAAGAGTATTTAGCTTAAGCTCCAGTAATAAGCTAATGCTTTTCTTCTGGATTTCTAAGATTCCTGCAAAGACCTATTACCACATGCAACATAATATAGTAGTTTCTAAGGGCCCAATAATTTTGTTTGGTGTTCTCCAACACTTCATTAAGGTATCATTGTATGTGACAACACGAAGGAGCACTATTAATTCAAATTGTGGAACTTTGCACCATTTGAAATGTGTCTTACAGCACATTCTCATCTATCGTGTTTGTGAAATGGTGCCTTTGTAACACTAGAAAAAACACAATTGCAATACAAAAGCAACATGTAGCACAGAACCAGATAAGTTCCAGCTAGGTACTACACCATATCCTTTGAGGTATAAAAACCTTTTTCTATTTTATCAGCCTCAGCCAATCAGTGTTCCCTGCAAGCTGTGTACTTATGTGGCCATTCAAGAGAGATTAAAATGTTGTCTAGCTGATTAGCAGCATGCCCACAGGTAGGTTTTGTTTCTACTGGTGGTGCACATTTGCACATGCCTTGATACACATAAAATTATTCTGCACATTGATAGAAAAAATCCATGCACGTATTAGAGGGAACACTGAAGACAATATATTACAACTGGGTCTAAACACAGAGGCATCACTTCAATTATCAATCAGTATTCCCACCTGTTTTGCTTAACAAAACAAGAAACACTACACCTGAGAATGAAGGTTAGGGCTGTCTTTCTTTCACACAGCCTCACCCATCATACTTATTAGTTAAATGAAGTGAAAGGGTCTCTACAAAGAAAGCAGCATGTGATCTCTGAATGAAGTTCACCCTTTTGTAGAGTGCTAGCATAAAATCATGCACCTTAATACAAAAGTAGGGCATAAGTCTAGTGTTGACCTTCTGCACAGGGGTGGAATTTCCTCAGTATGCATCAGATAACTGTCAGTAAGTTTTAGCTTTTTGATATTGGATGCATCTTCTTTTTCTGGGTGTGATTCTTTCTATGTTGCCTTAAATACTGCTATTGTGATTTTCTGTTTGTGGGATTACCATATGGGTTTTTTAAAAACTGAACTATTGATTTTAAATTTAGAATGTACATATGTATGGAGTGTTAACTGGAAGCCTGGAACTGTCCGAGAACCACCTACCTTATGTACAGAATACATAAATACATGGAGGCTACATCTACACTGGCATGAATTTCCGAAAATGCTTTTAACGGAAAAGTTTTCCGTTAAAAGCATTTTCGGAAAAGCACGTCTAGATTAGCAGGATGCTTTTCCACAAAAGCACTTTTTGCGGAAAAGCGTCCATGGCCAATCTAGACGCGGTTTTCCGCAAAAAAGTCCCGATTGCCTTTTTCATGATCGGGGCTTTTTTGTGGAAAACAGTACTATGCTGTCTACACTGGCCCTTTTGCGCAAAAGTCTTTCGGAAAAAGACTTTTGCCCGAGCGGGAGCAGCATAGTTTTTCCGGAAAAGCACTGATGATTTTACATGAGATCGTCAGTGCTTTTCCAGAAATTCAAGCGGCCAGTGTAGACAGCTGGCAAGTTTTTCCGCAAAAGCAGATGATTTTGCGGAAAAACTTGCCAGTCTAGACACAGGCACTGTGTCTGAAAAGCAGGAAACAAATCAGTGTTACAACAGATATGTGAGAAAATCCATCATGAGTATTGTGAACAGACTCATTTTCCCTTTGTCCCTTTTTTAACATCAGCTTCTTATTAGTGTATAAGAACGTAAGAATGGCCATACTGGGTCAGACCAAAGGTCCATCCAGCCCAGTATCCTGTCTGCCAATAGTGGCCAATGCCAGGTGTCCAAGGGGGAGTGAATCGAACAGGTAATGATCAAGCGATCTCTCTCTTGCCATCCATCTCCACCCTCTGACAAACAGAGGCTAGGGACACCATTTCTTACCCATACTGGCTAATATACTTCTTTCAGGATAAAGAATGCCTGATCCATTGCCCAGAGAAAGTCAGAACCTCTGCATAAATACTACTGCTCCATTTCACTGAGGAGGAGGCTGGGCAGCAGTCAGGTTGCAGAGAGGAAATCCACAACTCCCAGAATGCCATAAAACCCTGCAGAATGATGCCATTCTCCATAGAAATAAGCAGCCCATATACTGTAGTAATGGTCTTAGTGAAACAACATAGGTGTGCTGGTGCTTGCTTTCAGGATGAAAGGGGAGAGAATTCTCCAAAAAGCAATAGCTCATTGACAAATTTTGTTGATTCTTACTTTGGTGGAGAGGGAGATAGATGTAAAACAGTAGAAAAACTCAGCTGCCAAATGATTTATATTCCCAAGTGGCAGAGTAATTCAATAACATGCTCCTTCACCAGCTAAAGATGAAATCTAAGACCCTAATTCTGTCTTCTCTGAACAAAAGTAATCTGTGAGGTTTGGAAGGAATTCTTTCCTGGGCAGGTTACAGTTTAAAGGCTAGAAGATCCTTCATGGTCAACATGAATTCCCTGATGGGGAAAAATGGCCAGAAGATCCACATTGCTTTGGTCCACTGATTGCTCGATCACTCCTAAACTCCTGCATTATTGCACTGAGTCTCTATGGAGCTGTGGTATGCAAGATTGATGGAGAACCCAAAATCCTACTCAGGTTCCACTAATGGGGGATCTATCCCCTTCTTGGGCGGGTTGACACTTTACTTGTAGGAGTACCCAGGCACATCCACTACTCCAGGGTCCAGCTCGGCCCTGCACACAGCTGCCACATAGTAGTCACATCAGTCCTTCACTACTGCTACTTCCCTGGGACTCTTCCTGCCACACTCTTATTTCCATCTCCATCTCAGGGTGACCCTCTCCAGGAACTGCTTTCTCTGCAAGCCCAGTGTACATGTGTCCAGCCATAAATGCTGCCTGTCAGGTTCTTGTGGCCAGGGAACAGCACCTTTCTTCACTTCTCTCACCCAGCCTGGAACTGACCTCCTAGGGTCAGGCAGTATCGTTTATCTGGAGCAGCCAGCCCTGACTGGCTCTTCTAGACCTGGAGGACCAGGTCTCTGTAGTTTCCAAAATATCTGCTCTGGGGAGTACTTTTTGGGCAAGCTTGGAGGTCTCACCTTTAACTGATCTGACCCCTTGCTGCTTTCCTGGGACAGGGTATAATAGGACCATGTTCCTTCCCCAGAAAGCCACAGTGATTGAATACATCACATCACAGAGCCATTCCCATCAGTCCTTCATTGCTGCTACTTTCCTGGGCCTCTTCTTATCAGACCCTATTATCTCCATCCCCATCTCAGGGTGACCCTCTCTAGGGTCTACTTTCTCTCCAAGCCCAGTGTAAGTGTATCCAGCCATAAATGCTGCCTGTCAGGCTCCTGTGTCCAGAGAATAGCACCTTCCCTCACTTCTCTGGGACTAGCCAGGTAAACATTCAAGTAGGCACCTGGTAAGATTTTTCAAAAGACTCTAGGGGTATGTCTAAACGCGTATCCCAGAAAAACTCCACCGTGTCCAGAGAACGCATTTGCTCTTCTGCTCTTTTTTCCAGACGAGCAAACACGCTCTTTTGGGGAGCCCTGTATACCTCGTTCTACAAAGAATAAGGGCTTCTCTGAAAGAGGAGGCTTTCCCACCATTTGGCAGGGAAATGGTAAGAAAAGCCTCTTCCAGAAAAGGGATTGGAAAAAACTATGCAAATTGCAGAGCACAATTTCCATAGCTTTTTCTGACAAAGGACTGTAGTCTAGATCTAGCCTCGGTGCCTAACTCAGATAGGAGCTTAGGTGCTTTTGAAAATTCGACAAGGTGCTTATCTACCTCTATAGATATGTAGCTAGCTTTGAAAATCTATCCCTAAGTCCCTCCATTTTGGACCACTGGTGAAATGCTGGACCAGAAATCAGTGAGACTTCTCCCATAGACTTAAGTGGACCCAGGATTTCACAAAAAAATCTCCAAAATTTGTCAATGGGCTATTGCCTTTCATGGAAAAGCTTTGATGGGATATAAGAAATAGATGCAAAATTATTTAAAATTACAACAATTATCAAGTCAGAGCTATGGACCTTGCTAAGTTCTCTTTGCATGGGGCTACTGGTGAAAAAGGCTCTTCAAACTGCCTGAAGCAGGCACCTGAGAAGTCTCAGAAGATAGGGAAATCCTTGGATAGCAATAGTACAGAGATAGCTATACCTTTCTGCTCCTCTCTTGGCATGGGAGGTGAGGAGCTGCATGCTAGGGTGAGAACAGCCAGGGCTGGCCTGATTATTGTCAGTAGGCCCCTACCAAATGAATGGTCCATTCTGGTCAATTTCACAGTCATGGTATTTTTTAAAATAGTAAATTTCATTATTTTGGCTATTTAAATCTGAAATTTCAGTGTTGTAAATTCTAGAAGTTCTGACCCAAAATGGAGTTAGGAGAGTTGCAGTACATCTACCCTTACTTCTGCACTATTGGTGGCAGCACTGCCTTCAGAGTTGGGCAGTTGCAGAGCAGCAGCTGCTGGCTGGAGGCCCAGCTTTGAGGGCAGAGCCACTGCCAGCAGCAGTGTAGAAGTAAGGATGACATGGTGCTGCCCAGGTCTAAAGGCAAAGAAGAAGTAAAGGTGGCAATCTTGCAATCCCCTGTAGCTCACTTTTGAGTCAGGACTGCCAATATGAGAAACCCTGATCTCCCCCATGAAATCTATGTAATGTAGGGTAAAAGCAAACAAGAGTCATAGTCAATGACACATTTTTCATGGCTGTGAATTTGGTAGAGCCCTAAATATGTTATTCCGGGGGCCATTTCTGCCTTACTGTCAGGAAAGAGAAACATGGCTTAGAGCCACTACCCTCTCTATCCCTGACTGTGCTGAACATGAGCTCAGCATAGCTGACAATCTAGCTCTTAATCTTATTTCTCTAGTCAACTGATGAGGGCTATTTATCATTCTTTTCCCATGGTTGCTTTTGCTTCTTCCTGCTGTATTTGTTTCCATTTCAATTTAAGTTCAGTAAGAATTGTCTTGGACAGAAATGACTTAATAATTCCACAGAAATGAAAGAACAATAATGTGATGCTACAAATATGTCTTGGCAACCTGCAAGCTACGGATGACTATTGATTATTTTATTATATGTATTTCACATGCATTTGTCATCTTAGTAGCAGAATGCCATACACTGGAAATCAATGTTTAGGGACCACAGATTCTAAATAGTCGCTTATCTGCTAAAGCAGTGGTCACCAACCAGTAGATCGGGATCTACTGGTAGATCTTGGAGCCTTTACAGGTGATCCTGAGAGGTTTGGCCAGGAGACTGTCAAATACCAGCACTTCATCTGCCCCTCACAGCACTGCCATGCTGCTCCTGTCCTCTACCTTGGAGTTGCCCCTCACTTCTGAGAGCATCCTGTTTGTTGTCCAGGGCACAGGAAGAAGAGGAACAGGGGTGCTGATGTCAGGGAGCCCCTTCCTCCACCTTGTACCCCATCTCCACAGAACAGAGGGGGGCAGGGATGGAGAGAGTTTGCTGGCTGCTTTTGGGAGTGGTGCAGAGCCAGAATAGGAGTGAACCTGCCTTAGCCTCCTACATCACCACCCAGAAGCCACCTGTGGTAAATGATGCCCAGCTGGAGCCCACATTCCAAACCTCGAACCCAGTCCTGAATCCCTCTTGCATCCCAAACCACTGCGCCCTGCCTGATAAAAGTGAGGGAGGATGGGGGAGGGAGGATGGAGTGAGCAGGACAGGGGGAGAGGTGAGAAGGAGGCGGGGCAAGGGTCTTGGGTTTGAGGTAGATCCTGGATTGAACGTAAATTCAAAAAGTGATCTCATGCTTTAAAAGGTTGGAAACCACTATGCTATGGAAAGATATTTTCTAAGACACACAGTACATTTTGTTGCATAAATCCTCCCAAAATGGGAAGACCATGCTGTAACCAATTCCTTTAATACCATCTCCTAATCAAACATTCCAAAGGACAACATACTCTGATGTTTAATCTCAGTATATCTTGATTTATTACAGGAATTCTTAGGGGCCACAACCAAGAAGTTGTTCTAGATTTGATTTTAACAAATAGGGAAGAACTGGTTGAGAATTTGAAAGTGGATGGCAGCTTGGGTGAAAGTGATCATGAAATCATAGAGTTCATGATTCTAAGGAATGGTAGAAGGGAGAACAGCAAAATAGAAACAATGGATTTCAGGAAGGCAGATTTTTGAGAGCTGACAGGTAAGGTCCCATGCGAAGCAAGATTTAGGGCTCGTCTAGACTATGCTGAAGTTTCAAAAGAGGATATGCAAATTCACGTGGATCTTCTTCATGAAAGTGAAAGTAGTCAGGATGCTGGTTTTATTCGGCAAACCCCTCCCTTTTTCGAAAAGCCACGTAAACCTCATTTTTTGAGTAATTTGCATATTCTCTTTCGAAACTTCAGCATAGTCTAGACATAGCCTAAGAGGAAAAACAACTGAAGAGAGTTGGCAGTTTTGCAAAGGGACATTATTAAGGACCTAAAAGCAAACTACTCCACTGCATAGGAAAGATAGAAATTATGGCAAAAGACCACCTTGGCTTAATGAAGAGATCTTGCATGATCTAAAAATCAAAAAGCAGTAATATAAAAAGTGGAAATTAGGTCAAATTACAAAGGATGAATATAAGCAAACAATACAGGTATGCAGGGGCAAGATTAGAAAGGCAAAAGCACAAATCAAGCTTAAACTAGCTAGAGACATAAAGGGAAACAAGAAGACTTTCTATAAATATATTAGGGTACGTCTACACTACAGCGCTAGTTCGAACTAACTTAGTTCGAATTAGTTAATTCGAACTAAGCTAGTTCGAACTAACGCATCTAGAACTAAAAACTAGTTCGAACTAGCGTTTTGCTAATTCGAACTAGCAAGTCCACATTGAGTGGACTCTGAACAGGGCTTAAGGATGGCCGGAAGCAGTGCTGGCAGGGCATCAGAGGAGGACTTAGAGCGTGGAGATGCTGTCTCAGGCTAGCCGAGGGCTGCGCTTAAAGGGTCCCGACCCCCACCCCGGACAGACAGTTCTCAGGGGTGCCCCGCTTACAAACCAGTCCTGGCTTGGAGTGCCCGAAGTACCCACACTGGGCACATCACACCACTCGGCCATCAGACCGGCTGCACTTGCCGCATGCTGCCATCTGGGGAGAGGGGACAATCGGGGGGCTGCAGGAGAGCTTCCACCCCCAGAACCCGCAGAGCCAGCCCAGTCCTCCCCATCGGGGGCTCGTGCCCCATTCCTCCCTCACCTCCTTCCACTTACCCTTCCCTAGCCCCCCTTCTTATTGATGTACAAAATAAAGGACACATGTGTTCAAAAATAGAAACTCTGTTTATTTAACAAAACTCGGGGAAACTGGGAAAAGGAGGTGGGAGAGGGGAAGAGAGAGGCTGGGAGAGGGGAGGGGGAAAACTGGGAGGAGGGAGCTGAAAGGGGGAAGCAAGGGAAAGGAGGGGGTGGGGAAACTGAAGGATCAGGGGTGGGGGTCTCGCCGGGCCGACCGCCTCCCAGTACAGCGAGGGAGGGGGCCTCGGCGTCCCCGGGGCGATGGGGTGGAGGGTGCGGAGGTTGAGGTGGGGGGTGTGGACATTGAGGAAGAGGTTGTGGGGGTTGAGGAGGGAGAGGTGGGAGGGGGAGCAGGAGTGGGAGGAGGGACAGCAGTTGGGGGGACAGCTGGTGCAGGATCAGCACGGGGCACCATGCTCTGCAGCAGGAGCTGCAGGTTGGTGCTCAGCCCTCGGACCTCAGACAGCAGCTCGTGGCGGACCTGCAGGTCTTCCTGCATCCATGACCGCAGTGTGCGGTGCACGGCTTGCAGGGCCCCAAGGTGCTGGTCCCAGTATTCCTGCTCCGTGCTGGCAGTCCGGAGCAGGCCGCGGGTGCGGGAGCATGTCCCAGGCGGGGTGGTGCGCCCTGCACGAGCAGCTGGTGCAGCTGTAGAGAAAGAAGAGAAGGGGTCAGTTCTCCCTGGGGACGCAGAGGATGATGCCCAGCCCCCTCCCCAACTCCGCAACGTGAGGGTGACCATGTCCTGCACCGTCACAGCCGCTGTGCTTGTACAGAGGCCATGGTCAGGATGTCTGGCTCTCCCCGGGACTGGAAGCTGCCCCAAGACCGCACCCATGTCCCTGTGCCATGTATAGTGTGGCCGGGGCGGTGGGGGGAAAGGGGAGATGTCCCCTGCCTCCGTGTAGAGGGGACATGTGAAGGGAAATCATCCTGCTGGGTCCTGCCCCGGGGTCGGGAGCATGTCACGTCTCTTTGCACAAGCATGTGCCTATTGGGCAATGGCCCCTGGGTGTCACGCAGCTGGAGCCACCTGCCCAAGGGTGGCACGGCACGTGCTCGCACGTGTACAGGTGTCTGCGTGATCCGTGGAAGGCATGGCCCACGCGCGCGGTCCCTGGTCTCCCTGCCACCTCCCCCCCCGAACTACTTAATTCAAACTACTTACCCGGTACGGTCTCCCTGGACGACCCTGCCGACTCCGGTGCTGGGACATCCTGCGGTGGCCCCTCCGGTGTGCCCGGGTCAGGGCCCTCCAGTCCCGGCTCGCTGTCCCCCAGGCTGGCACGGACCGCCCTGCCCCCCAAGAGTCGGTTGAGGGCAGAGAAGTAGGGGCAGGTGGCAGCCCCTGCTGTGGCGCCACCCCTGGTGGCCCTGGCGTACGCCTGGCGCAGCTTTTTAATTTTAATGCGCACCTGCTCCTGGGTGCGCCTGTGTCCCCTGGTGGCCATGGCGGCTGCTATGCGCCCATAGACGGCCGCATTCCTCCTCCTAGTGCGGAGATCATGGACGTTGGGGGCCTGCCCCCAAACCTCAATGAGGTCCATGACCTCCGCACTAGTCCAGGAGGCCGCGCGCCGTCTACGGCCCCTGGCTGGCCCCTGGGTGCTGGGGGACTGGGCAGGGGACATGTCACTCCCACTGGCTGCCTGGCTCATGGTGGGGCCACTGGTTCGGGGCAGAGACTCCTGGCAGGGCTGGCTGACTCCAGTGCCGTCTGGCCAGAGTCTACCCCTTTAAGGGCCCGGGGCTGGGGGAGAGGAGAAGAGTTTTCCTGGTTGTGCCCAGAGAGGCCACCAGGGGGAACCTGGGAAGGGCTAGCCTCCCACTAGTTCGAACTAAAGGGCTACACAGCCCTTAGTTCGAACTAGCTAGTTCGAACTAGGCGTTAGTCCTCGTAAAATGAGGTTTACCTAGTTCGAACTAAGCGCTCCCCTAGTTCGATTCAAATTCGAACTAGCGGAGCGCTAGTGTAGCACCTATTAAAGTTAGTTCGAACTAACGTCCGTTAGTTCGAACTAACTTTGTAGTGTAGACATACCCTTAGAATCAAGAGGAAGACCAAAGATAGGGTAGGCCCACTGCTCAGTGAAGAGGGAGAAACAATAACAGGAAACTTGGAAATGGCAGAGGGAAGTCTGATGATGAAGGAATGCCTAACATAGTGAAAATGGGGTAGGTTTAGAAGGTAAAATTTAAAAAATAAAAAGTTAAAAATGACTTAGAAAAGATAGTCATTAGGGCCTGATTAAATGCATCCTAGAATACTCAAGGAGTTGATAGAGGAGGTAGCTGAGCCTTTAGCTATCATCTTTGAAAAGTCATAGAAGTTGGGAGAGATTCCAGAAGACTGGAAAAGGGCAAATATAGTGCCCATCTATAAAAAGGGAAATAACAACAACCCAGGAAATTGCAGACCAGTTAGTTTAACTTCTGTGCCAGGGAAGATAATAGAACAAGTAATTAAGGAATTGATCTGCAAACATCTAGAAGATAATAAGGTGATAGGTAACAGCCCGTATGGATTTGTAAAGAACAAATAATGTCAAACCAATCTTATAGGTGTCTTTGATAGGATAACAAGTCTTGCGGATAAGGGAGAAGCGGTGGATGTGGTATTACCTAGACTTTAGTAAGGCATTGGATATAGTCTCACATGATCTTCTTATCAATGAACTAGGAAAATACAACTTAGACGGGGCTACTATAAGGTGGATGCATAACTGGCTGGATAACCATTTTCAGAGAGTAGTTTTTAATGGTTCACAATCATGTTGGAAGGGCATTACAAGTGGGGTTCCATAGGGGTCTGTTTTGGGGCTGGTTCTGTTCAATATCTTCATCAATGATTTAGATATTGGCATGGGGTGTACAATTATTAAGTTTGCAGATGATACCAAGCTAGGAGAGGTTGCAACTGCTTTGGAGGATAGGGTCATAATTCAAAATGATCTGGACAAACTGGAGAAATGGTCTGAGGTAAATGGGATGAAGTTTAATAAGGACAAATGCAAAGTGCTCCACTTAGGAAGGAACAATCAGTTTCACACATTCAGAATGAGAAGTGACTGTCTAGGAAGGAGTACTGCAGAAAGGGATCATAGTGGACCACAAGCTAAATAACATTGTGATACTGTTGCAAAAAAAGCAAACATGATTCTGGGATGCATTAATAGGAATGTTGTGAGCAAGACACGAGAAGTCATTCTTCTGTTCTACTCTGTGCTGAATAGGCCTCAATTGGAGTATTATGTCCAGTTCTGAGCACCACATTTCAAGAAAAATGTGGAGAAGTTGGAGAAGGTCCAAAGAAGAGCAACAAAAATTATTAAAGGTCTAGAGAACATGACCTATGAGGAAAGACTGAAAGAATTGGGCTTGTTTAGTATGGAAAAGAGAAGACTGAAAGGGGACATAATAGCAGTTTTCAGATATCTAAAAGGGTGTCACAGGGAGAAGGGGGGAAATTTGTTCTCCTTGGCCTCTGAGGATAGGACAAGAACCACTCGGCTTAAATTGAAGCAAGGGAGGTTAAGGTTAGACATTAGGAAAAACTTCCTCTAACTGTCAGGATGGTTAAACACTGGAATAAGTTGCCTAGGGAGATTATGGAATCTCCATCACTGGAGATATTTAACAGCAAGTTAGACAGACACCTGTCAGGAATGGTGTACGCAGTGCTTGGTCCTGTTGTGAGGGCAGAGTACTGGACTCAATGACCCTTCCAGTTCTAGTATTCTATGTTTCTATGAAGATTGGTGCTCCCTTGTGTTAGGCCCTCTATTAACACATATTAAGAGATTGTCCCTGCCCCAAAGGATTTACATTTCAAGTAGAAATGACTGACAAAGGATGATATAGAATAATTAAGCAAAGTGACTTAAATTACGGTGCTCATTCATGGTTAGTGGCTGAGATAGGAACATGGCACTGGTCTCCTAACTCCCAAACTACTGCTTTTTCAATGAGACCACATTCCCCCCTTTTATAGGGCTCAGTAGACATACTGACTCAATTGGGTGGGAAGCACCCCTCACACGCCCTCTCTGGGTCACTTTTGAACCTATGTCCTGAGGTTGCTATCAGTGGACTGCTAGGGTTGCTGGAATCCTACTGCGGGCCTCTTTGGATGCTAGGCCTCATGGGCCAGCAGGACTTTTCAGCCACGATATTCGTGGTTCTTTGGCAGGAGCCTCTGTCACAGGTCCTTCCTCTCTAGCCATCTGCCCTGACTGAGCTTGGTTACTGCCTTTTATATCTGCTCCCCAGTGGAAGCATGCCCAGCAAAGTTCATAGAATCATAGAACCATAGTGCTGGAAAAGACCTCAGAAGATCATCAAGTCCAGCCCCCTGCTCTAGGCAAAACCAATCCCAAAGTGGGGGAGCACAGACTCCTCATCTCAAAGAGTGGGATTAACCTCCTCAGTACCAGTGCAGGGCTGATGCTCCCCATCACAAAATTATGCAAACAACGATTAAATCATTAGAAATATATTTAATATTATGGGATTACCATGCAACTTCAAAATACACCTTTAACTAATACTTCTGATCCAACTAAAAAGATATTTATCAACATGCATAACCAGGAACAAGAGGTAGATGAAGCATTTTTTTAAAGAGATAATAAAAACATCCAAAGCATGTGACTTGGTGATGATGGGAGACTTCAGCTACCCAGACATCTATTGGGAAAATAATACAGCAGGGCACAGATTATCCATCAAGCTCTTGGAATTTATTGGAGACATTTTTTTTAGAAGGTAGAGACTGCAGCTATAAGAGAGGCCGTTCCAGATTGCACTTGGACAAATAGGTAGGAACTGATTGAGGATTTGACAGTAGAAGGCAGCATAGGTGAAATGATGAATTAATGAGTCTAAGGAATGGTAGAAAGGAAAATAACAGAATAAAGACAATGGATTTCAAGACAGCAGACTTTAGGAAAGTCAGGGAGTTGGTAGATAAGATTCCATGAGAAGCAAATTTAAGTGGAAAAAATTTGAGCGAGTTGGTGGTTTTTCAAGGAGACCTTATTAAGGACATAAGCAACCTATCCCATTGCAAAAGAAAGATAGGAAATATGGCAAGAGACTACACTGGCTTAATCAAGAGATCTTCAATGATCTGAAACTCAAAAAAGAGTCCTACAAAAAGTGAAAATTAAATCAAATTATAAAAGATTAATATAAACAAATAACACAAACATGTAAAGAAAAATTAGAAACACCGAGGCACAAAATGAAATTAAACTCACTAGAGACATAAAGGCTAACAACAAACATTCTACAAACACATTAGAAGCAAGATGAAGACCAAAGACCGGAAAAGTCTGTTACTCAATGAGGGGAGCAAAGACAATTTGGAAATAACAGAAGTGCTAAATGACTTTTTTTTTTCAGATTTCATCAGAAAGGTTAGTAGTGATTGGATATCTAACATAGAAAACATCAGTGAAAATTATGTAGGATCTGAGGCTAAAATAGGGAAAGAACAAGTTAAAAATTACTTATATAAGCTAGTTGTTTGCAAATCAGCAGGCCCTAATGAAATACATCCTTGAATAGTCAAGGAGCTGAGTAAGAAGATATTTGAGCTATTAGCAATTATTTTCAAAAACTCATGGAAGATAGGAGATATTCCAAAGGCTTGGAAGAAACAAATATAGTGCCAATCTATGAAAAGGGGAATAAGGACAAGCTGGGGAATTACAAACCAATCATCTTTACTTCAGTATCTGAAAAGATAATGGAACAAATAATCAAGTAATCAATTTGTAAGCACCTAGAAGAAGGTGTCAAGAATAAATCATGTTGAACTAACCTAATACCTTTCTTTGACAGGGTAACAAGCCCTGTGAAAGCAGTAGATGTGATATATTTTGACTTTAGTAAGGCTTTGGATACTGTCTCCCATGACCTTCTCATAAACAAACTAGGGAAATAGAACCTCGATGGAAGTACTTCAAGGTCGGTGCATGACTAGTTGGAAAACTACTCCCAGAGAGTGGTTGTCTGGTCCACAGTCAAGGTGGAATGGTATATTGAGTGGGATTCCGCAGGGATTGGCCCTGGGTCCAATTCTGTTCAATGTCCTCTGAGTTCAATTTAGCGAGTCTTATCTAGACTTGCAAAATCGAACTCCAGAAGATTAATCGCAGCAGAGTTGCTCTTCCGTTTAGTGAAGACATGGCCTACCTGTCAGGGTAATTAAGCATACATTTCCTTGGGGAGTTGTGGAATCTCCATCATTGTAGATTTTAAAGAATAATTTAGACAAACATCTTCCATGAATGGTCTAGTTATTACATATTGCTGCCTTGAGTGCAGGGAACTTGGCTAGATGACTTTTCAAGGTCCCTTCCAGTCCTGCACTTCTGTGCTGTGGCTATCCTGGCTGTTTCTTTAAACTGCAGCAAGACTCTTGGCAGGAGTGGATTAGGGAAGATTCATGTCAAAAGCTCTTCCGTGAAGACAAAACAGAGCAACTATAGGGATCAGATTGTCCTCTATACTCAAAAAAAGCCACAAGGAAGTGACTTTGTGATTTTTTTAAACCATGATCACCTGATGTGTCAAGCACAGACTCATCTTGAGCAAGCCTACGTAAGAAGAACAGAAAATACCAACTTGCAAACCTGAAGGGGATTTTCAGTTTGATAAATTCATAGAATGGCCTGAGAGGAAAGACTGCTGTACTGGATTCTAAACTGCATGAAGAGTGGTACAGAGTGGTAAAGCACAGGCTAGCTGACTCATTTATTCAATAAAGAGTGAAGATGAAAATATTTATAAACCATTTGCCTTCACTGAGGAAGAAGAGAAGAATAATGAATATGTCATTCTGCAAAATGTGGTGTATAACATTCCCAAATATAAACACAAATGGATGAAGGATGCAGAATGAGGGCCAGGGAAAGCACAGAAGACTTTCAAAGAGCCTTTTCTGAACGAGTAGATCATTGTGCTTTTGGTGTTAGTAAGGATGAACACATAAGGGATCTTCTAGGAGTTGAATTTTAAAACAAGGATTTTTGAGAAAAATTGCCATGAATATGTCAGATAACTCTGGAACAAGCAGCGCAACTGTCATAGCAGCTGGAGAAAGTGAATATGCAAGCCACCCTGCAAGAAAGTGGGAGAGGCATAATGCAAGAAATAGAAAAGAAAAACTAGCCATGGGAAATAGAAAAGGCCTCCTTAAGAGTATGGAGTTCTCTGGGCAGAAATGTGGTAGGTGCAGCATGGGTGATCTTAGGCTAAATGAAGTCTGGCCACCTGGCAGAAATGCATGGCAAATGTTAGCAAAAAGTCATTGGGAATGTGTCTTTTGAAGCAAAAGAATTAGAAAGCCCTTTCATGGGTGATGTGCTTATGCCACCCACCCGTCTCCATGTGTGGGAAACTTGATGGGACCAGGAGTATTTGAACTATCTCCAGTAGAAAGGGAGAGGAGAGCACACATAGGGGTATGCAGGGGTAGCTCTTTTTTTCTGGAAGCTCTGCCCACCCAGAGAAGGATGGGAACTGATTACTCCCTTGATCTCCCATTACAATAATTTAAACCCCAGTCTTGATCCTGAGGAGACTCTTCTTACTCCATTTCATATCCATCCTCTCTGAAACTACGTCCAGAGCTGATTTTTGCAGATGCTGAGGCACTAACCAACCGCCTATTTGGGAGGTCTGGAAGGAATGTTTTCTTCCCATTGAGGCCAAATTAGCATGCAGAATTCTGAAGGCTTAGGCAGGCTAAATAGGAGGAGGATTTAATAATTAATGTTAGTACTGTTTTCATGTTTCAGTGTTGGCCAGTTTTCAGTGCGGTTACAAGGCTAAAAGTTTCAGAGGCGTAGCCGAGTTAATCTGTAATAGGAAAAACTTTAAAAACAACAAATAGTCTGGTAGCACTTTAAAGACTAACAAAACACGTAGATGGAATCATGAGCTTTCATGGGCACAGCCCACTTCTTTGTGGGCACAGCCAATCATTTTAAGAAGTGGGCTGTGCCCACGAAAGCTCATGATACCATCTACATGTTTTGTTAGTCTTTAAAGTGCTACAGAATATTTGGTGCTTTTTAAGGCTAAAAGTGATGGTTCCAAGAGGGGAAAAGACTTAAGGATTTTGCTAACAGGCCAAGGTTCCCTTATATTACTCTCTGCCTCCCTTGCAGCGGGGGCAATGAGCTAAACAATTTGAAAGAGTGAGCAGAGTCCAAGGCTGAGAGTCTACCCCCAACCTATGGGTTATACAGTAGGGCCCCTACAAATCATGCACTGGAGCCACTTTAACTGCCAGGTATGTGAAAGTCTGGGTGTAGTGCACCTCCCCGTCTTAAGTTTAATACAATTGGGACCTGTCTCTTAAAATCTATTGCTATCTGTTCTTATTCACTGCTGTGTCCAGATCAGTTTTCTGGGATCTGTATTCAGACATGGCATTCATGAATCACACTGCCTTTCCCTATGCCTTTTCCTATGAATGTGCAAAGTGTATAGGGCAATGAAAAAATCAGACCCTTAGTGTCAAGAATTGCAATGCTGCTGTTAAATTTAAAACTGATTCAGAAGCAAAAGAAGCAGTGTAGCTTCAATTATATTGTCTTCCTTGTTCCCATAAAGTTCTGTTACAAAAAAGCTTTGTTCTTTACCATTTTCATTTGTCAGTATTCACAACCTCCTACTCCATAGTAAAAGGATACAATCCTCTTTAATTGTCATCAATTTCTACCTTCTCATAATAATCCAATTGAAGTCTTATATAACTAAAAGTATAGTCCTAAAACAAACAAAGAATAGAATAAGGAGCTAATTTTGTTTTTGTTTATTTATTTGTTTGTTTGTTTACAGAGATAGGAGTAGCATTTAGGTGCAAAAAGAATCTGTCTCTCCATGTGATCCATCAACTCAGCTAGTGGAACACCTGAATACTAGCCAAAGGAACTTGGATGTATTCCTGCTTCTGTTTTTCCTCTCTTTTCATCTACACATCTGTTTTCCCATGTTGAGACATGAGCTCATAGCTCCTGGAACAAATACATGCTGCAAGGGTTGGTTTGTCTGTGGAGGTAGCATTAGGTCCTCCCACGTACTTCTTAAAAATGCCAATTCTCCTCTTTTCCCTTTAGCACAACCCCCTTCTTGCCAACTACCATTCTGTAAAGAATTAGCAATGGACTTCAGAGTGGATGGAAGCCGCTCAAGAGGAACTGCTGCCTTAGGCAAAACTTCAATGTGCTTTCTCCTTCTTCATCGGCCTGGGAATGGCAGATGTGGCCTGACCATGACAGAGTGGCAGAGAGGTATTGTAACCTGGCATACGAGGTCACAAGGAGTTGTTGGACCAAATCTGTCATCTTAGGTAGTCAGCCAAAAATCTGCCACCGTAGGCAGTTGTCTTGTCTTCCAATAGAAATCAACAGAAATTAAAAGGTACAGTGACTAAAGTAAAATCCCTGCAAGCTGCATGGACACTTTTCAAAGACACCATAATAGAGGCCCAACATAAATGTATACCCCAAATTAAAAACACAGTAAAAGAACTAAAAAAGAGCCAACGTGGCTTGGCTTAACCATGTAAACGAAACAGTGAGCAATAAAAAGGCATCTTTTAAAAAGTGGAAGTCAAATCCTAGTGAGGAAAATAGAAAGGAGCATAAACACTGCCATGTTACGGGTAAAAATGTAATAAGAAAAGCCAAAAAGGAGTTTGAAGAACAGCTAGCCAAAAACTCAAAAGATGATAATAAAGTGTTTTTTAAGTACATCAGAAGCAGAAAGCCTGCTAAACAACCAGTGGGGCCCCTGGACGATGGATATACAAAAGATGCACTTAAAGACGATAAAGTCATTGTGGAGAAGTTAAATGAAATCTTTGCTTCAGTTTTCACGGCTGAGGATGTTAGGGAGATTCCCAAACCTGACCCATCCTTTGTAGGTGACAGATCTGAGGAATTGTCACTGATTGAAGTGTGATTCGAGGAGGTTTTGGAATTAATTGATAAACATGGTTTCTGTAAAGGAAATCATGTCTTACTCATCTATTAGAATTCTTTGAAGGGGTCAACAAACATGCGGACAAGGGGGATCCAGTAGACATAGTGATTAGATATAGTGATTAGATAGATATCCAGAAAACCTTTGACAAGGTCCCTCACCAAAGGCTCTTACGTAAATTAAGTTGTCATGGGATAAGAGGGAAGATCCTTTCATGGATTGAGAACTGGTTAAAAGACAGGAAACAAAGGGCAGGAATAAATAGTAAATTTTCAGAATGAAGAGGTGGTGTTCCCCAAAGGTCAGTCCTAGAACCAATCCTATTAAACTTATTCATAAACGATCTAAAGAAAGGGGTAGACAGTGAAGTGGCAAAGTTTGCAGACGATACCAAACTGCTCAAGATAGTTAAAACCAAAGCAGACTGTGAAGAACTTCAAAAAGATCTCACCAAACTAGGTGATTGGGCAACAAAATGGCAAATGAAATTTAATGTGGATAAATGTAAAGTAATGCACATTGGAAAAAATAACCTTGACTATACATACAATATGATGGGGGCTAATTTAGCTACAACTAATCAGGAAAAAGATCTTGGAGTCATCATGGATAGTTCTCTGAAGACGTCCACACAGTGTGCAGCGGCACTCAAAAAAGCAAACAGGATGTTAGGAATAATTAAAAAGGGATAGAGAATAAGACGGAGAATATCTTATTGCCCTTATATAAATCCATGATACGTCCACATCTTGAATACTGTGTACAGATGTGGTCTTATCTCAAAAAAGATATACTCACATTAGAAAAGGTTCAGAAAAGGGCAAATAAAATGATTAGGGGTTTGGAACGGGTCCCATATGAGGGAGATTTAAGAGACTAGGACTTTTCAGCTTAGAAAAGAGGAGACTAAGGGTGGATATGATAGAGGGCTATAAAATCATGAGTGGTGTGGAGAAAGTGAATAAGGAAGTTATTTACTTGTTCCCATAATATAAGAACTAGAGGCCACCAAATGAAATTAATGGGCAGCAGGTTTAAAACAAATAAAAGGAAGCTCTTCTTCACACAGTGCACAGTTAACCTGTGGAACTCCTTGCCTGGGGTGGTTGTGAAGGCTAGGACTATAACAAGGTTTTAAAGAGAACTAGATAAATTCATGGAGGTTAAGTCCATTAATGGCTATTAGCCAGGATGGGTAAAGAATGGTGTCCCTAGCCTCTGTTCGTCAGAAGATGGAGATGGATGGCAGGAGACAAGTCGCTTGATCATTACCTGTTCGGTTTACTCCCTCTGGGGCACCTGGCATTGGCCACTGTTGGCAGACAGGATACTGGACTGGATGGACATTTGGTCTGACTCAGTATGGACGTTCTTATGCTCTTAATAGGTAGCTTGGCATTTGAAGTCTGGCTGCTTTCTGAAGCATATCCAGGGCTTATGGCATGTTCTTCTATGAGAAGATCCCAGGGAAATATATCTTTACAAGGAAAGCATAACCTTGATAACAGTTTCATCACTAGTGTCAGGGATTATATTGTTTATGTATGTATATAATATACTTTAAAGACTAATCGAATAAATGAGCCCTGCCCTGAAGAGATGACAGTTTAAGGCTCTGATCTTACAGATTTATACATATGCTTAACTTAACACCTTGTGAATCATCTCATTCGCATCTCAGCCCCCAATCCTGAAGCCACTTACCCAGGGAGAAGTCTTATTGTGCTTACAATCACAACAGTCAATAGAACTACTCCCTTGTGTACAGCTACTCACATGTGTGTTTGCAGGTTCAGGGCCTAAATTTACAAATAATATTAAAGAGAACAATTAGATAAGAACTACCCAGACATAACCATAGGTTAATTTGTGTTATAATGCATGTTTTTTTTTTCATTTTCAGCTAGTATAAGCTTTTGTTTGCTTGTTTTGGGGAGATTCTTTTTCATATATTTGTATGGAGATATTAATATACAAGAAGAATATATGTCCTTTCATCATATTTTACATCATGGCTATGTCTACACTGGCCCCTTTTTCGGAAGGGGCATGCTAATTTTGAAAGTGGGAATAGGGAAATCCGCGGGGGATTTAAATATCCCCCGCGAATTTAAATAAACATGTCCGCCGCTTTTTTTCCGGCTTGGGGAAAAGCCGGAAAAAAAGCGTCTAGACTGGCCCAATCCTCCAGAATAAAGCCCTATTCCGGAGGATCTCTTCAAAGTAGGAATAAGAGATCCTCCGGAATAGGGCTTTATTCTGGAGGATCGGGCCAGTCTAGACGCTTTTCCCCAAGCCAGAAAAAAAGCGGCGGCCATGTTTATTTAAATCTGCGGGGGATATTTAAATCCCCCGCAGATTTCCCTATTCCCACTTTCAAAATTAGCATGCCCCTTCCGAAAAAGGGGCCAGTGTAGACGTAGCCCATAAGTTTAGAAAAAAGTGGATCAATTCAATAGCAGGTATCCAGAATATTGTAAAAGGTTCAACACTATTTAATATTTAAATCCAGAACCCTTCTTGCAGTAAATCCAATTAACTCTTTCTTTATACAGACAAATAATATACAGAACATCCAGCCTATAATAAGGCTATCAATCTCTTGTGTAGAGTGAGACTTAGGCTGAAGCACAAGTTAGAGCACCTCTATACAGCAATTTTTAATCCCTCAGGCAGAGCCCCACAAGCCCAACTCAGTTGATCCAGACCAGTTGCAGCTGGAGCATGCATAGGTCTCTTGCTCCGTGTAAATGTACTCTTATAGATTGACTTTCATGCAATGGAACACTAAACTATATTATGCTGTTAAGCCATTGGGTAGCAATGAATTGCAAAGAAGCTCCACAAAGAAACTGGAGATATACAGGTATATTCCTTAATTTATGCTAAGGGGAGGCAGACAGAACGTGTCTTTAAATTATTTTCTTCAAGCTCATGATACCATCTACATCCGTGGTCACCAACAGGTCGATTGCAATCGACCAGTCGATCGTGAGGCCTCGACCAGTCGATCGCGAGGCGTCCTGTCTGCCCCGCCCCCATTTCCCTCTCACCCCCAAGAAGCTCCACTACCTACCTTCAGTGAAAATGGAGGTAGTGTAGACTTCCCAAGGATGGACAGAAGTCCTGCAGCTTAGCGCCACTTCCGGCGATTCCGGAAGTAGCGCTAGCTGCTCTGCCGGGTGTACTGCGGGAGGGAGCATCGGCTCCCTGCACCGCATGGGAGGGGTGAGTCAGCCCCGGGGGAGGCGCGCGCGGGGTTTCCCTGCGCCGGGGCGGTCGGCCCTGGGGCAGGCGCACACGTGTGCACGGAACTTCCCTGCGCCGCAGGTGGGTCGGCCCCGGGGCAGGCACGCACTGGTTTCCCTCTGGGGGCGGGGGAATCCTAGGAGGAGGCAGATACAGGGGACTCTCTGCCTCCACTGGCACCCCACTCCCCAGCCCCCACTCCCCAGGCACAGAACTCTGTCCCCACTCCCCTAACTCTGTCCTCACTCCCCTGTCCCCAGCCACAGAATTCTGTCCCCACTCCCCTGTCCCCAGCCACAGAATTCTGTCCCCACTCTCCTGTCCCCAGCTACAGAACTCTGTCCCCACTCCCCGAACGCTGTCCCCACTCCTCTGCCCCCAGCCACAGAACTCTGTCCCTGCCACAGAACTCTGTCCCCACCCCCCGTCCCCAGCCACAGAATTCTGTTCCCCACTCCCTGAACTCTGTCCCCACTCCCCTGTCTGCAGCCACAGAATTCTGTCCCCACTCTCCTGTCCCCAGCCACAGAATTCTGTTCCCACTCCTCTGTTCCTAGCTACAGAACTCTGTCCCTATTCCTGTCCCCACTGGCACCCTATCCCCAGCTGCAGAAACCTGTCCCCACTGGCACTCTGTCCCCTACTGCAAAACCCTGTCCCCACAAAATATATAATTATAAATGCTTCATTTTAGATTTAAATAGCATGAATAAAAAACAGACCATTTATTTCATAACTATAAACACGTGATTTTAATTTTATATATCGCATAATTTAAAAATAAACTGTTTATCAGAGTGTGTAAGTAAGGGCTGGGGATAGCAAATGGTGGACAGGAGGCGAATAGAGAGGGCGGGGCTTCAAGGAAGGGGCGGGGCGGTAGAGTCACTCCGCCACACTCCACCTAATGTCCCGTGAGCCGCTTCACCCATCCCACAAACTGCCCTGCTCTGCCAGCCGTCTTGGTCCACGCCCCTGGCTGCCAGCTGGTTGCTCCTGTAGCTGCTCCACTGGCTGCCCACAGGTCATCCCTGCCAGATGCTCTGCTGGCCACCTGTAGTTGCTGGTTGTCCCCACAAGCTGCTCTGCTAGTAGCTCAGCAGTATAGCACCAGGCTCCTCACAGCACCAGTGAGATCAGCTCTTCTGCAGTACAGCACCAGGCTCCCCTCAGCACCATGATTTCAGCTCTTTAGCAAGTCCAGCTCATAATAGAGAAGCCTCAGTGCTAGTGCTCCATTGGCCCACAGTGAAGTCAGTTTAGCAGCTTGCAACTAGACTCCTAACAAAATCTAAATTAGCTCTGATATTCCACAGCGGAGAGAGGAGGGGATACGATCAGTGTTGGTTAGGCACTCAGACAGGGGCCCCACCACCAGGTACAAAGACATAGCCCCAGCCTCTCTCAACTTGACTGGATTTGGAACCCATGTCCCTTGTCTAGTGAGTGCTACTTAGTTTATGGCGAATCCCTCTGTCATGAACAGTTTCACTAGTCCATTGTCTTTGAGTCACATAATCAGGGTAACAACACTTTATTCCCCCCTCCTCAATAACAGAGGGACTGGGGATCCCACAGTGGCCAGAGTGACCATTTAGGCTGCTGTGAGCACATACTAGGCGGGGTGGGTGTGCCTATGCAAATGAGATCAGCCCCTGAAGTCTTTTTGCACTACTCGCCACAATTCACCACCAGAAGTCAGGGTAGAGCTTATCCTGACCCTGCTTACAGAGGTAACAGAAATTATCTCAGTAGCTCTGGGCCTCAAGTTCAGCACTACGAGCTGAACAAACCCAAACATACAAGCACCTATGGCCTATGTAATATATTGTTGCGATAATTTGGCCCTAAGTGGAAGCCAGCTGCATTTCGCTCTCACATACCCACAGAAGCAGAAAAACAATGTGCACAGCGTGAAAAGGAGTGCCTGGCAAGTGAATAGGCATGTGAGAACTTTTACAGATGTCTCAGTGGATTGAATTTTTTTACATTGATAGCAGACCATAAGTCATGCATAGCCCTCATCAATGGAAAAGGCCTGGCTCAGGTATAGCTGAGATGCCAGCATCTCAGTGGTTTGAGCATTGGCCTGCTAAAACTAAGGTTGTGAGTTCAGTTTTTGAGGGGGCCATTTAGGGATCTGGGGTAAATCTGTCAGGGATGGTACTTGGTCCTGCCATGGGGATAGGGGACTGGACTTGATGACCTCTCGAGGTCCCTTTCGGCTCTATGGCTACGTCTACACTGGCATGAATTTCCGGAAATGCTTAAAACGGAATACATTCCGTTTTCAGCTTTTCCGGAAAAGGAGCGTCTACATTGGCCACGGAGTTTCCGCGATAACGATGCGCTTTTCCGGAAAAGCGCGTCTACATTGGCGGCGCGCTTTTCCGGAAAAGCAAAAAGCCCGGAACCATTTTGAAAAGGGCAAAGGCCACCAGACCTTTCCGGGGGCGGGGCCGGAGCTCCGTCCAGACGCGTGGTTAAAGGGGTCTCGCCGGGCAGCCGTTTGTCTCGTGCTCCCGTGCCTTGTGACCTCTGCCAGAGACTGGCACCCTTCACAGGGTCGGTGGTTGCCCTGTGAGTTTTGGGGACACCACCCTTTGGCCCCCCACCAGCTTTTCCTGGCATTTTATTTTTTCTGCTCTGCACTGTCTGCTATGGAGCCGTGGGTGGCCATGTACCTGCTCGGGCCCCTGTTAGACCTGTACAGGTGCCTGGAGCTCGTGCTGCAGGCTGGTGCCCTGCTGTACACATACCAGGAGGCAGAGATTGCCTTGGACTCCCTCACCAGGGAGGTCCTGGCAACCGCGTGGCATCAGCACCCAACGATAGACCGGCCCATTTGGATTTTGGAAACGAGCACCGACTGGTGGGACCGTGTGGTCCTCGGACGATGGGACGACTACCAGTGGGTCCGGAATTTCCGAATGAGAAAGCGGACCTTTTTGATGCTGTGCACCTGGCTGACCCCCGCGCTGCAGAGAACCGCCACCCGGCTGCGGGCACCCATCCCCGTCAACAAGAGGGTTGCCATCGCGCTGTGGAAGCTGGCCACACCGGACAGCTACCGCTCGGTGGCACACCAGTTCGGGGTGGGAAGATCCACCGTTGGTGTTATCGTCATCCAGGTAAGTCCCAGGGGGAGTGAGATGGGGGGAGGGTGCTCCACTCCAGGCCCAGGGACACCCAAGACTCCAGGCTGGGTCGCTCAGGGGTTTCGACCGTCCCTCCCTTGCACCGGCCCACTGGTGGGGGGGGGCGTGGGGCGAGGGGGGCCCTGTGTGTGTGTGTGTGTGTGTGTGTGTGTGTGTGTGTGTGTGTACAGAGGGAATCAAGGGGGGGACCCAAGGGAGCGCACACTCACCCCTGGCTGTATGTAATGTGTTCCCTTGTGTTTCTCTGCACCCTTCTGCAGGTCGTCCACGCCATCAACGACGTCCTGCTGCCAAGAATCATCCGCCTGCGCGACGTCGATGAGACCATGGCCGGCTTCGCTGCCCTCGGGTTCCCCAACTGCGGGGGAGCCCTGGACGCCACCCACATCGCCATCCGGGCCCCGGAGCATCGAGCGGGCCATTTCATGAACCGCAAGGGGTACTGCTCCATCGTCCTGCAAGCCCTCGTGGATCACCGGGGTCGCTTCCTGGACATCTACGGCGGCTGGTCCGGCCGGGCACACGACGCCCGCATCCTCCGGAACTCAGGACTGTTTCAGAGGTTGGAGGCGGGCACCTACTTCCCCCGGCGGGACTTGACTGTCGGGAATGTGCCGATGCCCATCTGCATCGTCGGGGATGCGGCCTACCCCCTGATGCCCTGGCTCATGCGGCCCTACACGGGGCAGCCGGACCAGAACCGGGCCCGGTTCAACGACCGCCTCAACCGGGCCCGAAACCCAGTGGAGCTGGCGTTTGGACGGTTAAAAGCCCGCTTCCGTTGTTTGCTCACCCGTCTCGACATGGGTGAGCAGAATGCAACAGAAGTGCTGGCCGCGTGCTGCGTGCTCCACAATATTGTGGAGAGCAGTGGGGAGGCCTTCCTCCCTGCATGGGTGGCAGCTGAGGCACAGACCTTGGACCAGCCCGACACAGCTGCCATCCGCCAGGCGCGCCAGGAGGCGGTGCGCATTAGAGAGGCCCTGGTGGACATGTTTGCCCAAGCCCCGTAGCAGGGTCGCTTGGGTCACCCCAGAGTACTCCGTCCCAGCTCCTACCCTTCCCCACCTCCTCCCCTTACCTCCCCCCTCCCCATAGTATAGTAAAGCGTCGGGTCACAGCACATCGCGGCCGTCATCGAGTCTGTTCGTCGGGTGCGTCGGGTGTAGTTAGGGTTTTTCTTTTAAGTTAGGCTAGGGTTTAGGCCACCATCGCCGTCCTGAGGAACAGCCAACAGGATTTGGGACTTGTGTCGAAGGCTTACATCAGTGCCATCTTCAATGGATCTCCTGGCTGTTCCTCTCCTGAGGCCCGGAAGGCCCAAAGGACTGACATGGCCAGCAACACCACAGTCATCCGTCGAGGGATCTCCTGGCTGTTCCTCTCCTGAGGCCCGGAAGGCCCAAAGGACTGACATGGCCAGGAACACCACAGTCATCCGTCGAGGGATCTCCTGGCTGTTCCTCTCCTGAGGCCCGGAAGGACCAAAGGATCGAGGTGGCCAGCAACACCACAGTCATCCGTCGAGGGATCTCCTGGCTGTTCCTCTCCTGAGGCCCGGAAGGACCAAAGGATCGAGGTGGCCAGCAACACCACAGTCATCCGTCGAGGGATCTCCTGGCTGTTCCTCTCCTGAGGCCCGGAAGGACCAAAGGATCGAGGTGGCCAGCAACACCACAATCGTCCTCCCTGCGCCTAACTTATGTTTTTGAATGTGTACTGTACTGCATATTGTAACCATTTTTTTCTGCTTGTTTGTTGCTATGTAAATATAGTTTCTGGTTTACATCTTTACTGAAAAGTCTCAAGTATTTCTTTATGCGCCGCGAACCAATGACCACTGAAAAAGCCCCCCCCCCCCGGTGATAGAGTCATGAATTTGTTGTCCACAGTTGTAACCCTCTTTAAATTGAAGTGGCTAATTGGCATCTCACATAATTTCTGTACAGTTACTAGAGGAACACAATAACCACACAAGATTGAAATGAAAACAGAACTTTTTATTTACAAAGGAGGGGGGGGGAGCTTTAACTGCAAGAAGGAGGGGGGGACCTTTAACTGCGAGAAGGAGGGGGGGGGAGCTTTAACTGCAAGAAGGAGGGGGGGACCTTTAACTGCGAGAAGGAGGGGGGGGGAGCTTTAACTGCGAGAAGGAGGGGGGGACCTTTAACTGCGAGAAGGAGGGGGGGCAGTTACTGGGACGGGTGGCCCCTGCGAGCGCCCCTCTGGGGGCGGACCTGCCCACGCTGGGCAGACCGCGTTGGGGCAGCCTGCACGCTGAGGTGCCCACGAGTAGGAGCACGAGTAGGAGCACGAGTAGAAGCACGAGTAGGAGCACGAGTAGGAGCACGGTCTTCAGGGTCAGGAGCAGGACCATGAGCAGGGTCAGGGTCAGGAGCATGAGCAGGGTCAGGGTCAGGAGCATGAGCAGGGTCAGGGTCAGGAGCAGGAGCAGGAGCAGGAGCAGGAGCAGGGAGAGGAGCAGGAGCTGGGAGAGGAGCAGGGATAGGAGGGGGCATGGGCTGTGCTCCCGGAGGGATGGCGGGGGCATGCGGTCCGGCCATGCCATAGTGGATGGCATGTATTAAATGTGCCGTCAGGGTGCCCATTGTGGCACGCATCTCGCGGCATTCCTCCAGGAACGCAGCCCATCCCTCCTGCCGCCACTCCTGGTCCCCCTGCACACGCTCCGCAATGGAGGTCTGGATCCCCTCCACCGCGGTGACATGACGCCGAAGCAGCTGGTCCCGGTGTCGGAGCCTGGGCCTCCGGGCTTGGGCAGCTGGGGGTGCCGCTGCTGCTGGAGTCGCTGGTCTGGTGCTGGGTCCCGCTGCAGGGAAGAGAAGAAAGGACGGGTCAGTCAGGCAGGCCATCCACTGTCCCCACACTTCCATGCCCTCCACCCCAGAGCCCCAGGTGACCGCACAGTTGTGGCTTGGGCCCACTCAGTTCCCCTCCTGCTCCCGGGGGGTGTTGTATGTTGGCAAGAAGGACCACCCCTGGGAGTAGGGTCCTCCCTGCAGTATTGTAAGCACCGGTCTGTATCCTGGCTCCGTGCAGGGCAGGAGGGTGCTTGTGCTGCGTTCACCTGTGGAACTCCCTGCCGGTGGACACTGTGAAAAGCTTAGGGCTAATCACTGGTGTTTGACAGGGAGCGAGATGCATCCCCACGCAGTGCCTGGGAGCACACCTGTCAGTGGCGGTCTGGGCTCTCAGATCCCATTGCGTGCGATATCTCCTGGTCAGAACCAGAAAGGGTGACTGGGTGGGGGGATGTCCCATCCTTGCAGCAAAACTCAGGGGCCCATCTCCCTCCCACTATCCCTCCCGCAAGCCTGGTAGCCCAGGGACAGGTGTGGCCGCAGTGGGGACTTCCCTCGGGGAACCTGCCAAGGCACTGGGAGCAGGTGAGCGGCTCGGTGGCGGTCCACGGTCACAGGACTGTGACGCTGCACTTATCCCAGGAGCAGCTGGCTGTGCCTCACAGCCAGGCCTGGGACAGTGTGCCATTCCCTGTGCTGCACCCCTTGGTGGAGCAGCAGGCTCTGGGCTGAGTCCCTCGGGCCCTGGCCGGTTCCAGCCGGCATCCACCCTTCCCCCTGATCCCGCTGAAATGTGTGTGAGAAGCACGGTCCCAGCCGTGCCCGCAGCTGCCTACCACGGCCACCTGCCGCTCAGTCACCAGGCTGCACGTGGTTGCACGTGCTGCTAACTGCCGCATGCTATGCAGCGTGCAGCTCACGTGGCCTGAGTGACATGCTCTCCCCTTCCCCCCTCCGGACACTTGGGTCTCGCTCGCCCTCCGCCCCCCGCCCTTTGGGAGTGTAACCTTCAAAGACTCACCAGTGGGTTCCTCCCCGGCCACAGAGGAGCTGCTGGAGGGGGCCTGCTGGGTGGCAACGCTGGCCTCCTCTCCCGAAGCGCCGCCGCTGTCGTCTTCCTCCTCCAGTTCGGTGGGACGAATGATCGGGGGGTGCTGGCAGGTGTCAACGGGGACAGCTGGGCCTTGCGGGGCTGGCTCGCCCAAAAATGAGTTCAGCCGCTCAAAATAGGGGCAGGCATCAGGCCCTGCTCCCCTCCCCTCCGTGGCCCGCACGTACCCCAGCCGCAACTCCTTAACCTTCGAGCGGACCTGCTCGCAGTTGCGGCTGGGGTGCCCTTGCTGGGCGAGGTTCCGGGCCATCCGGGTGTACAGCTCAGCATTCCGGCGGCGGGACTGGAGGTCATGGAGACCCTCCTCCTCCTCCCACAGGTCCAGGAGGGCCTCCAGCTCCCTGGGGGTCCAGGATGGGGCCCTGCGCTTCCGGCCCCTGGGGGCTTCCTCCTCTGCCCCGGGTGACGGTGGCTGACCACCTCGAGCTGCCATGCCTCCGCTGAGGTGGCTGGGCAGCACACTTGCCACGTCGCAGAGCTGGGAAGGGAGGTCTCTGAAGGGCCTCCTGCCACGTGCGGCCAGTAGCGTGCTGGCTCTTTAAGCCTTCGGGTAATGCGGAAGTCCGTGGCTTCTACGGGGTCTCCCGCCGTCCAAACCGCTTTTTTACGTTTCTTCTGCTTTTCCGGAAAAGCTGTCTACACTGGCCCTTTTCCGGAAAAGCTTTTCCGGAAAAAGGACTTATGCCCGAGCGGGAGCATCGTACGGTTTCCGGAATAGCGGCTGATTTTGTACAGTACAGCATCGTTGCTTTTCCGGAAATTCAAGGGCCAGTGTAGACAGCTCGCGGCTTATTCCGGAAAAGCGGCTGATTCTCCGGAATAAGTGGCCCAGTGTAGACACACCCTATGAGAAAGTTATATCTCTATATTATTATAGATAACTGTGATTTCATCCAATTGCTAAATATGTTCCTGAGAAAAAATAATAGTAGCAGAGAGGCTGTCATGGAGCCCCATATTGCATCAACCTATTCTTGAGTTCAAAGATGAAGTAAGGGTGTATAGGGATGTGGTGGATGTATGCAGACCACTGTAAGAAAAGAGACTACCCCAGGTGCAAAAAAGCAACTTCAACAGACAAACTTAGGAAGTGCTAAGTTACATGAAGGCTATGTCTACACTGGCATGATTTTCTGGAAATGCTTTTAACGGAAAAGTTTTCCGTTAAAAGCATTTTTGGAAAAGCGCGTCTAGGTTGGCAGGATGCTTTTCCAGAAAAGCACTTTTTCCAGAAAAGCGTCCGTGGCCAATCTAGATGCGCTTTTCCGCAAAAAAGCCCCGATCGTCATTTTCGCGATCGGGGCTTTTTTGAGGAAAACACTACTGTGCTGTCTACACTGGCCCTTTTCCGGAACAGTTTTCCGGAAAAAGACTTTTGCCCGAACGGGAGCAGCATAGTTTTTCCGGAAAATCACTGATGATTTTACATTAGATCGTCAGTGCTTTTCCTGAAATTCAAGTGGCCAGTGTAGACAGCTGGCAAGTTTTTCCGGAAAAGCGGCTGATTTTCCGGAATAACTTGCCAGTGTAGACACAGCCTAAGAGTAAGGGCCAACTATGTAAAAGATACTAAAGAAATAACAAGAGTCCACTTTGCAGTGTGTAAACAATTAAGTGAGTCAAATGGACGCATGATTAAAGGTAATCAAATGCTAGTTCCAAATGAAATGAGAAGAGAAATCCTAAACCTCATCCAAGAAGGACATTGTGTGTTAACTAAATGCTATGAATAGTCTGACCAGTCAGTGTGTTGGCTGGGCATATGCAAGGACATATTTTATTCTTTATCTGCATGTGAGCATTATGGAACTAACAGACCAACACAACACAAAGAACATTTAATAACTCTTAACAGAGAGACCTTGGAAGAGACTAGCTACAGAATTATGCATGTGTAGAGGCTGGTCATTGTGGACTATTTTTCCAAGTATATAGAAATAAGGTATCTGAAAGACATAACATGTCCCTGAGTGTATGTCTACACAGCAGGGCTAAAGTCAAATTAAGCTATGCAGCTTCAGCTATGTCAATTGTGTAGATGAAATTGAAATAGCTTACTTTGGCTTTTGGAACTGTCTACACAGCAGGAAGTTAAAGGAAGAACACTCTTCCTTCGACTTCCCTAACTCCTTGTGAAATTAGGGTTATCATGAGTCACAGTTAGAAGTCCTCCAGCTTGACATTATTTCGGAATAAAGGCTTTTAGTGTAGATGCACACTGTTATCTTGGTCCCTGGTAACCAAAGAGCAGAGCTGCCTGCTACCAGGCGTGTCTCCAGGTGGCGGACAGGAGACCTCATGTGAGAGGTCTGCTGAAAAATACGCATGTCTCATCATGCTAATATGCAGCCGTGGACCAGCAGTGGCAAAGCTACCACGGTGTGATGGGATATGGGTTGGCGTCCGTTGTACTGATCAAAAATCATATGTTCCCAATGATAGCATTGTAAAATGGCAAGTGTAGCCCGCCATTAAATAAGGCTGCCGCCCCCACTGCCTTGTGGGTTAGACTGGGAGGGTGAAAGTCTAAGGGAAGAAACCCCTGAAAGAAAATCCCTCACTGCCTTGCAAGTAGTTTCAGGCGAGTCAAAGGCCATCGGAGTAAACCCAAACAGAAAATCAGGAGTGGAGATCCTAAGGCAGTTAGCAGAAAGGACACATCCAATCTGTTTTCCAGCATCTCCTACAACCAGTCCAGTTCCAAATGTATAGACTTTTGTCTTTCCTTTGGGATTAACTAGAAGGATTGACAGGGGGATAGTGTCCTTGGACAATGAACGATCTCCATATTATCTGCCCAGGCAAAGCAGCAGAAGACAGCATAGAGAGGACACTCCATTCTTGCTGTTAAGCATGGTCATAACACGGAAAGTGGCAGATGCCGGTTATAAGCCTTCCTAAATTGGCAAAGAGGAAGATGCCAGGGGTCACTTTCGAGGGTGGGAGGAGTCATCACACTCCACTGGTCAGCTACCGCCCGCCTTAAGCCGGACATTCCCCGGACAGTTAGGTGCTGACCCGCCATGTCTGGCTGTCCCATTGGGCGCATGGGACTAGACCAAAAGTCAAAAAGCAGATGAAATCACGTGCCTAACAGTAATAGAAAAACTTCAAATTTCAGAAGGGGAACACGGAACATAAAAACCATGTGTCCTGGAATTAATAATGATTCTGACGATATGACCATAATCATCAGAAAATCTGCGCTAATGGATCAACAACTCATCAGGTTGAACATTGATATTGCTGCCCTTCAAGAGACTAGACTTGCCGATTCTGGATCTATAAGAGAGTCCCACTACACCTTTTTTTGTCAAGGAAAACATAGTGATGAGAAATGCCTGCATGGAGTTGGCTTTGCCATTTGCAACTCGCTGCTTAAGTCAATATACACCAAGTGCTGAATCCAAGCGCATCATGGCTCTTTGACTATTCACTGAATCAGGCTACGTCAACATCATCCGTGCCTACGTACCAACTCTGACAACAAATAGCGCAGATAAAAATCATTTTTCTGAGAGCTTGCAGAAAGTAGTTGATTCTATCTCATCAGATGAATAACTTTTCATCTTGGGAGATGTGACGGGCCGGCCCCGGACCAGGGGCGAGGGGAGCGGAGCCCCCGCCGGCCGTCACTCTCCCGGGGGCGGGGCGAGCGGAGTCCTCACCGGCGGGGCTCTGCCGGCCGGCCGCAGACCCCCCAGCAACCCCACAACTCTAGCCGCTGGGGGCGGCAGGCGGGGGCGCTTCCCCCGCGCTTGCGCCGGCAGCCGATGGGCGGCCCCCCCCCCGCCGGCCCACGCAGGGAAGGCGGGGCCGGGGCGCACGGCAACTGGCGAGGGCCGCCAGCGGGGGCGGGCCCGGAAGGGGCGGGGCCCCGGGCGGCGGCCGGCGCGGCGGGCCAGTTTAAAAGTGCCCGCCGCCGGAGAAGCGGGGCGCAGGCTCCTCGCGGCGGCGGAGGAGCAGCCCCCACCGCAGGATGGAGCGTGAGCGCCACACAGCCCGGCTGCCGGCCCGGCGCTGGTCCCGGGGCCTCCGGGACAGCCACTGCCCCTGGCGAGCACTCAGCCCCTCGCCAGACGGCAGGAGGACCCCACCGCGCCGAGTCAGGAGAGACCGGGACGGCCAGGAGCGTGCCAGGGCTGGAGAGCTCACCCCTGGGACGCCATCGGAACACGAGACACCACAGACCGCCGAGTCAAGGTAGGCGCCAGGGCGACGGGGATCGGACGGCAGACCCAACAGGAGGGAGGAAGGAGCCCGGGGCAGGGCGCTTCTGGCGGCCGTGGGTGGACGGGCCACAGGGGGGAGAATCCTCACCCCCCTCGTCCACCGTGCCGGGGCGCTAGCGGCCCCGGCGCTCAGGGCCCCGGGCTGGGACCCGGAGAGAGGGCGGGACCGGGTCCCCCTCCCTCCACACGGGGAGCGTCCAGCACCCGACAGCCACACTAACCGACTGGGACCAAACTAGAACCCCGGGCTGGGGGAGGAGGACCTAAGGCTAGGGGCTCCGGCCCCCCCATCCCGCTCGGCGGGTACTCACGGCCTGGGGTTCGCTGACCCCCCCTTCTGGCTGGGAGGGGGTGATCGCACCCCAGGGGCCCGGACTCCACACCGGCGGCCCAGGGACGACACAGGACAAAAGGAGGACCAAAAGGGGTCCGCAGACCCCCCCTCTCGGACTGGGAGGGGGTGATCGCACCCCGAGACCCTCACACGTGGTGGAGAATGTGGGCATGACCCCCACTAAGTGACAGGCGGTTACGGTAGGGTGTCCTCTGCGCCTAGGGAGCAGACGGAAAGGCATACCACCATGGATGCTCAGCAGCTACTCGACTGGGTGAGGGAAACCCAGCAGCAGCAGCAACAACAGCAGTCCCAAATGATGCAGCAGCTGGCGAGCCAGTTCCAGGATCAGCAACGGTTGCTGGTGCAGGAGCTGTCGGCCCAACATGAGAAGTGGATGCACGGGGCTCCCCCGCCCAGCTCGGCGGGAGGGCCGGCGTGGCCGAGCGACGACGGCAACCGCGATCTGGGATCGTTACCCCTCCGCCTGACCAAGATGGGGCCCGGGGACGACCCAGAGGCATATTTGACAACTTTTGAGAGGGTGGCTACGGCTGCGAGGTGGCCGGAGGCCCATTGGGCGACGCTGTTGGCCCCGTACTTGTCCGGGCCCGCCCAGATGGCCTACCGGAGCCTAGCAGCCCGGGAGGCACTGCAGTACAACCGGGTGAAAGAGGCCATCCTGGACCAATTAGGGATTAACAGTGACACGTACCGCCAAAGATTCCGTAACGAGCGATTCAAACCAGGGGAGCGACCTCGAGTCTTCGCACAGCGCCTGCATGAGTGGGCTTGGCGGTGGCTGGAGCCGGAGCAACGGACGGGCACCGAAGTTGCCGAAATGGTGGCCCTGGAGCAATACGTCCACCTCCTTCCCCCGGGTGCCCAGAAGTGGGTCCGCCGGCACCAGCCGGGAACTCTAGCGGCAGCCATCACACTGACGGAGGCGCACCTCGATGCGGAGGGCGGGGAGGTCGGAGCGCGCCGGGAGTCCATGCCCGGCCCCGCGACGAGGGATGCACCGCGGGCCCGCGGGACAGGGCCGACACCGGCCAGAGGCGCCCCAAAGCCACCCGCCGGCGGGGGGCGGCGCTTGGCTCCCATCTGGCCCGCGAGGCCGGGGGAGGCCCCCGGGGAGGGCAGAAAAGGCCACGAAGAGCAAGGGGGCGGCGACCGGAGGGCGCCGAGCCGGACCGCCTGCTATCAATGCGGGCAAGAGGGGCACTTGAAACGCGACTGCCCGATGATGGATTGTACCCTGTCCACACCAACCCCAGGGGACCCACAGACGGGACCGGCACGACCAACAGTGACCGTCTGGCTGGGGCTGAAACCCCTGCAGGCCTTAGTGGACTCCGGCTCCGCGCTCACCCTGGTACGGGAGGAGCTGGTACGGGAGGCCCCACCCACCGGCGAGACCGCCCAGATGAAATGCGTGCACGGGGACGTGCGAACCTATTCCACAGTGTGGGTCCACTTGGCGGATGGGCAGATGGCCAGGGTCTGGCGAGTGGGGAAGGCCCCGAACCTACCACTCCCCGTGGTGATAGGGAGAGATTGGCCGGGGTTCCCGGGACTCCTGCGGAAGGGGATGGACCGGACGGACGGACGGGCCCCCGCGAAGGAAGCCTACGTACACCCTCGCGCCCCTAGCCCAGTGGCGCCCTCGCGGGGCGGCGGAAGCGACGACTCCGACTTCTTGGAGGAGCAGCGGACCGATGAGACTCTACGGTACGCCTGGGAACGGGCCGGTGATCCGGACGAGACGGACGAACGCCAGCAGGGCCCCCGCTTCCAGGTAATCCAGGACCGCCTATACCGTCTGGTAACAGGCGGGGCGGGGGAGGGGGAACAGAGACAGCTGGTAGTCCCCCAGACCCGGCGGAGGGAGGTCCTGGACCTCGCGCACACAAACCCCTGGGCGGGGCACCTGGGCCGGGAAAAAACGCTGGCGCGGGTCCTCCGCCGATTCTATTGGCCAGGGGTTTACCGGGCGGTACGGGACTTCTGCGCCTCGTGCCCCAGCTGCCAGAAGGTCGCAACGGGCGCCGTCCCGGTGGCCCCCCTGGTACCCCTCCCGGTAGTGGGCACCCCCTTCGAGCGGGTGGCCCTGGACCTAGTAGGGCCACTGGAGCCCTCCCGGGCGGGGCATCGGTTCATCCTCGTGGTGGTCGACTACGCCACCCGGTACCCGGAGGCCGTCCCGCTCCGCAACGTCAAGGCCCCCACGTTGGCGACAGAACTGCTTAAAATTTTTGCGAGGGTGGGGTTCCCGCAGGCTATTCTCACGGACCAGGGGACAAACGTGACTTCCCAGCTGATAAAGGAGCTGTGCACACTCCTCCGCATTAAAACCCTGCGGACGTCAGTATACCACCCCCAGACTGACGGACTAGTAGAGCGATTCAACCGCACCTTAAAGGACATGCTCCGGCGGGTGGTGCAGGACAGCCCGAGGGACTGGGACCAGATGTTGCCCGCCCTCATGTTCGCCATCCGCGAGGTACCCCAAGCCTCCACGGAATTTTCCCCATTCGAGCTACTATATGGGCGGCAGCCCCGGGGGATCCTGGACATCCTAAGGGAGGACTGGGAGGCGCAGTCGGCCCGGTGCCAGGGCACGGTACAGTATATTTTGCAGCTCCGAGAGAAGTTACGGCGTCTCGGCGCCTATGCAAAGTGGAATCTCTTGAGGGCCCAGACGCGACAGGCCCACTACTACAACCGCACGGCCGCGAACCGCCAGTTCGAGCCCGGCGACCGAGTGTTGTTGCTCCTGCCCACCCAGGAGTCCAAACTCCTCGCGGCGTGGCAGGGCCCCTACGAGGTCGTCCGGAAGGTAGGAGACGTGAATTATGAGGTGCGGCTGACCGGGAGACGAAGGGCCACGCAGATCTACCACGTGAATCTGCTCAAAAAGTGGGTGGCCCGGGAAGGACTCCTAGTGGCGCCCGCGGACCGCGACGAAGACCTCGGCCCCTCCCCAGCCGACCACGCGGAGGAAGAGACCCCGTCCATAGGGCCAGAGCTGACGGTGGACCAACGGACGCAAATGGAAGAACTCCTGCGCCGGTTCCGCCACGTTCTGACGGCGACCCCGGGGACAGCGAAGGTAGGGGTGCACCGTATCAATACCGAACCAGGACAGGTAGTGCGTGAGGCTCATAGACCCCTCCCCCGAAAGGTATGGGACACCGTCCGGCAGGAGGTGCAGACCATGAAACAATGGGGGGTGGTAGAAGAATCGCAGAGCGAGTGGCGCAGCCCCATAGTCTTGGTCCCCAAGCGAGACGGGAGCGTGCTGTTCTGCATTGACTTTCGAAAGGTTAATGGGATTTCGCAATTCGATGCTTACCCCATGCCACGGGTGGAGGAGCTGCTGGAGGGCCTGGGGAGGGCTAAGTACATCACCACCCTAGACCTATCGAAAGGCTACTGGCAGATTCCCTTGGAACCCCAGGATAGGAAGAAGACCGCGTTCGCCACCCCCTTCGGGTTGTTTCAGTTTCGCCGGATGCCGTTCGGACTCCACGGAGCAGCAGCGACCTTCCAGCGGGTCATGGACCAGGTACTGGAGCCCATGAAGGGGTACGCAGCAGCTTACATCGATGACATCGCCGTATACAGCGTGACGTGGCCAGAGCACCTCCAGCATCTGGAAACCGTGATGCAAGCGCTGCAGGAGGCAGGCCTCACAGCGAATCCCCGAAAGTGCCACTTCGCCCAACGGGAGGTGTCCTACCTCGGTTACACCGTGGGAGGAGGGCAACTGAAACCACTGTTGGGAAAGGTGGAAGCCCTTCGGAACTACCCGCCACCATCAACGAAGAGGCAGGTACGAGGGTTTCTGGGATTGGCGGGATATTATCGCCGATTTGTGCCGGACTTTGCCACGATCGCAGCCCCGCTGACTGAACTAACCAAGGACGCGCACCCCAACAAGATCCAGTGGACGGCACAAGCCGACCAGGCCTTCCGCGAACTAAAGCGCAGGTTAGTCCAAGCCCCAGTGTTGAGGCAGCCTGACTTTGAAAGACCATTCTCTTTATACACAGATGCATCCGAATGCGGTTTAGGAGCAGTACTGGCCCAGGACCATGACGGAGAGGAACACCCGATCCTTTACCTGAGCCGGAAACTCCTACCGCGGGAGAGGAACTACGCCACAATCGAGAAAGAGGCGTTGGCGGTGAAATGGGCCATTGAGACCCTAAGGTATTATCTATGGGGCAATAAATTCAAACTAATCACGGATCATGCCCCGCTTGTGTGGTTAAATTCCATGAAAAACTCGAACCCGCGCCTAACGCGCTGGTATATGGCATTACAACCCTACCGCTTCGACGTAGAATACCGAGCGGGAAAAAAACACCAAAACGCTGACTTCTTTTCGCGGGCGTTCGAGCCCGTGGGGGATGAGGGAGACCCCTCGGTAAGGGGGGGGGTGTGTGACGGGCCGGCCCCGGACCAGGGGCGAGGGGAGCGGAGCCCCCGCCGGCCGTCACTCTCCCGGGGGCGGGGCGAGCGGAGTCCTCACCGGCGGGGCTCTGCCGGCCGGCCGCAGACCCCCCAGCAACCCCACAACTCTAGCCGCCGGGGGCGGCAGGCGGGGGCGCTTCCCCCGCGCTTGCGCCGGCAGCCGATGGGCGGCCCCCCCCCCGCCGGCCCACGCAGGGAAGGCGGGGCCGGGGCGCACGGCAACTGGCGAGGGCCGCCAGCGGGGGCGGGCCCGGAAGGGGCGGGGCCCCGGGCGGCGGCCGGCGCGGCGGGCCAGTTTAAAAGTGCCCGCCGCCGGAGAAGCGGGGCGCAGGCTCCTCGCGGCGGCGGAGGAGCAGCCCCCACCGCAGGACGGAGCGTGAGCGCCACACAGCCCGGCTGCCGGCCCGGCGCTGGTCCCGGGGCCTCCGGGACAGCCACTGCCCCTGGCGAGCACTCAGCCCCTCGCCAGACGGCAGGAGGACCCCACCGCGCCGAGTCAGGAGAGACCGGGACGGCCAGGAGCGTGCCAGGGCTGGAGAGCTCACCCCTGGGACGCCATCGGAACACGAGACACCACAGACCGCCGAGTCAAGGTAGGCGCCAGGGCGACGGGGATCGGACGGCAGACCCAACAGGAGGGAGGAAGGAGCCCGGGGCAGGGCGCTTCTGGCGGCCGTGGGTGGACGGGCCACAGGGGGGAGAATCCTCACCCCCCTCGTCCACCGTGCCGGGGCGCTAGCGGCCCCGGCGCTCAGGGCCCCGGGCTGGGACCCGGAGAGAGGGCGGGACCGGGTCCCCCTCCCTCCACACGGGGAGCGTCCAGCACCCGACAGCCACACTAACCGACTGGGACCAAACTAGAACCCCGGGCTGGGGGAGGAGGACCTAAGGCTAGGGGCTCCGGCCCCCCCATCCCGCTCGGCGGGTACTCACGGCCTGGGGTTCGCTGACCCCCCCTTCTGGCTGGGAGGGGGTGATCGCACCCCAGGGGCCCGGACTCCACACCGGCGGCCCAGGGACGACACAGGACAAAAGGAGGACCAAAAGGGGTCCGCAGACCCCCCCTCTCGGACTGGGAGGGGGTGATCGCACCCCGAGACCCTCACAGGAGACTTCAATGCAAGAGTGGGCATTGATACTTCATCATGGCCTATTTGCCTGAGACATAATGGCATCGGAAAAATGAATGAGAATGGCCAAAGGCTACTTGAATTTTGTTCTATTAATGAACTCTTCATAACAAACACCTTCTTTCCTGGAAAAGAATGCCACAAAGTTTCTTGGCACCACCCACGGTCAGGCCATTGGCATCAACTGGATTTTGTCCTAGTGCAAAGAAAGAACCAAAACAGCATAAAGTCCATAGTGCTGACTGTGACATGGACCATTCCCTCATTGTCAGTAAAACAAAACTAAAAGCAAAAAAATTCCATCGAACCACGCTGAACAAGTAGCCAAAAATTAACTGTATGAACACAAGGAATAGTGCTAAATGTGAAGACTTTGCCAAAGCCTTTGCAAAAAAGTGGGAAGAGAATGCACATGTAGAATCAGTTGAAGAAACATGGCAAACTCTTTGTAGCGCTATTTATGAAGCAGCCCGTGAAGCTTTTGGCAAAAAAAGTCATCCAATAAGAACTGGCTTGAGGAAAATGCTGACAGATTGATGTCCCTCATAAAGCAGAAGAACGAAGCATATCTTGAATACATCAAGAATCCATCCGACAGCGCGAAGGCCAAACTACAGCATGCAAAAGGCCTACTCCGGAGAGAGATCAGGCATTGCATAAATCAGTACTGGATAGATATTTGCAGTGATATCCAGGTTGCCTCCGATACAGGAAATGCAAGAGCCATGTATGAAGGCCTAAGGAACGCTTTAGGTCCCAACATTACTAAGATTGCTCCCCTAAAAAATAAGAAGGATATATCAGTTACAGATAAGAGCAAGCAAATGGCCAGATGGATTGAGCATTATTCAGAGCTGTATTCAGAGGAACGAAACATCATGTCAGAAACCGGAGACTTCATTCCCAATATGGAAAAAATGCAAGAACTTAATGCCATGCCAAGCAAGCAGGAACTGATAGATGCTATAGATGCACTGACAAGCGGAAAAGCGCCAGGCACAGATTGCATTCCTGCTGAGGTACTCAAGCACAACAAAGACTGTCTCATTCTCCCTCTTTATAATCTCATTCTGAAGTGCTGGACGAAAGGGGAAAAACCACAAGATTTGAAAGATGCAAATATTGTCACCTTATATAAGAAACAAAGGAGACAAGGGAGATTGTAACAACTATCGTGGCATATCTCTTCTTAGCATTACAGGTAAAGCTTTTGCAAAAGTCATCTTAAGACGCCTCCAACTGTTGGCTAATTGCATACATCCAGAGTCACAGTGTGGTTTTTGTACAGGAAGATCAACCATCAACATGACCTTCTCCCTTCACCAACTACAGGAGAAGTGCCGTGAGCAAAATATGCCACTTTATATCTCTTTTGTGGACCTCACAAAGGCGTTCAGCATTGTTAGTTGACAAGGACTTTACCTTCTACTTGAGAGAATAGGCTGCCCACCAAAACTATTGCAGCTGATCATAGCTTTTCATGAGGGTATGAGAGCTACTATCCAGTTTGATGGATATACATCAGATAGCTTTCAGGTGAACACAGGAGTAAAGCAGGGCTGTGTTCTTGCCCCAACCCTATTTGGAATATGTTTCTCAGTCCTCCTAAGCTGTGCATTCAAGAACTCACATGGTGGCATCTACCTCGATCCAAGATCTTACGGATCACTTTTCAGTCCAGCTAGATTGCGGGCGAAAAGCAAGATAAAGAAAGTGCTTATCAGATAACTGCTCTTCGCTGCTGCTGCTGCTATTGTAGCTCATAATGAAACACAACTCCAGGATCTTATGGCCCAATTGTCAAGAACCTGTCAACAATTTGCTCTTGCCATCAGTTTTAAGAAAACTGTGGTCTTTGCATAAGGTAACACAACTTCATCATGTATTATGCTAAATAACAACCCTCTGGAAGTAGTTCTGAAGTTCTGCTACTTAGGTTCAACCATAACTAGCAACTTGTCATTAGATGCAGAAATTAACATTCATATTGGAAAGGCAGCTACCACTTTCAGCAGACTAACAAAACGTGCATGGGCAAACTCACAGCTCGCAATTAGGACAAAGATACTTATCTACCAGACATGTGTGCTGAGCATTCTTCTCTGTGGATCAGAAACGTGGCCCACCTATGCAAGCCAAGAAAAACAACTTAGCTCTTTCCATCTCCGTTGCTTATGCAAAATTTTGAACAGCAAATGGCAAGATAAAGTCCCAAAGAGAAAGTATTAGAAAGAGCTGGAATGTCAAGCATGGCAGCCATTCTGCATAACAGAAGGCTATGGTGGCTGGGTCACGTGAAGAGAATGGACAATAACCGCATCTCAAAGAACATTTTGTACGGAGAATTGGCAGAGGGAACAAGACCAAAAGGACGCCCTAAACTCTGCTTCAAGGACTACTGCAAAGCTGCTTTGCTAAAGTTTCAGATAGACATTAATAGTTGGGAAGACCTGGCAATGGACAGAAGTACCTGGCATCAACACCTCCGCCAAGGACAAAAGCACTATGACAAGACTTTGTCAGAAAACCAGAACAAGAAAAGAATGAAGAGGAAAGAATGGATGATAACAACTAACACTACTACAGCATGGAGCTGTACCTACTGCAGCCGAACATGCCTTTCTCACATTGGTCTATTGAGCCACACAAAACATTGCAAAAAGCGACCAGTTTAATGCTACATCCCACAGTCTTTTGAGAAGTATGGAGGCCATGAGTGGATGCAGATACCTGTGGATATAAAGCAGACATCTGCAGATTTGCAGGGCTCTACATGTATGCACTGCAGTGTATTTACATGACAGTGTAAATATTGTAAATGGTAGAAATATAGAACTCAATGGGGAAGTAAATGGAATGTTGAACTATATTATATTTTTCAGCCACTAGGTAGGGCTGTGCATAAAATACCTTATTTAAGCTAATCTCAACTGTACTTGGCAGCGCATAAAGGATCTTATGATGAACACATCTGCTGTGCATCTTGCTCAGAAGCAAGCTCTGTAGCCAGTCTATATCTGACACTGGAGCATGAAACCTGGAAGGTTCCTCTTGATCCTGCCCCATATGGATGAGGATGGAAGTGGAGAGGCTGCTGCATGATTACAGTGACTCATGTTCCTGTGAGAGGTCAGGGGAAAGGGACTGGTAGATTATTAACAACTTTATCTTGTTTCTGCTTTCTATCAGCTCTCTTTCTGCTGCTTCTCTGTACTCTCAGCCTTGTCACATTCCTCCCCCGCCCGTTCAGTTTAGGAATGAAAAGCCTCCAGTTTCCCTCTCAGAATTCTTAAAATGTCTCCCTCCAATAGTCCCTATTTTTTTTTAATTAAAAATAGACACTGACTCATAGCAAACCAATCATTAGCCACAGAAAGCTGGCTATGGCTTCAGTGACTATGCTGAGGAACTGTTGCCAGGGTATATTGTAAAGGCCAAATGTGTAATTGTGTTCAAAAAAGATTTAGATACATTCACAGAGGATAGGTCCATCAATGGCTATTATCCAAGATGGACCTCATGCTCTGGGTGTCCTGAATCTCTGAATGCCAGAAGCTGGGACTGAACAAGGGATAGATCACTTAATAAATTGCCTTGTTTTGTTCATTCACTCTGAAGCACCTGGCACAAGAAAAACCCACTAAGGCTGTTCTTATGTCCAGAGTTCACGATCACTGCTTCCAAAATGGCTACATGGGTCACTGCCATTCAAAAGGTAACACCTTCTCTCTTTCTCAGAAGCAGACTTGCAAGTGCTTACTTCATCTAATTCCTATCCTATGCATGACAGCATTATACCACGACTGTGATTTGTACCACCACTGTCACGACTGTAGTAGTTACTTAAATCATGAACGCTGTAAATATAAATGTACTAGTTGAAAATATATACAGGCAGTCCCCGGGTTACGTACAAGATAGGGACTATAGGTTTGTTCTTAAGTTGAATTTGTATGTAAGTCGGAACTGGCTCCAGATTCAGCTGCTGCCACTGAAACTGACCAGGGGCTGACTACAGGAAGCCGGAGGCAGAGTTGCTCTGCCCCCCGCTTCCTGGAATCAGCCTGATCAGTTTCAACAGCTGCTGAATTTGGAGCCTGGGACAGAACAGCTGGGGCGCTGCCCGGTAGGTTCCCACAGGACCAACCCGGTAGCACCCCAGCTGCTCTACCCGAGGCGTCCCGCAACAAAAGCCTGGTCTGCTGGGGGGGGGGCGAACTAGCTGCGCCCCCTCCTCCCCCAGCAGACCAGGGAGACCCGAGCAAAGCCGCCCAGGCAGCGGGACCCCCACCGCCTGGGCGGCTTTGCTCCTGTCCCCCTGGTCGGCTGGGGGGGTCCAGCAAAGCCGCTGGACCCCCCCAACAAACCAGGGACACCCGAGCAAAGCCGCCGCCTGGGCGGCTTTGCTCGTAAAGCCGCCCAGGCGGCGGCTTTGCTCGGGTGTCCCTGGTCTGCTGGGGGGGGGGGGTCCAGCGGCTTTTCTGGACCCCCCCCAGCAGACCAGGGGGACAGAAGCAAAGCCGCCCAGGCGGTGGGGGTCCCGCCGCCTGGGCAGCTTTGCTCCCGGGCAAACGAGCAAAGCCGCCCAGGCGGCGGCTTTGCTCGGGTGTCCCTGGTCTGCTGGGGGGGTCCAGCGGCTTTGCTGGACCCCCCCTCCCCAGCAGACCAGGGAGACCGGGAGAAGCTTTTCTCGCCCCGGAGGACACGGGTGGCGACCCGCCGCCCGTGAGCTCCGGGGCGAGAAAAGCCCCATTCGTAAGTGCGGATCCGACATAAGTCGGATCCGTGTAAGTTGGGGACTGCCTGTACTGAAATTAGGTGAGTGCTGTTATTGTCAAGATTTGTGGTATCCAATGTAAAAATTGTGGTTATCCGAGTTTACTGTTTTGCACATACTCTTGCTTGCAGTGTCGTAGTTGTGTTGGTCCCAGAGAGACAAGGTGGATGTGGTAATATGTTTTGTTAGAGCAACTTCTATTGGTGCAAGGGATAAGTATCACAGAGAACATAAGAACAGCCATACTGGATCAGACCAAAGGTTCATCTAGCCCAGTATCCTGTCTTCGGACAGTAGCCAATGCCAGATGCCCCAGAGGGAGTGAACACAACAGGTAATCATCACGTGAGCCATATCCTGTCATCCATTTCCAGTCAAAGAGAGGCTAAGGACACCATTCCTACCCATCCTGGCTAATAGCCATTGATGGATCTAACCTCCATAAATTTATCTAGCTCCTTTTTGAACCCTGTTAAAGTCCTAGTCTTCACAACATCCTCTGGCAAGGAGTTCCACAGGTTGACTGTGTGTTGTGTGAAGAAAAAGTTCCTTTTATTTATTTTAAACCTGCTGCCTATTAATTTCATTTGGTGACACCTAGCTCTTATATTATGGGAACAAGTAAATAACTTTTCCTTATTCACTTTTTCCACACCAGTCATGATTTTATAGACCTCTATCATATCCCCCCTTAATCTCCTCTTTTCTAAACCCAAGTCTTTTTAATCTCTCTTCATATGGGATCTCTTCAAAACCCCTAATCATTTTTGTTGCCCTTTTCTAAACTTTTTCCAATGCCAATGTATCCTTTTTGAGATGAGGTGACCACCGGTGTTCCCTCTAAGATGTGGAGCAGCACAGCTTCACAGGTGATTAATCAGCTCTACCCCATCAGAGGCTCAGGGCTCCATGCATGAAGCTGACTGACTGGGTGAGGCTGATTAATCACCTGGGAAGCTGTGATGCTGCGCAGATTAGAGGGAACACTGGCAACCACATCTGTACGCAGTATTCAAGATGTTGGTGTACCATAGTTTTATAAAAAGGCAATAATATATTCTCTGTCTTCCTAACATTCTGTTTGCTTTTTTGACTGCCACTGTACACTAAGTGGATGTTTTCTTCAGGTCTGGAGAAGGTAACTAACATGTCCACCAACAAAAATTGGTCCAATAAAAGATACTGTCACACCCACTGTTTTTCTCTTTTGTTTATATTCTGCCATATCCAACTTTCAAATGAAGATGGTGTATTTAAAAGATTGGTCATGCTGTAAGATCAAGCAATGAGCTGCATTTTTGTCAGAGATACATTTCACAGGTGTGGGTCACTGTAAAAGTTGAAAAGGTTTATAGTTATAAATAAGCTTAACCTATCCACAAGTGCCTCTCAAAGTACAGAGCTGTCATTTTGTAAGCACCACAACTGAGGTAAGTTCTGAGAGAATTTGAAGGAGAGCACTGAGCACACCCACTCCTACTCACACCTGAGAGTTGAAAGCCCAATGCACAGTAGGATTTAAGCCTCAGTAAGGAATTCAGCACAGAGCCGGTATTACTAGGCCCAATTCTAGGGGGTGTAATTCCAGTGGGGTGTAACAGCGGTTCATATTATGACATCTCATATATACCGGCCTAAGTAACACAAGTAAATAAAGTTCAACCTATACAAATTATGTTATGCAACAACAATGCAGAAGCAGAGATGTAGCTTGTTAAAGAAGCTGTAAACCTTCGTGTTTTATCTTCTATCCTGCTGTTTTCCTGCTACTCTTATCCTTGATATATAAGCTATATCAATTAACTTCTACCCACTAATACATACACATTTTACATTACCATTTATATCATATCTGAATCTGATCTATTGTGTTTAGGTTCAGAAACAACTAAGAGGACTATCTTCCTAGTCAGTGAGGCCCTAAAAATAAGATTTTTTTTCAGACATTCTTCCTAACTTTCATTAGTTGCAGAAAACCAAAAACACATCTCCAGATGCCGAATGCCTATTGTGATGGGACAGGGTGAAGTAGGATAAGTACAGGTGACAAGATAGGCAGATTTGGTCTGTCTTACCATGTTCCTCTATCTTTCTCTCTAGATAAAAGAGAAAAAGAGAAAAAAAGAACACAACTGTGAGAGTTTCACAGACCTATTTTTACGATATTCTGACTCCTCATTAATCACACTGAAAACATATGAAATGTTCTCAATCTCTGATCATTATCAGACCCAGGGCTTAAATTAAGCGGGAGCTGTCCTGAGTGAAGCTCTGCTGATCTTTTTATAGCATGTAGTGGGCAGGGGACTTAGAGGGCTCCAGGAAATACTCTGTAAAAATTTAAGCCTTGATCAGATAGGGTACGTCTACACTACAGCGCTAGTTCGAACTAACTTAGTTTGAATTAGTTAATTCGAACTAAGCTAATTCGAACTAACGCGTCTAGAACTAAAAACTAGTTCGAATTAGCGTTTTGCTAATTCGAACTAGCAAGTCCACATTGAGTGGACTCTGAACAGGGCTTAAGGATGGCCGGAAGCAGTGCCGGCAGGGCATAAGAGGAGGACTTAGAGCGTGGAGATGCTGTCTCAGGCTAGCCGAGGGCTGCGCTTAAAGGGTCCCGACCCCCACCCCGGACACACAGTTCTCAGCGGTGCCCCGCTTGCAAAGAAGTTCTGGCTTGGAGTGCCCGGAGTACCCACACTGGGCACATCACACCACTCGGCCATCAGCCCGGCTGCACTTGCCACAGGCTGCCATCTGGGGAGAGGGAGCAATTGGGGGGCTGCAGGAGAGCTTCCACCCCCAGAAGCCCGCAGACCAGCCCAGTCCTCCCCATCGGGGGCTCGTACCCCATTCCTCCCTCACCTCCTTCCACTTATCCCTCCCTAGCCCCCCTTCTTATTGATGTACAAAATAAAGATAACGTTTCTTCCAACATTGACTCTGTCTTTATTGAACAAAACTGGGGGAGACTGGGAAAAGGAGGTGGGGAGAGGGGAAGAGAAAGGCTGGGAGAGGGGAGGGCAACTAACATGATCAGGGGTTGGGAACAGGTCCCAGATGAAGAGAGGCTACAGAGACTGGGACTGTTCAGCTTAGACAAGAGGAGACGGAGGGGGGACAGGATAGAGGTCTCTAAAAGCAGGGGTTGGGTGGAGAGGGTGCATTCAGAAAAGTTCTTCCTGAGTTCCCATAAAGAAGGACTAGAGGACACCAAAGGAAAGGAATGGGTAGCAGGCTTCAAACTTAGTAAGAGAAAGTTGTTGTTCACAAAGCAAATAGTTAACCTGCGGAACTCCTTGCTGCAGGAGGCTGTGAAGGCTACAACTAGAACAGAGTTTCAAGGGAAGTGAGATCAAGTCATGGAGGTTGGGTCCATGGAGTAGTCTTAGCCAGGGGGTAGGAGTGGTGTCCCTGCCCAAAGTTTGTGGAAGGCTGGAGAGGGATGGCACGAGACAAATGGCTTGGTCACTGTCTTCGGTCCATCCCCTCCAGGGTCCCTAGGGTTGGCCGCTGTCGGCAGACAGGCTACTGGGCTAGATGGACCTTTGGTCTGACCCAGGACGGCCATTGTAAGCTCAGGGCTCAGGGTCGGGGGTCTCAGTGGACCCCCTTGATTTTCATGCACACCTGCTCCTGGGTGGCCAGGCTGGCAGCTCTCCTGCCCTAGACGGCCACTTTCCTGTGCCTAGTGCGGAGATCGTGGTCAAGGTCCACGATGTCCGCACTAGCCTAGGCGGGTGCCTGCCTCTTGCGGTCCAGGGCAAGCTCCCGGGAGCCGCCAGCCTGGTCCCGGGAAGAGGGGGTGGGCTGGGGGACATCGGGTGGGTGGCTCGAGCCGTGCCAGGTGCAGAGTCTGCTGGCTGGGTGCTGGCAGGCTTGCACCTGGCACGGGCACCGTAGCCAGCCCGTGCCCCTTTAAGGAGTCCGGGGCCGGGAAGGGGGCATAGAGTTTCCCTGGTGTTGGCCAGAGTGGCTAGCCTCCCACTAGTTCGAATTAAGGGTCTACACAGCCCTTAATTCGAACTAGCTAGTTCGAACTAGGCTTAATCCTCGTAAAATGAGGTTTACCTAGTTCGAACTAAGCGCTCCGCTAGTTCGATTCAAATTCGAACTAGCGGAGCGCTAGTGTGGCGCCTATTAAAGTTAGTTCGAACTAACGTCCGTTAGTTCGAACTAACTTTGTAGTGTAGACATACCCCCAATGACATAACCATGTAATATTCTGTAAGGGTATGTCTACACTACCCCGCTAGTTCGAACTAGCGGGGTAATGTAGGCATACCGCACTTGCAAATGAAGCCCGGGATTTGAATTTCCCGGGCTTCATTTGCATAAGCCGGGCACCGCCATTTTTAAATCCCGGCTAGTTCGAACCCCGTGCCGCGCGGCTACACGCGGCACGGAGTAGCTAGTTCGGATTAGACTTCCTAATCCGAACTAGCTGTACTCCTCATTCCAATTCGAACTAGCTGTACTCCTGAAGCCTAATCCGAACTAGCTACTCTGTGCCGCGTGTAGCCGCGCGGCACGGGGTTCGAACTAGCCAGGATTTAAAAATGGCAGTGCCCGGCTTATGCAAATGAAGCCCAGGAAATTCAAATCCCAGGCTTCATTTGCAAGTGCGGTATGCCTACATTACCCCGCTAGTTCGAACTAGCGGGGTAGTGTAGACATACCCTAAAAGAGTTAGGGACACTATTTTGTGACCAAAGAATATTTTGTGTCTGAGATACCAGTGTGTGAGCATTAATTATAGTTTTGCACTATTCAGTAAAAATGGTATAATGTAATATGAAGATGGACAGTAGTGCATTCTTTGACATTGAAGGCCCCACCTCACCACAAGTCACTTCATATGTGGTTTAGAAATACCTTTCCCATTATTATTTTCGAAGTCTGACAGTACAGACTTTGAAAATTACTTACTGATGGAGGAGCACTTAAATACGCCTTGTTATACATATTTCACATCAGTGTGAAAGCTGGACCTTGTTCAGTATTAACAGATTTTCTGTTGGAAGTCTTTTACCTCAGGTACTCGTAAAGATGATTTCCTGATGTACTATTTAAATTCTATATGGCTGCTTTTGCATTTACCCAATGGGAAATGCCCTCCTGTAGGGTCATATTCTGTAACCTGAACATGGGTTAACCTTCCTTTGAAAATAAGAGAAGCTGGTGAGTCATTCAGGCGAATGCTGAAATACAGATTAAAGCTAATTTGTATAGGTTGAACTTCTCTAGTACGGAACCCTTGGGACCTGACTGTTCCAAATAAGAGAATTTTCTGGACCACGGGAGGTCAATATTGTCTAGCAGCGTTACTAACACTTCCACTGTTTACTGTGCTGTTAGAGGACATTTAGGGGTAAATTAGAGCTAACAAACAACACAGAACACTGAGAGCTAGGACTGGTGGCTGTAAACAAACATTATGGGACCACAGAAAACTTGGCCACACTCACGAAAAGTGCACATCCAGCTAACTAAAATCATTCTGGATGACAGATATTTCTGGACAAGACAATTCTGGATTAGAGAGGTTCAACATGTAGAAGAAAATTTGGTTTCTCAATTTTTTTCTGCTTTTGTTGGAAGGCCTGGACATTGATAGGGGATGTTTGTTTGTTTGATTGTTTGACATTAGAAACAACAGGAAAGTCCAATCTTGTTTTACATTGCTGTACTAGGCAACTTCCCCAATGGTGAGCACTCACACCTTAAGTGAAAGGGCAGCATAAAGGGATCTTTACCTTAAGAGATTTTGTTTCTTCTAGTTCTTTGTAGAGCATTTTAGTCATATATGTGTTAACTAAAAAAAGGATTTTAAACAGATATCCATTTCTCACCTCACTTAATCAGGTGCTGCTCTGATCTTTCTGGTTTTCTGGTTATCCAAAGAGTGTTCCAGAGCACACAAGAACTGAATTAGTATTAATGTAAAAAACAAATACAATTTAAATGCTTTTAAAATAGTCTTTTATACACGTCAGAAATTGAAAAAAACCCAAGTTTATATTCCTTTCCATGTCATCTTTAAGGTTCCAAGCGAGGGTAATGTTGTCCTCTCAGCTGAATTCCTAATGAACAAAAATCTAGACATCACAGTCTCAACCCACAGAAGATAGAAAGTTTCTGCTGAGAAGATGCCAAAGAAGTTATGAAAATTGAATCCAATATAATCCCTACAAGAGATGGCCTTTCCAGGTCTAAGCTGCGTAAAACTGAACTTACGAACAGCCATACTAGGTCTGATTAATGGTCTATCTAGCCCAGTATCCAGTCTTCAGACAGTGGCCAATGCCAATTACCCCAGAATGAATGAACACAGCAGATAATCATGAAATGACCCATCCCCTGTCACCCATTCCCAGCTTCTGGCAAACAGAGGCTAGAGATACATAACATATACGTTTGTGTATGTTGTTGTTGCAGCTGCATTGGTTCCAGGATGTTAGAGACACAACATGAGTGAGGAATATCTTTCATTGAACCTACTTCTGTTGGTCAGAGAGTTGGTCCAATAATAGATAATGCCTCACCCACCTTGTCTCTGTATCATAGGTGGCACGTGAACTGCTGCCTGGGGAAGGCTAAAGTCATTAATTCACATTATCAATAGCAATTCATGTGATTCAATCACAGGAAATGTTACTCCACAGATGCCCTGAACAAATTTCCAGATAAGAAAAGAACTCCTTGTTTTTAATCAGCTAGATCACTTATCATTACTTCACATCATTCATAAGTATTTTTCCAGAAAGGCCTTTTGTAAGTGTACTAAAACAGAAGATTTTATAGGAAAGCATGTATCTCAGCTTTCCTATTAGTCAACTACCAAATTTTATAAAGGAAGAAGGCAACTTTAATCATACTAATTATGATTTATGGCAAACATATTAGTCAGTAAAGTTATTCAGCTGGTTAGTTCTTGTTTGTACTGCTGTTTCAGGCTCTGTGGTTGAATTATAAATTGAATGTTAGGATTTTATTGGATAAGCAATATATGCCATCTGCTGGAAGTATATATTCTAGCACCAATGTCAGTGTGGTGTTTTGGCCTACTAGCCCTCTGATAAACCACAGTCTCCAAGAAGTCTGAACTAACAAATTTTCTGAAGACTCTCTTAAAAAATAATGGCTCGTAGATAATCAGATAATGTTTTTAGCTCTAAAAAGTAGCTTTTACCACTGAAAAACTTACTCTCTGAGGGTATGTCTACACTACCCCGCTAGTTCGAACTAGCGGGGTAATGTAGGCATACCGCACTTGCAAATGAAGCCCGGGATTTGAATTTCCCGGGCTTCATTTGCATAAGCGGGGAGCCGCCATTTTTAAAACCCCGCTGGTTTGAACCCCGTGTAGCGCGGCTACACGGGGCACGAACTAGGTAGTTCGAACTAGGCTTCCTAGTTCGAACTACCGTTACTCCTCGTGAACTCCTCGAACTAGGAGGGTAGTGTAGACACCCTGAGATAGCAAAGAGATCCCCCTATAAAAATAGCACCTACCTCCTATATAGCACTTTGCATCAGTAGATGTACTTCCTTAGGTTTCTTTTAGGTCTGTTGCCTACTACGTAATTTCATTGGGTGACTTCTGGTTCCTGTGTTATATTAAGATAAATAACACTTCCTTTTTCATTTGCTCCACACCAGTCGCGATTGAATACACCTCTATCAAATCCCTCTTGAGTTATCTCTTTTCTAATCTGAACAGTCCCAGTCTTTTTAATCTCTCCTCTGATAGAAGCAGAGGAGCTTTTTATACCCCTAATCATTTTTGTTGCCTTTGATTGGGACAGGAACAGGAAGAGGAACAAGCAGCATGCCAATACATGCCGCTGCAGCCCCTCTTACCCTCTCAAGATTGTGCCCTTGTACCTGCAAGCTTTGCAGCCCACAATCCCCGGGGTCCTGCCACTGTCCCGGCGCTTTGCAGTCACTTCCAGCTGTGGCTAGGATTGCCAGTTCTCCTGAACCAGAAGGACTGGATGCCATCTGCAGCAATGGTGTCTGGTCTGCCCAATCTGGAAGAAATCTGGAAGAACAAGGGTAAGGGAGAGGGGGAGGCAGCTCAGCATCTCCATCCTAAAAATACACTGCCACTGTGTATAGTTCGGATTTTTTTCCCAATGTCCCCTACTTTGCATTTATCAACAATGAATTTCATCTGCCATTTTGTTGCTTCATTACTTGGTTACCTAGATCCCCTTGTAACTCTTCCCAATCAGCTTTGTTTGTGGACCCTCTTAAAGAATTTTAGTAGTCTGGTGAGTCATTATTTCCCTTTTCAAATCTATGTTGAGTCTTCTCCAACATGTTTTGTTCATCTACATGTCTGATCATTCTAGTCCTTACTATAATTTCAACCAATTCGTCTAGTGCTGAAGTTAGGTTTACAAGACTGTAACTGCCAAGATCACAGCTAGAGCCTTTTCGAAAAATAGGCATTATATTAGCTACCTTCCAGTCATGTGGTATAGAGGCTGATATAAGTATAGGTTACATATCATACAATTAGGAGCTCTGCAATTTCATATTTGAGTTCCTTCACAACTGTGGGTGAGTATCATATGGTCCTGGTGACTGATTATTTTTTAATGTATCACTCTATTCCAAAACCTGCTCTTTAGATACTTCCTCCTTGGACAGTTCCTCAGAATTGTCATCTAAAAATAAATGTTCAGGTGTGAGGATCTCACCCGCTATCTTCTCTGCAGTGAAGACTAATGCAAAGCATTATTTTTGTTTCTCCATAACTGGTTTGATCTTGCTTGAATGCTCTTTTAGCACCTCAATCATCAAGTACCCCACTGTGGCAGGCTTTCTGATTCTGATATCCTTAAAAATACTGTTAGTTTTCATGTTATGTGAAGGGATATACAGCTAGTTGCTCTTCAAGTTTATGCTCTTTCTATTTTCCTCTCTTGAATTCGACTTCCAATTTTTCAAAAATACCTTTTTGCCTTTCACTGCTTCTTTTCTTCTCCTGGTTAGCCATGGTCACATCTTTGTTGGTCTTATTATTTTTTTGTCTGGTTTTTTTTTTGTTTTTTTTTTAAGATTTGTTGTGTACATTTAGTTTCAGCCTCTCTTCTGGTGTTATTAGATAGTCTTCATGCAGATTGAAGGCATTTCAACCTTTTAACTTCTGTGCAACTAGTTTCCTTATTGTCGTATAATTTCCCTTTTTGAAGGTAAATGCCACTATGATGACTTTCTTTGGCACTCCCCCCTTCCCCGCACACACACATTAATGTTAAATTTAATTGCATGATGATTGCTTTTACTGAGTGATTCAACTACGTACACTTCTTATACAAGATCCTGCTAGACTTAAGACTAAATCAAGAATTGCCTCTCTCTTTGAGGGTTCCAGGACAAGCTGCTCCAAGAAGCAATCACTCCTGGTGTCTACAAATTTTACCTCTGCATCCTGTACTGAGGTGATATATACCAGTGATATATCCAGCCATTATTACTTAGTTTTCTGCCTTTGCAGCACTCTAATCTCCCTGGCTACATCTAGACTGGCATGATTTTGCGGAAATACTTTTAACGGAAAAGTTTTTCCGTTAAAAGTATTTCCACAAAAGAGCATCTAGATTGGCATGGATGCTTTTGCGCAAAAAGGGCTTTTGTGCAAAAGCATCCGTGCCAATCTAGACACGCTTTTGCGCAAGAAAGCTCCGATGGCCATTTTAGCCATCGGGCTTTCTTGCGCAAAAAATTAAGGTGCCTGTCTACACTGGTCCTCTTGCGCAGGTATCCTTGAGCAAGAGGGTGTATCCCTGAGCGGGAGCATGAAAGTATTTATGCAAGAAGCACTGATCTTGTACATTACAAAGTCAGTGCTCTTGAGCAAATTCAAGCAGCCAGTGTAGACAGCTGGCAAGTTTTTGTGCAAAAGCGCCTGGTGCACGGGGTTCGAACCAGTGGGGTTTTAAAAATGGCGGCTCCCCGCTTATGAAAATGAAGCCCGGGAAATTCAAATCCCGGGCTTCATTTGCAAGTGTGGTATGCCTACATTAACCTGCTAGTTCGAACTAGCGGGGTAGTGTAGACATACCCACAGTGTGTAGTCAACCTGTGGAACTCCTTGCCAGAGGAGGCTGTGAAGGCTAGGACTATAACAGAGTTTAAAGAGAAGCTATAATTTCAAGGAGGTTAGGTCCATAAAAGGCTATTAGCCAGGGGATAGAAATGGTGTCCCTGGCCTCTGTTTGTCAGAGGCTGGAGAGAGATGGCAGGAGACAAATTGATTGATCATTGTCTTCAGTCCACCCTCTCTGGGGCACCTGGTGCTGGCCACTGTCAGCAGACAGGATACTGAGCTAGATGGGCCTTTGGTCTGATCCAGTAGGACCGTTTTTATGTTACGTTCTTATGAGACCCGCCCCTACCCTGGCCCTTCTCTGTGGCCCCACCCCACTTACTCCATTCCTCCTCTTTCCAGCATTCACTCTCCTTCATCCTCACTCACTTTCACCAAACTGGGGCAGAGGATTGGGGTGAGGAAGGGAGTGAAGGTTCTGGGCTAGGGCCTATCAGTTCAGAATGTGGGAGGGGGCTCTGGACTGAACCTGGGGCAAGAGGTTGGGTGCAGATGGGGGGCTCAGGGCTGGGGAAGAGGATTTAGGGTGTGGGGCAGTGAGACCTGCAGGCTCTGGCCAGGCAGTGCTTACCTCAGGGACTCCCAGTCAGCAGCACAAAGGGGCTAAGGCAGGCTCCCTGGCTGTTCTGGACCCAGGTTGCTGCTCTGCAGACCCTTGGGGAGGGCCAGAGGGTTCCACATGCTGCCCTGCATCCAGGTACTGCCACTGCAGCTCCCATTGGCCACTGTTTCTGGCCAATGAGAGCTGAGGAATCAGCACTCGGGGTGAAGACAGCACAGAGAGACCCTCTGTCTTCCCACAGAGGCCACAGGTACATGCCAGACCCATCTGGAAGTGGCATGGCACCAGGGCAGGCAGGGAGTCTTCCTTAGTCCCACTGCACTGCCAGACTTTTAGCAGCTTAGAAGCTCCCAGTTTGGCTTCAATAGCCTTTGGTAGATAGTGCCTGATTCTGGGAGACTCCTGGCAAAACTGAGAGGGTTGGCAACCCGGTTTATGCTCTACTATTATGAGTTCAACTGACAACACAAAATAAAAGGTTAAAGATTTGGAAATATTTCACATATATCTGGGTAGAATTTTAAATGGCACAGCTCTGGGCAGGGCTGGTGGCGGGGAGCACAGCACCAGCCAAGCTTTGAGGCAGCAGGGCTGGTCGTTGGGCATGCAGCCCAGGCCAGGGCTGGAGTCACCAAGACTGGCCCCTCTCTGGGGCTGACACAGTGGCGGATGCAGCCCCAAGGCTGGCACGGTGGAGGGGTGGTGACAGGGGGGCAGGCAGCAGGGAGTGCACCCCCAGCCACGAGCAGAGCCTACAGCTGGATAGGGAGCCTTGACCTTCCTTGGTCTGGCAAATTCCATGGCCTGGGACCACTCAGGTCCTGAGGTTGTTGGATCCGGGAGGTCCAACCTGTAAAATTAATCATAGAACCATAGAGCTGGAAGAGACCTCAAGGGGTCATCAAGTCCAGCCCCCTGCCCAAGGCAGGACCAATCCCAACTAAATCAACCCAGCCAGGGTTTTGTCAAGCCGAGACTTAAAAACCTTGAGAGATGGAGATTCCATCACCTCCCTAGGTAACCCATTCCAGTGCTTCACCACCCTCCTCGTGAAATAGTTTTTACTAATATCCAACCCAGACTTTTCCCACTGTAACTTGAGACAATAGCTCCTTGTTCTGCCATCCATCACTACTGTGAACAGCTTCTCTCCATCCTCTTTGGAACCCCCCTTACGAAAGTTGAAGGCTGCTATCAAATCCCCCCTCACTCTTCTCTTTGCAGACTAAACAAACCCAAATCCCTCAGCCTCTCCTCATAGGTCATGTGCTCCAGGCCCCTTATCATTTTGGTCGCCCTCTGCTGGACCCTCTCCAATGCATCCACATCCTTTCTATAGTGGGGGGCAGAACTGGACACAATACTCCAGATATGGCCTCACTGGAGCTGAATAAAGGGGAATAATCACTTCTCTAGATCTACTGGCAGTGCTCCTCCTAATGCACCCTAATATGTCATTAGCCCTCTTGGCTACAAGGACATACTGTTGACTCATATCCAGCTTCTCATCCACTGTAATCCCCAGGTCCGTTTCTGCAGAACTGCTACTTAGCCAGTGGGTCCCCAGCCTGTAACAATGCTTGGGATTCTTCCATCCCAAGTGCAAGACTCTACACTTGTCCTTGTTGAACCTCATCAGATTTCTTTTGGCCCAATCCTCTAATCTGTCCAAGTCACTCTGGACCCTATCCCTGCCTTCCAGCGGATCTACCTCTCTCCCTAGCTTAGTGTCATCTGTGAACTTGCTGAGGGTACAACCCATCCCCTCGTCATTAATAAAGATGTTGAACAAAACCAGTCCTAGAACAGATCCTTGGGGCACTCTGCTAGAAAACAACCATCAACCTGACATCGAGTCGTTGATCACTACCTATTGGGCCCCACAGTCTAGCCAGCTTTGTATCCATCTTACAGTCCATTTATCCAATCCATATTCCCTTAACTTGCTGGCAAGAATATTGTGGGAGACCGTACCAAAAGCTTTGCTAAAGTCAAGGTATATCACATCCATGGGGGTATGTCTAGACTACATGCCTCTGTTGCCAGAGGCATGTAAATTAGGCCACCCGACATAGTCAATGAAGCTGGGATTTAAATATCCCCAGCTTCATTAAAATAAAAATGGCTGCTGCACTGTGCCGGCTCAGCTGATTGTCAGCACAGCGTGCGAGTCAAGACACGGATCGTTTGACAAGCAAAGCCTTTGTCGACCACTCCTGTAAACCTCATTTCATGAGGAATAAGGGAGTAGTTTACAAAGTCTTCCCTTGTTGACCGACCCGCGTCTCGACTCACACACTGTGCCGACAATCAGCTGAGCCGGCACAGCACGGCGGCCATTTTTATTTTAATGAAGCTGGGGATATTTAAATCCCGGCTTCATTGACTATGTCGGGTAGCCTAATTTACATGCCTCTGGTGTCAGAGGCATGTAGTCTAAACATACCCCCACTGACTTTCCCATATCCACAGAGCCAGTTACCTCATCAGAGAAGCTAATCAGATTGGTCAGGCACGACTTGCCCTTCATGAATCCATGTTGACTATTCCTGATCACTTTCCCCTCTTCCAAGTGCTTCAAAATGGATTCCTGGAGGATCCCCTCCATGATTTTTCTGGCCACTGAGGTAAAGCTGACTGGTCTGTAGTTTCCTGGATCGTCCTTCTTCCCTTTTTTAAAGATGGGAACTACATTTGCCTTTTTCCAGTCATCCGGGATCTCTCCCAATCTCCACAAGTTTTCAAAGATAATGGCCAAAGGCTTCGCAATGACATTTGCCAACTCCCTCAGTACCCTCGGATGCATTAAATCCAGGCCCATGGATTTGTGTATGTTTAGCTTTTCTAAATAGTTCCTAATTTGTTCTTTCCCCATCAAGGGCTGTCTACCTCCTTCCCAAACTCGTTGCCTAGTGCATTTGTCTGGGAGCTGACCTTGTCCGTGGAGACAGAACCAAAGAAAGCATTGAATACTTCAGCTTTTCCCACATCATCTGTCACTAGGTTACCTCCCTCATCCAGTAAGGGCCCCAACACCTTCTCTGATCACCCTCTTATTGATAACACCCTCTTATTGATAACCTTTCTTGCTATCCTTCACATACCTTGCTAGCTGCAATTCCAATTGCACTTTCACCTTCCTGATAACTCCCCTGCATTCTCAAGCAATATATTTATACTCCTCCCTAGTCATCTGTCCAAGTTTCCACTTCTTGTAACCTTCCTTTTTGTGTTTAAGCTCACCAAGGATGTCTCCTGTGAGCCAATCTGGTTGCCTACCATATTCACTTTTGTTGCTGCGCATCGGGATGGTTTCTTCCTGTGCCTTTAATAAGGCTTCTTTAAAATACTGCCAGCTCTCCTGGACTCCTTTCCCGTTCATGTAAGCATCCCAGTGAATCCTGCTCATCAGTTCTCTGAGGGAGTCAATATGTGCTTTTCTGAAGTCCAGGGTGTATATTTTGCTACTCTCCTTTCTTCCTTTGGTCAGGATCCTGAAATCTACCATCTCATGATCACTGCTTCCCAGGTTGTCACCCACCTCTACTTCCTCTACTAGTTCCTCCCTGTGGCTGTGTCCAGACTCCATGCCTCCGTCGACGGAGGCATGTAGATTAGCGAGATCGGAAGAGGGAAATGAAGCCGCGATTAAAATAATCGCGGCTTCATTTAAATTTAAATGGCTGCCCCGATCTGCCGATCAGCTGTTTGTCGGCAGATCGGGAGAGTCTGGACGCGATGCCCCGACAAAGAAGCCTTTCTTCATCGACACAGGTAAACCTGGTTTCACGAGGCTTACCTGTGTCGATGAAGAAAGGCTTCTTTTTCGGGGCATCGCGTCCAGACTCTCCCGATCTGCCGACAAACAGCTGATCGGCAGATCGGGGCAGCCATTTAAATTTAAATGAAGCCGCGATTATTTTAATCGCGGCTTCATTTCCCTCTTCCGATCTCGCTAATCTACATGCCTCCGTCGACGGAGGCATGGAGTCTGGACACAGCCTGTTTGTGAGCAGTAGGACAAGCTTGAACTCTTCACTGTTTTTGAGATTGGAGTTGAGAGAGAAGTGAAGGAACAACCCACCTTATTCACTCTCAGTGGTGGACAAAATGTTTTTTTAATTAAGGTGGTGATGTGTACACTTGAAGGCTTGCATTGCTCTCTGGTGGCAGACACCAAACTTTTCCTGAGTGGTTGAAAGCAGATGTTTTCAAACCTCTTAAACAGTGTGCCTTTTTCTTAAATCTTTTCAGTTTGCTACTGTTTGTTCCTCTCTTGGGTTTATGTGAGTGCAAGCTGGCATAACTGCCATAACTGTGGCATAACTGCCTAGTGCCTGGAGGAAATAAGAGTGCTGTGCAATCCCTAGTCTGTACATCTCTGTCGTGTTGTGTGCTGTTGCCTCAGGCATAACAAAACCAAATATAAAAACAAACCTTGAAATATTTAAAGTGCTCTTTTAATTTGACTTTAGGGTAACAAAATTATTTCATTTTGCCTAGTTACTGTCAGTCAGAGTCCAAGTAATGGAAATATATTTCATTGTGGTGGTAGTGGTGTATATTTATTCTTTTATTCTCCATACCTCTTCCTGGATGGCTACATATTTAAATAAATGAGTTCAAGAAAACCTTTGGGACTCACTTTGAGCTTTCTCTTGTCTCTCAGCATTTCAGTTTCTCAGATGCTCCAGCCTCAGTTCACATACACATGCCAATGCACACAAACTCATATTGAATTCAGTGAGATTGTAACCCTTCTTCTAAACACTACTTCCTTATTTGACAACTCTTCAAGCTATTCCTTTCAGAACTGTTTATATTCCTAGAATCTGGATGGACCTTTTCCCCATTTTTTTAAATAAATCCCATTTCTTTCTCACCCTTAGAAGTAAACAAGGGAGTCAGAATTTTCCAAGTTGCATAGGCATATAAATAGAAAGTTATGCTCATAAGGGGCATTCTTGCAGCATGAAGATTTTCAGAAAGCTGACATAAGTACAGGCAGTCCCTGGGTTACGTACAAGATAGGGACTGTAGGTTTGTTCTTAAGTTGATTTGTACGTAAGTCGGAACTGGCGTCCAGATTCAGCCGCTGTTGAAACTGACCAGCAGCAGCTGAATCAGACATGCCTGGGGCAGAGCAGCTGGAGTGCTGCTGGGTTGGTCTGGTAGCGCCGACCCTTGGTGGCGGGACCAACCCGGCAGCACCCCAGCTGCTCTTGGGGACGCCTGGGGGAGAGCAGCTGGGGTGCTGCTGGGTTGGTCCCGCAGCGCCGCTCCTTGGCGCTACTGGACCAACCCGGCAGCACCCCAGCTGCTCTGCCCCAGGTGTTCCCAAGTCAGCCGCTGCTGAAACTGACCAGCGGCTGACTACAGGAAGCCTGAGGCAGAGCAGCTATGCCTCGGGCTTCTTGTAGTCAGCCGCTGGTCAGTTTCAGCAGCGACTGACTTGAAGATGCCTGGGGCAGAGCAGCTGGGGTGCTGCTGGGTTGGTCCAGTAGCGCTGCACCTCGGCGCTGTGGGACCAACACGGCAGCCCCCCAGCTGCTCTACCCCAGGCGTCGGCGAGAAAAGCCTGGTCTGCTGGGGGGGGCGCACTAGCTGTGCCCCCCCCAGCAGACCAGGGAGACGCGGAGCGGCTTTTCTCGCCGCGGAGGACGCAGGCAGCGGGGCTGCGGCGCGTCTTGGCAGTCCCACCGCCCACGTCCTCCGCGGCGAGAAAAGCCGCTCCGCGTCTCCCTGGTCTGCTGGGAAGGGGGGGCCGCTAGCTCGGCGTCTCCCTGGTCTGCTGGGGGGAAGCACCCCCCGTGCTGCCAGAGGCGGCGACAGTGGGGGAGGCACCCCGCACTAGCTGCGCTGCCCCGACCCCCAGTTCGTAACTAGGGGTCCAACTTAAGACGGACTGACGTAACCTGGGGACTGCCTGTATAGGTTGGGATAGGAGGGCTGTATGCACTTGGATGTGATACCTTTTTGTGTGTGTGCATTCTGGAAATAGCCAATAGGTTAGGCATCCAACATGGATTTTTCAAATGTAACAGGGTGGGAGAATCACATAAAATAATTTATTACAGAAATTGTAAACTTTGTGGGGGTAGGGTCTATCTTTTTAGTCTGTTTATCCAAGACTGGGGGCGTGAGGTGCTATTTCAGTATAAATAATAGATGTGCTGTGGCATTAGAACATCTGAAGATACACCAAAGTGATTGGGTGTTTACCCAGTTTTTTCTTTGGAACCCATTTAGGCTATGTCTACACTGCAGAGTGTCCACACCTCAAATGCGTTTTTGCGCAAGAAAATTTACAGGGAATCGACAGAACAGAGGTGTTTTTGAGGTATAGGTATTCCTCTTTCTATGAGGAATAACTCCTTTTTACACAAGAGCTCTTGCGCAAAAAGGTGTGTGTGGACAGGTCACGGGTTTTTTGTGCAAAAACAGCCTATCAAAAGAAGCACGGGTGCCCTGGTGGCCATTCTGTTAATGACAATCAGATCTTTCATGTGAGAGAGCGACCATGCAGTATGGATGCTCTTTTGTGCGAAAGCACATCGCTTTACCTATGTGCTTTTGCAATGTGTACACGGTCTTGCACAAGAAGTTTTTGTGGAAGATCTCTTCCTCAAAAAGCTTCTTCTCACGCAAGAAGCCTGCAGGGTAGATGTAACCTTAGTGTGGCAGAAGCTGCTCTGGGGAACATCCAAAGCTATCTACTTTTGGAGGAAATAGGACTACTGGGAGGAGATACAGAAAGGGTGTGAGGCTAACATGAATTTATTTAAGTCTAAGTTGACAGGAAATGGATATACAATTCCTAAATTTTCAGCCTTGAAAAACCAGAGTAAAAATTCACACCTGCTGCATTCTCATTTGATGGCTAATGAGGATGATAGGGCAGGCCAGTTCCCACCTACTCTGTAGGGGTATGTCTAGACTACATGGCTCCGTCGATGGAGCCATGTAGATTTGTTTACTAGGTATAGGGAAATGAAGCGGCGATTTAAATTAGAGCCACTTCATTTAAATTTAAACGGCTGCCGCGCTGTGCCAATCAGCTGTTTGTTGGCTCAGCGCGCTAGTCTGGATGCTCCCCCGTCGACATCAAAGGCATTTGTCGACCTCCCCGGTAAACCTCATCCCATGAGGCATAACGGGGAGGTTGACAAATGCCTTTGATGTCGATGGGGGAGCATCCAGACTATCGCGCTGTGCCAACAAACAGCTGATCGGCACAGTGCAGCAGCCATTTAAATTTAAATGAAGCGGTAATTATTTAAATCGCCTCTTCATTTCCCTATGCCTATGACCCTAATCTACATGGCTCCGTTGACGGAGCCATGTAGTCTAGACACACCCTAGATGACCTCTGGCTGGACTGTACCATGGTAGTCTGCTCCTATACACTTCTCCCTCACTCTCTTCCCCAGACACTGCCTATTTGGCTGGCTGCTTCTTGGGACCATGGTAGAATGCCCTCCATTTATTGTTATGGTATCCCAGCATTCACCAACACCAGAAGCAAATGCTGACATCCTGGCAGCATCTGACACTCTTATCAGCTGAGCACCACCTTGGAATTCCTATTTGCTAATGCCTCATTCTAATATGCTAATGAAAATGGAGCAGAGATCTGCCCAAGTGCCCTGCTGCAACTAGCCTAATTTGGTGCCTCTTTTGAAAATGTCACATCTAATTGTGGAAAAATGTCTTTAGATATCGCCACCTGGCTCTCCAAATTCCACCGCTCAATGTCATCCCAGTGTCTTCCTATCCAGTGCCTTAACTGCAAGCAAGTGACATTATGGTAGCTCATAGCAGCATAGTGAAAGTGGAGGAGTTCTGAAATTGTCTGGGGTTACATGTCCCTAAATACCTGTAATCTCCCCCAAAATTTGCTTTCCTTTGATACTGTAACCCTCTTCTCTTCTCTCTTGAGCATTGTTGTTATAGTCCTTTGGAGAAAGCCGTTTCAAAATGTGCTTTTATGTCTCCTGTAATTCGAGTTTTGGATAGTTATCTGATTATATAGTTATCTGACTCCACTGAGTCAGGCTGTAAGTCAATGTAAGACAGTGCCAAAACACAGAGCAGTAAACAAAGTAGTTTTCTTTCTTATAAGTCTTTCATTATTTCTGAGACAATCCACATTCAAGACCCGTAGCCTAGGAAATAGCCTTTCACGTTTACTCTAGCCAAAATAGCAGGAAGCAAGTCTCAGAGAGGTAGCTAAGTCAGCCTGTATCGCAAAAATGGGGCAACATGGCATAGAGGTTCTGGGCAACCTGCCTCAGAGCACTGGGCAGCACGGTCTGAGTGCTGGGCAGGCAGCACAGCCCCAGCATCAGGTGCCACAACTTCTTGTGGAAGAGAGACCAGCCAGTCCCTGTCAGCCTGAGCCAGCCAGGGCAAAGCACTATGAACTAGGGATGTAAGTGAGTAATCAAGTAGTCGACTAACCGATAAGCTTAGGCTTATAGATTAGTCAAGTCGACTACTCAACTACTTGATTGCCTGCCTGTGTGCTGCCTCTGTATCAGAAGCAGCAAGGGACGAGGAAAGCAGGAGCTGGTGCTGAGGGGAGCCGGCTTAAAAGCTGGTGTTGCCTCACCCCCTTCTCCACTGCTGCCTCAATCAGAGGCAGCAGCATGGCGGGGCAGGGGAGGCTGCCAAGAAGTAGACTCTGCATGTGGCAGGTCCAGGCTCACCATGGGTAGAGGCTGCTCTGGGAACCCCCATGGTCAGGGGTTGCTGGACCCAGTGCAACCCAGGACTAAGCAAGCCTGGCTTAGTCCTGGTTCGCGACAAGTCCAGGAGCTACCCCCGTTGCAGCTCTGCAGTTTAAATATAGTAGGAGTCTGGCTACCTGCCCCCTGGCTCTTACTACATTTAAACTGCAGAGTTGCAGCGTGGGTGGCTCCCAGACCCGGCACAAGCCAGGAATGAGTGCCTTCCCTTATCAACTAATTGTGTAGTCGATACAAATTCTATCGAATACACGATCAGTGAAATACCTGATTCTTACCCTTCCTACTGTGAACAGCAGCGGGAGGCCTGACCTACGGGTGGCATGTGGACAAAGTCATGGTGGGCTGTTTGAGGAGCTACAGCCTGCCCTGCCTACAGTATCTGCTGCCTATGGAGAAGAACAAATAAGGAGCAAAGGAAAAAAATGTACAGCTTCCAAAGTGAGACAATCTGATGATGTCACTTGTATCCAGGGTGTTCTGAAGGTGACTGACCCATTGCCGTCTCTTACATTTCAATTTTCAGTCACTGTGAAGTGTTGTCTACCTCCAGCCCAAAGGTGGCAGTATTTCATAGAATCATACACATATAAGGCTGGAAGAAACCTCAGGAGGTCATCGAATCTAGCCCCCTGCCCAAAGCAGGACCAAACCCAACTAAATCAACCCAGCCAGAGCTTTGTTAAGCTGAGACTTGAAAACCTCCAGGGATGGATATTCCACCACCTCGCTAGGTATCCAATTCCAGTCCTTCACCACCTTCCTAGCAAAATAGTTTTTCCTTATATCCAACCAAGACTTTCCCACTGTAACTTGAGACCATTCCTCCTCGTTCTGTCATCTGTCACTACTGGGAACAGCCTCTCTCCTCTTTGGAATCTCCTTTCAGGAAGTTGGTGCGCCAAGTGCACGCCTAGGTAGTTTAATGGAAGGCAGATATGCTGGTCTTTGGGTGAAGAGTTTTCTCTTCTCTGACTGACCAGAGCTGGGGTGCTTCAACTTAGTCAGGAAGAACCTGGGGCCAATTAAGAACCTGCCAGAAGCAGCAAGCTAATCAGAACACCTGCAGCCCATTAAGGACCTGCTGAAGCTAGTTTATAAGGCTTCCCTTCAAAAAGGGCAGGCAGACCAAGGACTGGGAGTGAAGAGGTGTTGAGGAAAAGCAGAAGGATGTAATCAGGTACCATGAGACAGGCAGTTGGGGGAGTTCGTTGGGGAAGTGGCTCAGGGGAAAAGCTGCAACTTTGGTGGTGAAGGAATTGCTACCTGTTGCTACAATTAGGATGCCTGGGCTGGAACCTGGAATAGAGGGTGGACCTGGACTCCCCCCCAACCCTTCTTGCATCACTGTGGTGGCCACCCCTGGAGGGGGAGTTTGGGACTAATGAGGGGTCAATCTAAAATCTGTTTGGCTGGCCTATAATGAAGATGGTGCTGGGATACTTGCAAGCGTGCCATTTTGGGAGAGTAGGGGGGCAGCAGCCTTGAGCTCTGGGATGCAGCTTGCTTTTCATCCCTTTTCCTGGGTGCTAAGGGAGTGAGGGGAAGTGCTTGCAATCTGAGCATGCCTCTCACACCTAGCTGGTGTTGGCATCTGGGGAACAGGATGAAAAGCAAGCTGTTTCCTGGAGTGCACGGCTGTAGCCCCCCTACCTTCCTGAAATGGTGCCCTTGGATCCTTGCCTCTAGTAAAAAAGTGAGAGGCTACATGGAGGGTAGCAGCAAGCCTCCGAGGCAAACATTTTCTGCCTAGAAGCGCAGGACCCTTGGGGCAATGCTGTAGCTCTGTCACCGAGGCTTCAGTATAAAAGATTCTATGTAAATGGAAAACATCTTAAAGAATTATCCAAACCTCAAGACCAAAGAATGTGTGTGTCATTGCCAGGGGAATTTTGGCTTCTGCAACAATTGTCACCTTTGATTTTGTTCTCCTGTAAGCAATTTTCATTCAGCATCTGTCTGCTCCACCATTATCATGACTCTCACAGACAGAACTAGTATACTGTTTATAGTATTCTGTTCATAATCTCCACCCAGAATTCCCCTGTGAACATCTGCACACATCTGGATGGAATTTTGCAGGATGATTTTTATGCAGAAACCTGAATGTGAATATTTTAGAGATGGTTAAAAATGGAGCAGCAGTTGTTGAAGGATATTCTCCGTAAATGGTACCTAGTAAAACAGACACAGGCAGTCCCCGGGTTACGTACAAGATAGGGACTGTAGGTTTGTTCTTAAGTTGAATCTGTATGTAAGTCGGAACTGGCGTCAGCCGCTGCTGAAACTGATCAGTTTCAACGGCGGCTGAATCTGGATGCCAGTTCTGACTTACATACAGATTCAACTTAAGAAACCCAGGCATCCCCAAGTCAGCCGCTGGTCAGTTTCAGCAGCGGCTGACTTGGGGACGGCTGGTACAGAGCAGCTTGGGTGCTGCTGGGTTGCTCCAGTAGCGCGGCTCCTCGGCTCTACTGGAGCAACCCAGCAGCACCCCAGCTGCTCTGCCCCAGGCGTCCTGATTCAGCCGCTGCTGAAACTGACCAGCAGCAGCTGAATCAGGACGCCTGGGGCAGAGCAGCTGGGGTGCTGCCAGGTTGGTCCGGAGCGGCGCTGTGGGACCAACCCAGCAGCCCCCAGCTGCTCTACCCCAGGGGTAGGCAAGAAAAGCCTGGTCTGCTGGGGGGGGGGCACTAGCTGCACCCCCTCCCAGCAGACCAGGGGGACAGGAGCAAAGCCGCGGAGCACGCCCGCAGCGGAACAGCCCAAGCGCGCCCAGGCTGTCCCGCTGCGGGCGTGCTCCGCAGTTTTGCTCCTGTCCCCCTGGTCTGCTGGGGGGGTAAAGCAAAGCCGCTGGACCCCCCCAGCAGACCAGGGGGACAGGAGCAAAGCCGCCCAGGCGGGGGGAGTCCCGCTGCCTGGGCGGCTTTGCTCCGGGGCAAACGAGCAAAGCCGCCCAGGCAGCGGGACTCCCCCCGCCTGGGCGGCTTTGCTCGGGTGTCCCTGGTCTGCTGGGGGGGTCCAGCGGCTTTGCTGGACCCCCCCAGCAGACCAGGGAGACCGGGAGAAGCTTTTCTCGCCCCGGAGGACACGGGTGGCGATCCGCCGCTCGTGAGCTCCGGGGCGAGAAAAGCCCCGTTCGTAAGTGCGGATCCGACATAAGTCGGATCCGCGTAAATTGGGGACTGCCTGTACTCACAAAGTGTTCCTCTTTGTTTTATAACATTTAATATTTTGAATTGCCACGGTCTTAAAAAAACCAAAGAAATTCAAAACATTCTTTAGCTCTATTAAATTCAGTGGTATAAGCTACAAAAATGTCTTGGCTTCACAAAACCATATATACATGTATAAAGGCTGCAATGTCATGTGGAACATTGATATACTTTCTTTGCCTCTTGTATGATTCCAGGGCTTGACAAATAATGCAATCTTCTCTCCCGTGGCGAGTAGATTGCAACCCGGAAGAGCCGGATTCTGGCGATCTGCGCACGTGCAGAACGAACCGTGCATGAACAGATCGCCGGACAGTGGGGCTCATCGCAGTTCAGCGAGACCTGCTCATCATCATTATCAACAACCAAGGGCTCAACGCACATTGGTGTCCGATGCCTCCCTCACTATTTCCTTCCATCTTTCCCAGTCCAGTGAGGAGTAGCTTAGGCTATGTCTACACTACAGTGCTAATTCGAACTAACTTAATTCGAATTAGTTAATTCGAACTAAGCTAATTCGAACTAGTGCATCTAGACTAAAAAATTAGTTCGAATTAGCATTTTGCTAATTCGAACTAGCATGTCCACACTGAGTGGACCCTGAACTGAGGGTAAGGATGTCCAGAAGCAGTGCCGGCAGGGCATCAGATTAGGACTTAGAGTGTGGAGCTTCTGCCTCAGGCTGTGCTTAAAGGGACCCAACCCCCACCCCGGACAGACAGTTCTCAGGGGTTCCCCGCTTGCAAAGCAGTCCTGGCTTGGAGTGCCCTGAGTGCCCACACTCGGCACATCACAGCACTTGGCCATCAGCCCGGCTGCACTTGCCGCAGGCTGCCATCCGGGGGGGGTCAATCAAGGGGCTTCAGGAGAGCCACCCCAGTCCTCCCCATCGGGGGCTCGTACCCCATTCCTCCCTCATCTCCTTCCACTTACTCCTCCCTAGCCCCCCTTCCTGATGTACAAAATAAAGGACACATGTGTTCAAAAATAGAAACTCTCTTTATTGAAGAAAACTCAGGGAGACTGGGAAAAGGAGGTGAGAGAGGGGAAGAGAGGGGAGGGCAACTACAATATCAGTGGTTTGGAACAGGTCCCATATGAAGAGAGGCTAAAGAGACTGGGACTTCTCAGCTTAGAAAAGAGGAGACTGAGGGGGGATATGATAGAGGTCTATAAAAGCATGAGTGGTGTGGAGAGGGTGCATAAAGAAAAGCTCTTCATTAGTTCCCATAATAGAAGGACTAGAGGACACCAAATGAAATGAATGGGTAGCAGGCTTCAAACTAATAACAGAAAGTTGTTAATCACAAAGCAAATAGTCAACCTGTGGAACTCCTTGCTGCAGGAGGCTGTGAAGGCTAGAACTAGAACAGAGTTTAAAGAGAAGTTAGATCAAGTCATGGAGGTTGGGTCCATGGAGTGCTATTAGCCAGGGGGTAGAAATGGTGTTCCTGGCCTCTGTTTGTGGAAGGCTGGAAATGGATGGCACAAGACAAATGGCTTGGTCATTGTCTTCAGTCCATCCCCTCCAGGGTCCCTAGTGTTGGCTGCTATTGACAGACAGGCTACTGGGCTAGATGGACCTTTGGTCTGACCCAGTACGGCCATTGTAAGCTCAGGGCTCAGGGTCGGGGGTCTCAGTGGACCACCTTGATTTTCATGCACACCTGCTCCTGGGTGGCAAGGCTGGCAGCTCTCCTGCCCTAGACAGCCACTTTCCTGTGTCTAGTGCGGAGGTCGTGGATGAGGTCCACGATCTCCGCACTAGACCAGGCGGGCGCCCGCCTCTTGCGGACCCGGGCAGGCTCCCGGGAGCCGCCAGCCTGGTCCCGGGAAGAGGCGGAGGGCTGGGTGGCAGCGGGTGGCTGGCTCGAGCCATGCCAGGTGCAGGGTCTGCTGGCTGGGTGCTAGCAGGCTTGCACCTGGCACGGGCATCGTAGCCAGCCCGTGCCCCTTTAAGGGCTCCGGGGCCGGGAGGGGGGCAGACGAGTTTCCCTGGTGGTGCCCAGAGTGGCCACCAGGGCAAGCTGGGGAGGGCTAGCCTCCCACTAGTTCGAATTAAGTGGCTACACAGCCCTTAATTCGAACTAGCTAATTCGAACTAGGCGTTAGTCCTCGTAAAATGAGGTTTACCTAGTTTGAATTAAGCACTCTGCTAGTTCGAATTAAGTTCGAACTAGCGGAGCGCTAGTGTAGCGCCTATCAAAGTTAATTCCAACTAACGTCTGTTAGTTCGAATTAACTTTGTAGTGTAGACATACCCTTAGTTTCTGTAGACTAGCTCTGTAACAATCTACTATATCATCTACCCATTCTCTGTGGGGTCTGCCTCTACTATTTGGACCATCCATTATGCTGAATACAGGTGTGGTTTTAGTCACTAAGGTATGAAATTAGCTCCTGTGATTTTGTTTAATTAAGTCCTTGATGTTTGTACAACTTTTGGAAGTCGTAAGTGCTAAGTGTGTGCTACTGATATTTTTTCAGCCTCTGAAGTTTCATATTTTTTTCAACAAATGGTCTGGTATCACTAACAAAACACGTAAATGGTATCATGAGCTTTCGTGGGCACAGCCCACTTCTTCACATGACCGGAGTTTTACTTTATTTTTTTCAGTTTATTTTAAATCTTTGTGCCATCTGTAAGGTTGCCAACTTTCTAATCACATAAACGAAACACCCCTGCCCGGATCCTTTCCCAAGGATCTGATTTCCAGTCATTCTCTCTTTTGAAGAATTATGTAGATGCCTAGACTATGCATAGGACCTCTGCACGCACAGGAGCTGATTTAACCCTGGGGTGAAATCCTCAGAATGGATAGTGCTCACTGAATAGATAACTCGTTGGCATTTCTTATTACCTTCATAAAACAATGTGTGATCCCAGGCTTTAAAATTGAGTATGTATTATTCAAAACCTTCTATGAAAATAGCCTTAATAATTTCCTGATGGATCTTTCTATAGTGCTCTGATCAGAGCATCTTAGTGCTTTACAAATAGTAATGCAGCTGTCTTCAGAACAACCCTATTTACGGATGTGGTACAAAGGCACAGAGAGTGAAGCCAAAATTCTCAAAAGATGGCAACTAGTTCTAGGTACCCAGTCTGAGACACACAGCAGCTCACGTGGTTTTTCCAAGTACTCCCCATTTTGTAGCACTTTATGTACTCAGAGAACAGTTCATTTGAGCACCTCTTCACGGGGGGGGGGGGGGCGGCAGCTGATCATATCCCTTCCCTCAGCACAGTCATTCCTCTTCATTGACACATCCCTTCTGTTCTACCTCCACAGAGTCTCTCCCAATCCCTCCTCTTTCTTGGCATCTTCATGATGCCTTCCTCTTCCTAAGCATGGACCCTTTTTCCCCCACCTCTGCAAAAACTCCTGTGGCCCCTCTTCCTCTGTACATTTCTTTGTAATCCTTCCTTCTCTTGATCTCTAGTTATCCCTTCTCCTCTTCTTCCTCTTGGCAATCCCTTGTGGATGCTCTTTCTTCTTTTTCCATGCTTACTCTCATAATGGCTCCTTTTCTGCATGGTCCCTCATGGTACCTGTTGCTCCTTCTGCCATGCAGTCCCTCATAATTCCCTCCGGCTCTTCCTCCAAGTGATCTATCATGACAAAAGGTCTTTCTTCCTCCATACAGTCTCTCAAGGCCTCTCCTCACGTGATCTCTCATGGCCCCTTCAGCTCTGTATGTTCCCTCATAATCTTTCCCTGCACTGTTACTCATCTTTCTCTGCATGACCCCTTGCTGTGTTTGTGGCTTCCCCCTCATACAATCACTCCTGGATCTTTCTCTTCCTCCTCCTAGTAAGCCCCTCCTCTGAACTGTTTCTGAGGTTCCCTTCCTCCTCATCTGCATAATCCTGTGCAGCTCTTCCCCTACACAAAGTTCCTCCTCCACACAATCTTTTGACTGAGCTAGTTTGAATACTTTAAAGAAAGAAATAGTATGTTAACCCTTACTATGGGAGTGGATGCCTCTGGGAACTGCTAATAAAATACAGAGCCTCTCATCTGTTGGTTATCATTTTAAAATCAGCTAATTTCAGAAGGATGAAAAATTGTCCCCTCCAATTGATATTTGGTGTCTCCTATTTGAGATGAGTTTCATTGGGACTCTGTTCCAGCTCCACCATTCAACTCAAAACTGCACTTTGCACTTAAAGGTACACTCAGCTGAGAGGCCAAGAACTGTATGGGCCAACAGAGATTGAATTGCCCCTGTTATGCTGAGAGGGACATCCCCATATATCCGGGGCACTGAGTTATTTGGAAAGCTTGGCATCTGCTGCTGTGTAGATAAAGAACAATTCATGCACCATGGCTTTCTAGATAATGCCTTTCATCAGCACTACATTCCTACAATCTTTGGAAAATGAAATTTTTGATTAAGCGATTTAATCAACTAAATGCATACAATTTCACACACAGGCTGTACAACAATTGGCAGTTATTAATATTAATGAGCATTTATTTACATGAATAATCCTCTTAAATCAGTGGGACCACTCACCAGAGTATGTTAACACAGGCATAGGGAAGGGTTGTACACCCTAGCTCTAAGATTATAGAATAGTTACTAGAGCAGTATACAAAGATGTAACTAAAAGGGATGGGATGAGATAAATTTTCCCTGTCTTAATTTTATCTTGAACATCAGGAAACCTGTCCTGACAGTATAATGAATTAGGACGTGAATAATCGCCACAGATGGTGGACGACCTATCATTAGGGTTGTTTAAAACTAGATTAGACAAAATACTAGAAAGTGTACTGCGGAAGATAATTTTGCATAGGCAAGGTGTATGACAAAGTGTTTTTTAATCTCTAATTTCTGCAAATCTATGTTATTTGGTTTTGTTGTATTCAGAGATTTTTTTTGTAGCATGATGATTTTGTGAAATTTTAAGATTTTATTTTAACACTCAAGATTTAAGAAAATTTGAATAGGATCCTGTAAACCTCATTTTTTAAGGAATACAGGATCTGTCGAAAAAGGGTTTATTTTTCGACAGATCCCCGTCTAGACTGCTGGGGGGGCGGGTTTCGAAAAAAGCAGCGGCCATGTTTATGCTAATGAAGCATGGGATATTTAAATCCCTGCTTCATTAGAAATTTCGACGTGCCTAATCTACATCTCTCTGTCAACAGAGAGGTGTAGTCTAGACGTACCTGTTATGAAGAATTTAATGAAAGTAGACATAACCAAAAATTCCCACAAGGTCTGCAGACCATAGGTTGAAAGCCACTGGGTTACAATGAGCATGTACAGAGAGAGCCAAAGAGGGCTGAAAGCCAACTTTACTCATAGCAAGAGCGAGGCTCTGGGGAAGTGGCTCTCAATCTGCAGATGAAAGACTTCTTTGCAGCCCAGTCAGCACACAGCAGTAGTGCATGTAACATCCTCAGGGCCATACGGCTAGTGTGGATGTGGCCCACATAACACCCAGATTGCTGCATATGTGGCTCACAATGATAAACTGGTGGAGAAGCACTGCTCTGTGGCAATACTGTTGTGTCTATTCAACCTGATCATCACCCAGGCACCATGAATTCTAGCCCTATTGTGAGTGGAAATCTGAAATAAAAGAGCATGTTCTTACAATCCACCTGTCTAAAAGGGTTTTGTATTTTTGGGAAATGTAATCTGAGTACAGCAGAATATTCAGAAAGCTCTAAAGCAATTTTTTAAAATAAAAATTACACATGCAAGCTCTTGCTGGGAGGAGAGGGAAAGTTAGGGAGCAAAGGAATATGTGGGGAGGGATTTAGGCTGCAGTGAGAGAAAGGGAATAAATAGGGATGAGAGATAAAGGAAGGGAGAACAGTTGTGGGCATCAGTTGGGGAAGGGAAACATGGAGATAAGAGGAGAGAAATATAGGACAGCCTTACATCCTCCCGTAGTCTGGTGTCCCCTGAGAGAGAGCAAGGAGGGTGGAGTTGAGACCTGGTAATCTGTGGGCTGTCTGTGTGGGGGCACAGGTGCTGGCAAACCAGCAGCAGTGTGAAAGACCTCCTTTAAATAGCTCCTTAATGGTTCTTTAAATAGCTCCATGCTGACTCTTTAAACAGTGCCCTGGCTGGCTTTTGCCAGAGCAGCACACTCGGGCGCACCTCCTTACTTTCACTTTTGTTCTCTCATCATCCTCCTTTTTCCATGTTAGACCTGCAGAAAGGAAAAGGAGCAGTATAAGTGCACCTACACTAACTGAGAGATCACCCTCACGTTGAGGTGAAATTTCATAGATCAGTTAAACTGGTTTTAGGACTAGATCACACTGGTGATGAAGTGTAAATTAGTCACTTTGCGATGCACAATCTGGTCTTGGGTCTCTCATTTAGGCATTGTTCACTCTTAAAATGTTTATTAAAAACCTATATCAGTCAAAGATGTGACCTCTTGTGATACAGCTATGCTTACAACTCCCATTCCCCAGCTCCTTTCCATCATGTAGACATAGCTGTGCCTAAGAAGGCTTCAGTCTGTCTGTCTAATGTCATTTGAAGAGCTAGTGTTCCTATATTGGCAGAACTCCTTGTTCTGTTGATGTATGCTGTGTCTATAACAGACAGTTATACCAGCATAGACACAGTTTTAGACAAGAAGAGATAACAGGAGGCAATATTACTAGCTGAGCAAGAGCTACCTTTAAGGTACACATCTTTTCCTATCATCCAGCCTGAATAGCAGATACGGATGAGAGAAAATGGAAGCCCGGTCTGTGAAACAACTGCAGAGTTGCTGTGATAAGGCTTCATCAATCTACTGGCTGATGTACCCATGCACTCTCTTGTGAGCTTGCTTTTTCGAAAGAAGTGGTTGCAGTCTAGATGCTCTCTTTCAAAAGAGGCTTCTAGTCTAGACATAGCCTATAAGGGTAAATGACAACAGACTTGCACTGAAATAACAAACTCAGTTTTAATTCACACCTTTTGTTATTATGATGGAAGTCTGGGTGTTTGGGATTAAAAACCTCTATTTTGATTTTTGCTTAATTTATTTTGCCAATTTAAGGATACGTCTAGACTACAAGCTTTTGTCGAAAAAAGTTTTGTTGACAGATACTGTCAACAAAGCTTCTGTCAACAAAGAGCATCTAGACTACATCCGGTTCTGTCGACAAAGCAAGCCACTTTGTTGACATGACAATGTAGATGCAAAGGACAGTGTAGATGCAATAACGTCTCCTGTCGACAGAACTCTGTCAACAAAAGGCGTTGTTCCTCGTAGAATGAGGTTTACAACTGTCGACAAAACTGCTGAGTTCTGTCGACATTATGTCGACAGAACTCAGCAGCAGTGTAGATGCAGGTATAGTTTTGTCAACAAAACCCTGTAGTCTAGACAAACCCTAAGAGAACTGAGCCAAGATACTTTTCAAATAATGTTATCTAGCTAACAAGGCTAGGGTGATTTTAAAACACATGGTTTTTATCCCCTAGAGATCTAAAGAAACCTATTTCCCAGAACTGTACTCTTATCAGTAATGCTACCACATGATGGTGCCACAGTACTACTTTTAGATAGTTTTGGTTGTCCTTAAGTTCAATCAGTTGTATTTTGAAATCTAGCCTTGGCTTGGATTCTTGCAATGTTTTCCTGCATATGCTAGTTCAGCGTTTCCCAAAGTGTGGTCTGAGGCCCGGTACCAGTCCTTAAAAAAAAATATATATATATACCGGTCCTCAGAAAAATTCTTGGCAGAGAGCCTGCCACCACGGAGTCTCTGCTAACCATGCTCCCGGGCAGTGGGGCTAGATCCAGCGGGTGCTAGGATCCAGGAAGAAGGCTGGTCACATCGACGCAGAATGCCTGGCGCTGGCTCATAAAGCGGCCGGGATTTGAGACAGGAGGGGGGGCAGAACAACCCACCGGATAGGTAGGGCCAGTGCGGGCTTCCTGCAGGGTCGGGGGGCAGTTCTGCAGCTGCATGTCAGGTCCCGAAAGCGAGCAGGCTGCTTTCCCCCTGCCCCATCAGCCGGCGCAGTACCTAAAACTAAGGTCCATTGTGCACTGGGGACTTTGTTCCCCTGCTGCTTTCCTGCGTGTGGGGGAGAGGGTGGGAGTCCGGGACTGCGCCTGCTCGGGCAGTGTGCGCTGCCATGGGGAGCAGAGGAGCAAGGCACACGCTGCCCGATCAGTTGGGGCTGGCGCAGTCCGGTATTCCCCCTCTACCTTCCCTCTCCCCATGCGGGAAGGCAGCAGGGGAATAAAGTCCGTAGCTCACCGGCTCCAGCTGTTCGGTCAGCGCGCGCTGCCGTGAGGAGCGGAGGGGCAAGGTGCAGGCTGCCCGAGCATTTGTTGCTGGCGCGGTCCGGGAGTCCCCTTCCCCCCGTGCAGGAAGGCATCAGGCGTGCAACAGACCAGCGTTTCAGGTACCTCTTCACTGTTTGGGTGGACAGGGGAGTAGCCCACACACTTCCTGGGCCTTGGCGTGCAGCTACAGGATCCCCAGGTGTTGGTCCCTGTCTCCTCCTCCTCACCCAGACCCCCCACAACATCTCTTGGGACTAACATCAAGTATAAATGAATATTTTCCTCCAATTGACAGCAGTAAAATGTGGATTAAGAACGCGTTTACTGTTGACACCGAAAATGAAGAAATATTACAATTGAATGCATGAAAAGTGGATTCATTAATTGAACTTTCCTGTGACTCTGCCTTAAAAGAGAACTTTGATAAACTCTCCCTGATTGATTTTTGGATGAGCTGTAGAAATGAATACTCACATTTATCTGAGAAAGCAGTCAAATTCTTAATGCCTTTCGTCACGACATGTAAGTGTGAAACTAGTTTCTCGTCTTTGGTTTTCTTCAAAAATAAATATAAAAATAGATTGAATGTCGAACCAGATTTGAGGATAAAACTTTCTTCTTTTGCTCCTGACAAAGTTGCTATGTGATGCAAAACAACATCATCCTTCCCATTAGTTCTCCTTTTAGTTATTTAAAAGCTATAAATTGCACACATAATAAATGACTTGTATTCAACTCATTCAATTATAAATAAATAAACTTTACAACTGTTAAAATTCTACTGGTTAAATTGTAATTAAGGCAATAACAATAATTTAGGCACTTACATAATATAAATCTTGATATAAAATACTTATTATTATTATTGTGAATAAATAATAAACAGTGAAAATTTATTCATTTTTCATTTTTTTTAAAATATGTGTTTATATTTTTAGGCTGCAAAAAAAGGTTCTGAAAAAAAAAACAGGTTCCAAGTATATAAAGTTTGGGAAACCCTGGTCTAGCCAGCTTTCTATCCATCTTATAGTCCATTTATCCAATCCATATTCCCTTAACTTGCTTGCAGGAATATTGTGGGAGACCATATCAAAAGGTTTGCTAAAGTTGGCACTGCGGGCTTTGGAAGGATGAGAAAATTTATTTGCATATTCATCATTTGTTTAATGAATATGCAAATAAATGTTACCAGTTCTCCAAAAGCTCGTGAATGGATTTACTGGTCCCCAGTATCAAAGACTGGGAACCCCTGTGCTAGTTTATTATAACAGGACTAATACCTAGCTCTTATATAACGTTCACTCCATTTGTCTGAATCACTGACGTAAGATTCAACCACATAGTGATCAAAACCACTGGGACAAAAATCATTTCTATACTAATAAAATACTCTACTTGTAAGAATCAACCACTTATGAGAATCAAATAATCCAGCACAGATGTGACTTTTAAAAGGAGTATACTGTAGTTTGTTTTTGGAAAAGTATATAAATCGTTATTACCTAAATGATAACCTGAGATTGAAAGAAAATACCTTGCTCAAGTAACTACATTGTTTTATTTGAATTTAAAATATTTGTATCCTGCCAGCCAATTAATGATTCACAAATTCCACCATTGTTGGATGATCATTTGAACATTTTTTTTTATTTTCCAGCACCCACAACTGGGGTCAGATTTTTAAAAGCTCAGTTTTAACACAAAAATAAGGGCAAGGTTATCAAAAGAGGTTAGCATCTGACACGATGACTGTGTTTGAAAGTTTTGCTGATTGTGGGTGCTGAGTCCTATTGAAAATCTGGTCTTTAGTACTATATTTAATCAGATGACCCATGACCAGTATTCAAGATGAAAATTAATCAAAGCCTGATTTGTCTGTTTTATTTTATAACAACAAGGTTTTCCAAGGTCCCATCTATACACCAAATTCAGCTAGGATGGAGAACGTGGTTATAATAGTGAATTTGCCTTGCTACTTGTGTAGTTATTTATGCCTGTACAATGGAGAAGCAAGCTTTATATGCAAAACTTCCATTGCAGTTATCCTGAGCTGTGTGCTCACTTATGTCTGAGAGCAGAATTTGGCTTGCTGTCTTTAAGGTTATCAATAGACTACACAGAAGATTTACTAGAGTTTTTTTTCTTTTAAATCTCTTTTCCTCATTCAGATGGAAAATGAGTAGTCCTGTGGCACCTTAAAGACTAACAAATATATAAATATATATATATATAGTATCATGAGCTTTTGTGAGCAAAACCAACTTCTTCACATGAGAGTGGAGAAAAAAGGGGAACCTCACAATAAATAACAGAAAAAGAAGGGAGGAGGGGAAAGGAGGGGAACTTTTTTCTCTCTCCTCTTCCCCTTTTTTCTCCATTTTCATCTGAGAAGGTGGGTTTTACCCATGAAAGTTCATGATATATATTTGTTAGTCTTTAAGGTGCTACAGAACTACTTGTTTTGTTTTAAAGTTACAGATTAACATGGCTATCTCTGAGTCATCCAAATAGAGTTTGACAAGCTGCAAACTGAAAGATTACAAGTATGGTTAATTCACGTAATATACATACATTCTTTGCAGCACAATGCACAATGTTGGTCTCTAGGCACTTGTCAGCATAACACACAAGATAGCACTCCCCACCCCCCCATATTGGCAATCTCATCATGTCCTCCATTCAGGCACAAAAATCTTTCATAATGAAGACTGATAATAGATAAATTCAACTCAGCTCAAATGTTCTTATCTGGAGAAGAGATGATAATGCCAGACTACACATAGCTCACATTACTTCAGTAAAACATATTTAGAACAGTCAGGTTTTAACTAAAAGGCATTTTTACATTTAAAACTAAACTCTGTTGTCAAAGTCAATGGTAATTGTGTGTGTTCACAATCAGGGGTAGCAGCCAGTTAATAAAGCTTGTGGCATGATGCTGCTCTCTCCAGCAATAGGCTTGGGGTATCCCTAAATTGTGTAGCTCAGAGCTAGCCCCTTCCAGTGGCAACTTGTGGGCTCCCAGGACCTTGGAAAGAAAATGGTTTAGTGCAGGAGTGGGAAATCTATGGTTCAGCAGGGCCAGATCCAGCCCCCAGCTTGCCTGGATCCGGCCTCTAAGGCTCAGGTGGCCCCCTTCCTGGTCTCCACAGCATCAGAGAACCTATGCTGGTGCCCCAGATCTGTGTCCTCTTCTGCTGCAGGACTGCAGAGCCAACTCCCTGCTGGGAGGGGGGGAAGTAGCCCAGAGCCTTGCAGGCAGGAATCAGGCAAGCAGGGACCAGATTCAACCCACAGGGAAGGGGGAGGAAATAGCTCTGTGCACTGCCACTCCCACTCTTCCTTGCCCCATCCCGCAGCTGGGGAAAAAGCAGGGCAGTAAAGTTCAGCCTGGAGGATTTTTCCTTGCCACTAGGGAAGTGCACTCCCATTGCCCAAATCCTTCACCCCTTCCCATCCAGATGCCTCACCCCCACTTCACTCCTTCACCCTCTTCCCAAACCTCCATTTCCACCTCCTCCCATCCCAACCTCACTTCAACCTTGCACTGCCACTTCACAGCTGCACCCTGCCTCCTGTCCAGACCCCACTACACACCCTCAATCTCCAGCCTGCACCCTACCTCCCCTAGAGACTCTGGATTCCCACTCTGCTCCTGCCCCTTCTCACCTTTCCAGATCCAACCACCAACCCACTCCTGCCTTCTCTCTCCCAGTCCCCACACCTCAAACCTGCTTCCTGGCAGCCCCCTCCCACACACTGAACCCATCATTCTGGCCCCACCCCAGAGCCTAGGGGGGGGATGTAAAATCTACTAGCCCGGGCACCCCTAGGCTCTGGCGAGGGAAATGTGGAGAGTGTCTTTCTGTTTCTACTTACGGGGTGTTTTTTTGCTGCTTATTTCTGTGCAGTCCCCGACAGATTTTTCAGTAGGGCAGCAGCCCTGGCCCTAGCCTCCCTGGGCGGCTCCTGGTGACTCTCCCCCCGCCCCCAGATCGGGGCTCGCTGCCCCTGGCGGCACGTGGCAGAGGACAGCCCGGGCGCTCAGTGCCACGTGGAGCTAGCGACTCGCTCCGCCCCGCTAGAGCGAGGCAGACTGACAGCTGCAGGGAAGCAGCCGGGGGGGGGGGCAGGGCAACAGCGCCCGCAGCTCCCTTCTGGCAGGCCAGAGGAGCACGCACGCGCCACCTCCCCGCCCCTACGTCACCCTGCGCCCCCGCGTGCGGCGGGACGTTGCGCGGCCGCCGCTCAGCGGAGCCGGAGCGGTGACGTTGCACTCGAGCCGGGGGCGGGCCGGGGATAGAGCGAGGCGCCGCGGAGCTGAGCGGGCCGCTCTCAGCGACTCCGACCCTCAGGCGCGGCGGCGGGAGATGCGCTCGGCTTGAGCACCCGCCCCGCGCTCGGTTCCGGCCCCTGCGGGGTGGGAGCGGCGATGGCTGCGCGGAGTTGGCAGGAGGCGCTGGCCCAGCAGGCCGAGGAGGTGTCGGACCGGGTGCGGGACGCGCTGTCGCTCGGGCTGGGCCTGCTGCGCGCAGAGCTGGGTCTGGAGCTGGGCCTGGAGCCGCAGGGCCTCCCGACCTGGCTCGTCCTGCTCGCTACGGCCGCCCTGGGGCTGCTGCTGCTGCTGGGGCTGCTCTGGGCCTGCGCAGCGGGCTCCCGCAGGAAGCAGCCCCGGAGCCTGGCTGGCCGGGAAGAAGACGATGAGGGGGCAGTCTTGGGCCTGACAGGCGGCGGCGGCCCCAACAAGGCAGGCCCGGGCCCGGCGGCCGCGCTGCTGCTGAAGGGTGAGGAGCAGAAGAAACGAAACAAGAAGAGACTTGCGGAGAAAGGGGTAGCCAGGGTGAGTAGGGGAGCTGGGGGCTCACTGAAGGAGGGTTGTGCGGGAGGAGGGGGGGGGTGACTGGCTTCACCACTTGCCAGGTAAGGCACAGTTGCACTTGGGAGGTGTAAAGAAGCACAAATCCTTAATTTGAACAGTTCGTTTCGGACTCAGGTGAAACTGCCGCAGCCGTTCTTGTTTTAGTCTTTTTATTTATAACTAGAGTTGGGAAAACTTGCCATAGTCTGCAAGCTGGATGCTAGTGTGTGAGGGCTGCTGTTGATGTCCAGGGCAAGTAGCCCAAGTGCTTTAGGTTTCCCAAGTAGCTGCAGGGTGAAACTGTTGTGACATTTGCATGCTTTCTCCGGTTAGGAATAGCTATAATGAGATTGCCTCGTCTTGTCAATTGCCTTCCTACTTGGGAAGCTTTGAGTAATGGTAAATGCCTTGTGACAGGTATCAGAAGGGTAGACGTGTGTGTTGGTTTTTTCAAAAACAATGACTCCTGGGGCTCCTTAAAATCTAACAGATTTATTTGGACATAAGTTTTCCTGGACAAAGACTCACTTTATCTAATGTAAATGTATTGAAGTTTTTTGCCTGGAGATGGAACAGCATTGGTTCATCTTGAGAAATCTTAGAAACCGTAAGGTCTTGAGGTATAATTGTAGGGATGTAACCGCATTCCCCTCTTCTCTCAATCCTTCCCCACCCGCCTGTGTCTGGGGCAGCAAGCGGTGGGAAGCAGAAGCTGGTTATCCCAGCACCATTTCCATGGTGCTGCCTCCTGTGCCCTCCTCCCCTTCTCCTCTCCCTGCCTCCCCCCAGGGCTGCTGCCTCTATCAGAGGTAGCAGTGAGGGGAGGCTGCTGCAAAGCAGCTCCTGTCTGCAGCAGCCCAGGCTGGCCAAACGGGGGAGGGGCCCAGCAGGCAGCCTGGCTCAACTTCAGACCTGGTATGAGCTGGGATTGAGCCAGGCTTGCTCAGTCCTGGCTCACACTGGGTCCGTGACCTACCACTGCTGTAGCTCTGCAGATTAAATGCAGTAGGAACCTGGTTGGCTGCCTGCCCATCCAGCTCTTACTGCATTTAAACTGCAAAGCTGCAGCAGAGGTAGCTCCTGGACCTTGCATGAGCCAGGACTGAGCACTTCTTCTCCTATCAACTAATCACATAGACAATAAAAATTCTACTGATTACATAATTAGAGAATTGCCTACCTCTTAACATCCTTAGTATAATTCTCTTGTATTTAATAACTCTTTAAATCTACATAAGTTAAAGGTCTGTTCCTCTTTACTCAACAGATTTAGGTTTTTCAATGCTTATTAGGCAGTCCATACAAAGTGCTGTAAATTGCAGCAATAAGTACAGGCAGTCCCCGACTTACGTCGGATCCGCACTTACGTCGGATCCGCACTTACGTCGGATCCGCACTTACGTCGGATCCGCACTTACGAACGGGGCTTTCTCACCCCGGAGGTCGAGGTGGCGGATTGCTACATGCGAGCTCCGGGGCGCGAGAGCCCTGTTCGTAAGCTGCTCCGGTGCCCCTGGTCTGCTGGAGACCGTCTCCAGCAGACCAGGGGCACCGGGCGGGTTCCCGCGCTTCTGAGGCTTTGCCAGAGCAAAGCCTCAGAGGCGCGGGACCTCGCCGTGGCTGTGGCTTCAGTCCCGGTGCCTGTGGTCTGCTGGGGACCGTCCCCAGCAGACCACAGGCACCGGGACTGAAGCGGCAGCCGCGGCGGGGTCCCGCGCCTCTGAGACTTTGCCAGAGCAAAGCCTCAGAGGCACGGCACCCTGCTGCCGCTGCGGCTCTGCTCCCCATGTCCCTGGTCTGCTGGGGGGGGGCGCAGCTAGTGTGCCCCCCCCCCCCCAGCAGACCAGGCTTTTGTTTTGGACCCTGGGGCAGAGCAGCTGGGGCGCTGCCGATTGGTCCTGCAGTGCCGCTCTGGGCACTACTGGACCAATCCGGCAGCACCCCAGCTGCTCTGCCCCAGGTCCTGATTCAGCCGCTGCTGGTCAGTTTCAGCAGCGGCTGAATCAGGATGCCTGGGGCAGAGCAGATGGGGTGCTGCTGGGTTGGTCCAGTAGCACCGAGGAGCGGCGCTACTGGAGCAACCCAGCAGCACCTCAGCTGCTCTGCCCCAGGCGTCCCCAAGTCAGCTTCTGCTGAAACTGACCAGCGCTGACTACAGGAAGCCCGAGGCAGAGTTGCTCTGCCCCGGGCTTCCTGGAATCAGCTGCTGATCAGTTTCAGCAGCAGCTGACTTGGGGACGCCTGGGGTTCTTAAGTTGATTCTGTATGTAAGTCAGAACTGGCGATCAGTTTCAGCAGCGGCTGAATCTGGACACCAGTTCAGACTTACATACAGATTCAACTTAAGAACAAACCTACAGTCCCTATCTTGTACGTAACCCGGGGACTGCCTGTAACAGATTTTGAGAGAGACTTGAGATTTTGCTTGTCACGTTGAAAAGATAGAGAGAAATTGCTGATTCATAAAGAAACACACTTTTATAATTAAAAACGATTTCTAAATGAGAGAGACTTGGTGGATATGATAGGCACCCTAAGGAGAACCTTGGGTAAGTAAAGCTGTTTCATAAGCACCCACTTATGAATCACTTAAAATTCCATTGTACTGCAGGATTCCATTACATTTTTTAGATTTTTTTTTTCAGATTTTTAAATATCTGTTTTTGATATTTCGGTGTAGTTATAACTGTCTGTCCAAGGATATTGGAGACACAAGGTGGGCAAGGTAATATCTTTTATTGGCTAAATGTTTGTTGGCAAGAAAGGCAAGCCAAGCCACACAGCATTTCTTCATGTCCAGGAAAGTGCTTAGAATTTCACAGGTAAATGCAAGAGAGCATACATAGGTAGCCCATATTCTAAGTAGGCATGTGAACATGAATCCCGTGTACACGGTTAATGGATGAGCCTAGGCAATTTTGCTCCTTCCTTCCCGTCCCCACTGCCTCAGATATGAGTGGGGAGAGGGAGGCAGGAGCCAATGTGTGCAGGAGACCTCCACGTGTAAATATGTAATGGCTGAAATTTTTCAGCGGTTACATGTTTATCTAAATAAACACATTTTAACATCCCTAATTCTAAGGGATGAGTAGATTAAAGGTAGAGTATTCAGTTAACACCACAGTCATAGGACAAAAAGAGGGGGTTAGTGAGTTATGGATTATTGTAATAAGATAAAAGTGTGTCTGTTCAATCCATGCTTTTTAGCGTCTAGCAGAGTTATATATTTGAGCTCCCAGGTTCCTCTTGTGAAAGCATTGTGCAGAGTTCCCTAGAAGAAGGGTTAGGGATATCAACATGTAGTCATCTATATGATTAACTGATAAGCCTAGGCTTTATCAGTTAATCATGTCAACTACATGCATTCCCCTTCCCCCCCTTGGTTCCTCTGTCAAAGTCAGCAAGGGGGGGAAGGTGGTGCTGGGGGAAGCGGTCTTAAAAGCCAGTTCCCCCCAGCACCAGTTTTGTGGTGCAACCCTTCCCTTCCCTCCAAGTGAGGGGAGAGGGGGACTGTGGAGGCTTCTGCAAAACAGCCTCTGTTTGTGGCAGGCCTGAGTGCCCCATGGACAGAGTCACTATGCACAGTGGCTTGGGTCCAGCAGAGGCAGGAGCTTGGGGCTGTTTGTGGAGCTGGTTTTTAAACTGACTCCCCTTGCAGATGGGCTCCCCTGCTACCCTGCGCTGCTGCTTCTGTTACAGAGACAGCAGCACAGGATAGCAGGGGATTCCCCAGCAGTGGGACCAGGAGTGCTCTGGCTGCTGGCCCCTCCCGTGGGGACTATTGAGTAGTTATGTAACCAGTAAGATTTCAGGCAGTTACTTGACTATTCAATTACTTCATACTTAATATCCCTAATAAGGACTGATGACTCCATCACAGAGTGATTACTTTGTGAAGAGTGTTCATCCGGGTAGGTTTTTGTCTTTATCATTTTCCTGTACAGCTTCATTTGAGAGCATAGTGATTATCTGGACTCACCCACGTAGTTGTGGGGCACTTACTGCACTAGATGAGGAATGCCAAGTATTATGATAGGCATGCATAGAATCTTAAATGGTGTGTTAGTCATTCTAGCAGTGGAGATATGTCTTCAGGTTTTGCATCTCTTAATGTGGCATGATCTGGTGCTGCTTTGAGTTGGTGTGTCCTGGTCTGTGGGGAGCTTGCTTCTGATAATGTTGGAGGGTGGGTTGTCTGAAGGCCAGAAGTGGGAGTTCAGGAAAGCCTTCTTTCAGAATGGGGTCCCCATCAATTTTAGATTGTCCTTGTTTGATACTCCATATGGATTCTAGTGTGAGAGGGTTGGTAGCAACTAGTGATGTGTGGTTACAGGAGATTTTATTTCTGTATTGAAACTACAGTGTATTTGGGTGGCCCATTTTTTGGTGCAGTCTACTTCTCTGGTGGAGTGGCCTTATTTTGTGAAGGCAGTCGTAAGTGAGTTAAGGCGTATCCTAACGTCATTCCCTGTCTCTCACCAACAGAAGTTGGTCTAGTAAGAGATATTACCTCATCCACCTTGTTTTTTATATTGCTTGCTTCTCTGTACCTCCACTTAGTGAGCAAACTAATCTCATTCATCAAGTTACTGCATATCCTTTTAAAGCTATTCCTTTTTCGTCAGAGGTTTGGGTCATAGCTGTACAGTTGGTCTGCAGTTTTCTGCTTTGGCTATTTGGTTTTAATACTGTTTTATCCAAAACAGAATGGAAGAAAATTGAGTGAATGTCATTTGGCTTATTATAACCATGACTTTCAGTGCCTTTCGTAAGATCTAAATATATGCAAATTTAAATGATGCTCTGCAGGTGGACACAAACAGGGCTTGTACCTTTTTTCTTGTTCTTTGCTAGCTGAAGAATTGATAAGTCTTTTTTTAAATTAGAAATTAAGGTATTGACTCCTGAAAAGCTCTCTGGAGACTAAAAATTAATGAAATGATTACCTTTTAAAAATCAAGAGAGTGAAAGCTGAGACATTGGAATGGAGAGGGCATTTATTCAGGATGTTTAAAACGTTAATTAACATTTTAGAGAGAGGTTAAAGATTAAACATCCTGCTTATTCCCAGGGAAGACACACACCTGAGTTGTCCAGCAACCAGAAAAGAACAGACTTAGCATTTTTTATTTTTTATTAGATACATATTTAACACACCTTTTAGTCCTCCAAGAAACAAAAAGGAACAGGCCTATTTACTGATTCTCTCACATCCCCTGCTACCAAGGTATTTGAGGTTTTTAGTAGCTATATTGTCTTTTAATTAATTGTATTTTTGTTCATGAACATAAGTTCTGTCATTAAAGAAGATGCACATACTGAAACCATAAATGTGTGTACACGTGCACAATGAAACATAATTAACTATACTTTTCTTCCTAATGCATCTAATCCAGTTAACTTTTTTCATGAGGAACAAAGTTAGCAGGAGCTGACCCAGAAGTTTAATCGCTCTAGTATAGTCAAGATTTAAATAAAAGATCAAATATTTTTAACTGTAGTATTTTAAATAGTGAATATAGAATAATATGTGAGCCCGCACACACATCCACTGTGTGTGTGTGTGTGTGTGTGTGTGTGTGTCTGTGTATAGTAGCTTACATCTCATTTAATGTTTTGTTTTAAAAACATAAGACTTTAGTATTCTGTTTCATTATTGAGCTTTCACTCTGGTAAGTAACCTACAGCTTTCATGTATTTCTGCATTCAGGGCTGACACCCACTACCACAGGGAAGCGTAAAGAATACCATTACATCTGTGCTTCTTGCAATTTACAAGAATAAGAGTTGTGCACTACTTGCTAGTATGCTAGTCAAAAATATCCAATCTAAAATATTTAATAAAAATTGTTAGTCAAACAGCCCAAATTACCAAATTATTTATTACTTTCACAATCATGATGACTATTCACTGTTATTACTTTGTAAAGTTATTTATTTATACATTGTAGAACAGTTTCAACAGGAAACGTTAAGACTGCCACACCAAAGTGTCCAGTAGTCCAGTGGTTTGACCCTAGGTGGGTGGAGGGATTTGTGTAGCTAAGTATGTGCAACGTATGTATATGTTCTGCATCAATGTTTCCCAAATAGTCTATTGTGGGAAGGTTTAGATATACCATGGGTCTGGGGCTAAGGCAGGTGTGTTGGAAAATGAGCTCATCCCACAGCAGTGGCTACTGTCTCTTGCAGGGCTAAGCCCAAGGCAATGTCTGCACTACCACATGTCTGCAGAACCTAGGTTGATCGAGGGGTGTGAAAAAACACACCCTTGAGTGACATGCTTTTCACTGCCATGAATGCTTGTACGCATGGCACTCTGTCAATAGGAGAGCTCTCTCCCATTTACAGAGTGGGTACATAAGCAATCTTACAGTGGTATAGCTACATTGCTACAGCTGTGTCACTAGTGTAGACTTGGGATGTAAGCAAGTAGTTGAGTACTCAACTACTTACTCCTTTCTTTCCCCCTCTCCTCCGCTGCCTGCTTATCAGAGGCAGCGAGGTAGGAGGGAAACAAGAGCCGGTGCTGGTGGGAAGCTGGCTTAAAAACTGGCTTCCCCCCATCACCACCTCCACAGTGCTGCCTGCCCTGCCCCCATGCTGCTGCCTCTATTGGAGGCAGTAGCAGGGGGGATGGGAGGGTGTGTGCTGCAAAGCAGCCTCTGCCCGCAGCAGCTCTTACTAGCTTTAAAAAGCAGAGATGCAACATCTGGGACCCGGTAGAAGCCAGGACTGCTCAGTCCCGGTTTGCACCGTTTTCCCCCGCTGCATCTCTGCCTCCCCTGTTCCCTTCTTAGACAGTGCTGGGGGGAGCCAGTTCTTAAGCTGGCTTCTCCCAACCTCGGCTCCTGCTCTTTCCCATCCCCCTTGTTGCCTCTGTATCAGCAAGATACAGCAAGTGACTAGTTGAGAAGTGACTCAGCTACCTATTAAGCCTAGGCTTATTGGGTAGTTGACTAGTTGCTTGTATCCCTAGTTAGCAAAACTATTGGGAATCGAAGCTACAGTTGTTGACATCAAACCAAAAGTTCATGAAAGTTTTACAAATGCATATTTTGTTGTCTTTGAGCAATTATATTTAATACCCCTGGACAGGGCTCAACAAATAATGTAATCTACTCACCCGTGGCGAGTAGATTATGACCCAGTAGAGCCGGCACAGAGTGATCTGTGCATGCGCAGAACAGCGCGAAACCACGCGGCTGGCCAGCGCTCGCCGCCGTTTGGCGAGCCCTGCCCCTGGATATAAAGATTGATAAAATACTTCCTATGTCCTCTACTTTCATTTTGTGTTCATTTACATTAAAAATAGTAAATCTGTATAACAATCTACTGCATAATTGGTCACTGGTATAGATATTACTCTAAAGTCATGGCTTTCCTTCACTGACGATCACTGCTTGTATATGAGATGGAAAGGCAGTTACATATGAGATGGAAGGTATTGCCTGTAGAGATTACTAGTCTGATTTTTATCAGTCTGCTTTTCATATACTTGTTTCTTGACTTCACAATAAATACAATCATAGTAACAGTCTGAAATTTTTAAAATGAGCTTTGAAAATGTTTCATGTAAAACTAATAGGTAAACTAGCACTAGAGTAACAAAAATGATTAAAGGTCAGAAAACATGACCTGTGAAGGAAGACTGAAAGAATTGGGCTTGTTTAGTTTAGAAAAGAAGCCTGAAAAGTTTCAGGTATCTAAAGAAAACCTCTGCTGTCTTTAAAATTATGTAATTGATATTGTATGATTTGTTTCAACTGCCCTATCGGATTTAATCTGACTTCAATTCTTCATTACATATGCAGCCTAATGGACGGCCTGTTCTTGAAGTGTCTGAGGATGAAATAATTCAGATGGTTCGAAGAGAGAATTTGAAGCAGCCACTGGATGCAGAAAAGAAAAATGAGAAGGTTATTTATGGCTTTGAAACTATAGTAATTTTCCTGAGACTAATTTTTATATATTTTTGTTATATCAAGGCCTCCACTAAGATTGAGTTCCATTATTTCCATTGTGTATGTGTGTTTAAAAAAAAAAAAAAAAGCTATCCCGGACCTGAAGAGTTTTTACACAATTTAAATTAGTTTACAAAAATAGTAATGGTATTCCATCTACTTATATTTTTAAAAAAAGCTTAAAATATAGTAAGATAGTACAACAGGAATTTAATGTTTGAACTTTTAAAACAAAGGAATTAAAAATGCTGAGTAGCAACTCCTGTACATGAAGTCATAGTTGATGTGTAAGGAAAGGATGTTAAGGATGCATTGACTATTCAATTAGTCAGTAGGGTGCCGGTGCCTTTGAAGTATACCAATAGCCCTAAGGCTTTTGCTACACTTCAAAGGCGAAAGTGCTGCGTGGAGTCTGGGGTCAGCTGGGGACTCTCCCGCTGAACCCAGGCTCCGTGCGGCATTGCTGCTTTGAAATGCCACATGCAGCCTGGGGACATCCCAGCTGGCCCCACGCTGCACATAGCTTTTCAAAGTCGCAGCGCTGCATGGAGCCTGGTGTCTGGCCCCAGGCTTCAAGTGGCACTGCTGCTTTGAAGTATCCCCTCTTGTTCCCCTGCCCTTGCTGCCTCTATCTGAGGAAGTGGCTAATCGCCTAGACCTTCAAATCCCTAGTGTAAGGAGGGTATGTGGTGTGAAGTGGCCCCCACCCCAGATTTCTCTGTGGCCAGTTTGGGGAGCTGGCAGGACTCTATCCTTTTCCCACTGTGCTTACCCCCTCACACCCTTGGCAGAACCAGCTGCTTCTTATGCTGGCTGCTCAGGGTTGCTGCTCTGTCCTGCCAGCAAGAGCCTGGCTGGGGCAGTGGCCTGCCCTGCACTCTCTATTTTCTACTGGAACCCAGCCCCTTCCCTTTGAATATTTCCAGGTACTTGGCATTAGGGATATAATAGTGTGGTCGATGAATCGATAAGGAAAACTTATAGATTAATGCTATAGACTACATGCATTCCCCACCTCCCCAGTAAATTTTTTAGCAGGCTGTGCCAGCAACCTGGTTCAGTCCTGGCTTGCAGTGGGTCTGGGACCTACCCCTGCTGTGGCTCTGCATTTGAAGTGTCTTAGGCGGTAGGCTGGCAGGCAATCCATCTCCGTTCCAGCTCATGCTGGGTCCAGCTCTTGCTCAGTCCCCACCCCTGGACAGGGGCTGCTGACACCCCGCACTGCTGCGTTCATATCAGAGGCAGCAGCATAGGGCAGCAGGCAGCCGGTCCATGAGAAGGTCTGGTTTTTAAACTGGCTCCCCTTGCAAACCAGCTCACGCCTGGCATGCACACTGCTCTCTCTGATACAGAGGCAGCAGCACAGAGTGGCAAGGAGCTCCTTGGAAGTGGAGCTGGAGTGCATTGGCTTCCGGCCCCATCCCTGGATACTATCGGATAGTCAACTAATCAATAAGAATTCATGAGGTCACTTGACTATTTAGTTAACCAATATTTAACATCCTTAGTCAGCATCTGAGATGGAGGCTGCTCTCAGGCAGCCTCCAGTTGTGATGTAAAAGTGTAATTGTGTATACATGGTTAACCAGTGAGCTTGGGTTCATCAGTTAACCTTCACAGTTACATGCAGGCTCCTAGTATGCATGAGAAGCTGGCTTAAAAACTTCCCTGCTCCACTAGAATCTCGGGGCATAAGGTGAGGGGAAATGGGTGTTCGGACACTCTCCTGGCAGCCCAGGCAGGAAGTGGGAAGGAGCAGTTTCTCATGTCAGCTTAGCTGCTTTATGTAGCATGGTAAATGTGTTTAATCAAGCAAATGTGTAACCGCTGAAGGTTACATGGTTACACGCGGGGCGGGAGGGGGTCAGCTCCTCAGAAACTGCTGCATGTGAGGAGCAGAGCGAGATAGCCCAGCTGGACATGGGGCAAAGAGTCACTATGCAGAGGAGATAGTGGAGCAGTCACCTGTCTTTTTTTTTAAGATTATATCCTGTGGTATCAAGATGCACAAGTCTTTTATGCATGAAAATATAATTTGGCCAAATCATTATTTAGTTGTTCCCTACTCTCTGTAGGTATTCAAGAGGTGATACGTGTAATCTTTCAAATAACTTACAATTATGCTATCATGTAACAGTTGAGGAAGTGCTGATTTAAGGCCAGATTCTACTCTTGCAAACTCCCTTTTATTTGAATGGATGTCTCAGGCTTAAGGGTTGCAGGATCTGTCCATTAGGTGTTTTGATGTCTTTTGAAGACACACCTGGAACCTTGAAGTCTGATCTTTGGCAATAGAAAAAGTAATTTTCAGCTTGTTATAAAATTAATTCTGTTACTGACTTAGTTGGTTAAACATATATCTTCTGTTAAAGCTTTGTTGTAAACATTTAAATAGAATATCACATTACATTTAAATTTCTCATTTCTTATGCACTGAGAGCAAAAGTCTAATTTCTTCCAGATTTGTGTGTCAGAAATCACTGAACAAATATACCCCAAGTTTGCCATACATTTTTTTCTGTATCTTGGCTCTTCACAAATTCCTGTAATTGCAAATACAAGATATCTGTTCATTTGAATAATGTCAAGTAAACTGGGTAGTAACTCTGATTTGGAAATTATTGCCACATTAAAGTTAGTGTACTCTAATAAGTATAGTCTCTCATTCAAGGAATTTTTTAACTCTTTCTTTCATAGGCCTAAAACTGTCTCATGAGACAGTTGGAGATTATGTACTACTATCAGAAGATCTATTCCATAAACAGCATAAGTGTTTACCTGTGTAACTTACTAAAAAGTTGTAGAGCATAAAAGGCTATTTGATTAAAAATAATACTTTGTACTAGTTGACTTCCTAACTGTTAATGATTTTATAGCTTGAGTCAGTAAATAACACTATAGGAGCTTTCAATTACTAAGTTAATTCTGCATTTGAATAACAAGAAATGTTCTGATGTTAAGTTGAACCCTGTATTCTAAAATATATCATAGGTTTTTGTATTTGGAAGCAAAGAAAATTTTGTATGTGAAGAAACAATCTTCTCTTTTGCTGCTCATTTTTCTCCTTCCTCCCTGTCAGCCGACGGTCAGGGCAGTGTGGGTGTGTGTGTGTGTGTGTGTGTGTGTGTGTGTGTGTGTGTGTGTGTGTGTGTGTGTGTGTGTGTGTGTGTGTGTGTGTTCGAGAAAAGGTTTAACGTCTGTGTCTTCACTGCTAGGACTGGGGTCCTGTCACAGAGGGTAGCTAGCAGGCCAACAGACACCCTTTTATAGGAAGAGCTTATTACACCTCAGATTTTAGCTGCTAGAATGCAAGATTCTTTCGCAGCGAGCAGCCTTAGGGAAAGACTGAAAGGTGCCCTAACGGACTTGTCACCTGGGAGTGACACAAATCTAAACGCCTAAGCTCTTCTTATACCTGTCTCTTATGACTGGCTGAAGTTCTTTTAAGTTGTGCTTGGTTCTCTTATAGCAACTGAAGGAGTCAGGTTAAAACTTAAACAGTTACAGGTTTATTAAAAAGACTTATAAAAGCATATGGTTACAATGGCTATTGCTCTCTTTCTTAACTGTTAGCAAATACAGATTTTTAAAAATGGTTACAAAGAAAATATAGAAAATAGAAATAATGGTACCAAGTGACAGCTTAATCTTTAAAGAGCTCTAAGTCTATGTGTACACTTAAGACAAAGGACTACATCTAGGTACAATTTTTACCCCTTTCTGTGCCTCTCGACTTCAGCATGTCAGGCCAGGGCCGGTCTCTCAATTCCTAGGAAAGACGAATATGAGGTGGGCGTCCCCTTGGAACCTCGGGAGATCAAACACCTAACTTGACCAGCAGATAGATGGTAGATTGACACTCAGAGTAAATGTACTGCTGGACCTATCTTTATACTTCTGGGGGCCTGTATCTTCTTTCTTATCTAAGAGGCCAAATTGTACTGGTCCGTTTTGTGGCGCCAGTTCTTACAAGCAAGTTTCAAGTTAATTTACACTTGCAAGAGAGAGAACTAAATTGTGAGTACTAGACATTTTTTTACTGAGCGAGAGATTCCTCCCCTCGCGGACGGCTGTGTTCGTATCAATATGGGTTAAGTCAAGGGCACTCTTTGGCAGCCTCTTGGTCAGCAATTGGCATATCTCTGTTTACAGCCATTCACGGTCACACAGCTTGGGCCTTCTGCTCTGTGTGCCTTGTATGCTCCAGGCAAGCAAAAATGGATGTTACAGGGGGGTTCCTGTCTGGCTACATTCCACCCCCTGATACGACACACTACGTCTTAGGATACAAGATGACGGTGATACTAGCACCTCTTGCTCACCTTGGGGGAATCTAGAAGTGCCTCAGGCCGGAATAGAAGGTTTAGGATCTAGGAATTGGCTAAGGTCTTTTCCTAGTGCTGTGTATTGAATGTGCACAGAAAAGATAGCTACATTAACTAGGCGTTTTGCAATACATAGGGTTATGCAGAAAATGATTACAACAATTACAATGGTTAAAACAATGATTATAATAGAGTGTAGGAAAGGAGTTAAGGAAAATTCTAGCTCTTGGGCTAACTAATTTAGCCATGAGATGTTTACATTCTTAGTTACAGCATGTCTTACCTTATACAGTCTGTTGCCATTTCCCTTGCCTCCCTCTAAAGTTATTTTGAGGATTGCGGTGGTCGCTGTCATTGAACTATACTGGTCTCCATTGGGAGATGTCGCTCTTGTTTCACTAGTTGTTTGGGATGAGAGGGACAAACTCGATTTCCAGTCTAGAAGAGGAGTCAAGTAAGGTGTTCTGGTACAGCAGTAGCAGTTGGAATGAGAAAGAAGACCATGGCAAGTTGGAGTACCATGTCTTGCTTCAGCTTAGGTTTTTTTCTATAGTTCAGTCTATAACAACAGCGAATGCAAGCGCTGCAACAGCAAGCGGTATATATACAAAAAGTTCATGGTGGTTTCCTAGATTTACACCAGCGTTGGGAGGTATACATCCCACTGGAGCACTGTTTAGGGCTATTGCCTCAGTATCTTGTAATAAAACAAAAGGTTCTCTGGTCTTGGATACAATCCAAGCTTCAGTAATGGTTATTGGTGTTAGCCCAGTGTCTGCAGTGGTCTAGACTCTTTTTCTTTTGTAGGAGTGCAGTACGCGGGTTTGCTTGATCCACCTGTTTCTTTACTGCTTGCAATTTAATGTTGTTGGGTATGTCTTTTCTTCTATGACTCAAATGTCTTTACAAATTTCAACAGCCTCAGCAATATACTAGCAAGCTTTCTGCAGTTTGCCAAAGAAATCGGAAATAGATTTCAGTATATTCAGCATGTCTTCAATGTTTCCTTTAAGTCTGACTAGGACTACATTGGCTATTACAGTTCCATCTATTTTGACACAAGTCTCTTCACAAATCGTCATCAGAATAGACTAAATCTTAATAAATGGCTCCGAACTGAATTCAAGTGCATATCTTAGCATAAAATTAGTTTGCATTCTCCACTTTACTTCAGCTTCACTGAAGAAAAGAGGTTGTTGAAGTATTTTGTGGTCTCAACAGTTTCTTTTATTCTTGGAGTTGTATTTTAATCAAATGAGCACTGAATCCATATGTCATAAGTTTTAAGGTTGTCTTTATCATCTAGATTTCTTCTCATCTTTGCTATATTTGCAGGTTGTGCGAGAGAGAGACACTTGAATTTTGTTCTATTACCTGCTACTACTTTGAAGTATTCTGCTGCATCGGCATTTCCCAATTTGTTTGTGTAAGATAGACAGTCCTTACTTGTGTGACAAACAGTATTGCTCTATCATTCTATGGATTGTTCCACCCATCAAAATTCTGATTAACAAATTTCCCATCCAGTTTTTTTACACTCTGTTCAATTTTTCTTGTACACTGAAACCAGCACTGTCTCCTTTGCTCAGTTGAGTGTAACCTGTTTGCTGTTATTGAACTATGGCACTTTAAATCCTTGTTCTAAATGAGACCGAAGGGAGAATTTATTGTGTAAATGACCTGGGCAAGTGCCAAAGCAGTTAGCCATCAAGACAAATTCCAGCAAACTTACTGATGGTTTTACTGGGTGATGAAAAAAGTAGTTCTTATTTTAAAATAGTTACTATTTAGCTGCAACATTGCTAGTGATACAGATTACTCTGATGTTGTAGACGATGCAGGTGATAGACATTCATAACCCCTATGTCTAAACTTTATCCTGAAACAAAAATGGTTAGTCATTCTCTCTCCTGGAGTATTGGTTACTGTACTGCTTTAAAAAAAGATAAATTAAAGATTTCTCCCTACTGCAGCTGTTTGTAACACTGTTATATTGTATAATTTATTCTAAATCTAGTTTTATAGGGAAAATAACTAAAAAATCATAAGGATCTACATTTATTTAAATGCTTATGTTGGGCAACATCAAGCAGATGAAGAAGGGGAAATTTTTTAATGTTAAAATTAATAAATACATAATAAAGCTTTACTTTTAAACAGGAAGTTGTCATCTAGAATATTTGATTATATTGAGCCATAAAAATCATTTTAGCTATTCAGCAGTATTAATAAAAAAAAATTAGAAGACCTCCATAACAAATTAACATTCTAATTTTATTTTGAACACAAGCATTTGTTGTCATGTCATTAATTTTGACAACCAGGAATTGCATTTTTTGTTTCACAGTTTACATTTAGCACATCTTTTTATCCAGATGTATAGGAATGTTATGAAAATATTCCCAAATGAGGTTCTTTTTTTTTTTTTTTTTTTTAACCTGCAGCCATGGCAGGTTTTTTCCCCTCCAGTTCTCAGATCTTAAAATCAACACACTAGAGGCTGCACTCAAAAGAATGCTGTCTTCCTTCCCCCCCCCAATATCCTGCTTTGATACCAGTATTGCTCCTTTCTGGCTGAACATGCAAATACTTCTCCTTTGACTGACCGACAACACACACCTCTACTTCTAAGAAAACAAGACCTAACAGTGATCCATAACTTCCTCTCATCCAACCCATGTGCTTTTTGCACTTCCGTGTTTTATTTATTTAATAAAGAGGAAGACAGTTGAGAAATTAATAGATTTGTTTGCATGTATGTACATATGCAGCAAATCATGGCCATTTAATTGAAGTGCCCAGAACTGTCTAGAAGCAAGAGCTGGTAGTTTTGTGGAGTTCAATGTTTTTCTATCATCTGGTGAGTAAGTTTACATGGTGTATGGAGTCATAAATATTTGTAATTTGAGAGTGGAATCAATCACAGCTCAGGAAATGGAGAAGTAATAAATTAGGACTATGAGACCCAGATGAGCTCAGTGAATTATCATAATGAGATATCAAGTATCAGAGGGGTAGCCGTGTTAGTCTGAATCTGCAAAAGCGACGAGGAGTCCTGTGGCACCTTATAGACTAACTGAAGTGTAGGAGCATAAGCTTTCATAAGCACATGCATCTGACGAAGTGGGTCTTTGCCCACGAAAGCTTATGCTCCTACACTTCAGTTAGTCTATAAGGTGCCACAGGACTCCTCGTCGATAATGAGATATGTGATGGTGTCTCCTGGCATCAGAGACTAGTCCTGTCCCCTGTGATGACTTGTCCAATCTCTTGCACCCATTACTGCAGCCCCTTGATTACTGACAGGATCAAGCCTTAATACAGTATATCATTCCCTATGCCAATTTTATAAAGCTTGACTTCAAAAGTTAGATTCTCTCCCCCTCCCACCCACCCCCAATTAATTCTTTATATAGAAAAACAGCCTTTTACTCAAAGTTTGATAGAGGTTTATGGGTTCAGAGTGTTATTTATTTTAATGTTTTAAGAAATTATAAGTAGTTTAGGTCTTAGTGCATTTTGTAGTAAATTCATAGTTCATTTTAAATTAGTTATTTAAATAAGGATATCTTTTAAAAAATAAATCTAAACCATCTTTTTAAAAATAAAACATTTTATCCACTCTAAAATCTAAACTCTAGCTGCTAATTGGTGCCCTTCAGTGTCCACTAAGCACCGCTCCAAGCCTCTTTTAAAACTTAGTGAGGATAAAGAGGCAACTGTGTTAGTCACACTGAGAAATCACCCTTTTTACATATATACATTGCATTAATAATACCTTGACTGCATCAACTAGAATCTCCGAAAGCCCTGCGGGAGTGCTCTTTCTTTGTTTGGGTTAGAGAAGTAAACTGATGACTAAGTTAAGAATGTTAAGGACTACTTTACTATCTGATAAGTAAATGCTTACCGGATAGTCAATCGACTAGTTGATTTCCTCCCTCCCTCCCCCTCCACTCTGCCTCTATCAGATAGAGGCAGCAAAGGCGGGGGGGGCGGGGGGGGGGGGCATGTTTCAAAGCAGCAGCGCCACACAGCTGAACCCAGGATCAGTTGTGCGGCGCTGCTGCTTTGAAATGCTGAGGCGGTGTTCAAAGGGGCAGCCCTGCACAGCTAATCAGCACAGCTCTGCCCCTTTGAAATACACAAGGGCCCTCACTGAGGACTCTTATACATTTCAAAGCTGGTAGCCGTGTGCAGCCCAGAGTCAGGGGGTTCTTGTACATTTTAAAGGAGGAATGTAGAAGTTGCCTGTCGAGTACTCAACTAGTAAATTAACCAATATTTAACATCCTTAGACTAAGTGACTGTTACATATCAAAAATTAGACGGTATATTAAGTGTTTTGTATGCTAAAAATGTGCTTTTAGTGAAAATGGTGCTCCTCTTGTGTTTCTGCAACACTTTTTTTTCTTCAGTGGCCATGAACCTCAGGCATTCCTTGAAGATGGTTACAATTTTCTGCTTGTCATCGCTGTTAGCCTCTTGTACTGTCTTCAATTTGGCCACTTCCCTCTTCATTCTTCTTTGCCTTGCTCAGTTACACAAAAGCAACAAATAAGTGATTCAACTTAATTTGCTATTACTGTTATACCATCCACTAGAAAGAGACAAACTAGAGCAAATAAAAAGCTTCCTAAAACTTCATAATTATATTTGCAAGCTTTTAAAGATTGGCAGCATTTTGTGCAGCAGAAGGTGATTGATAATTTAGAATGAATAGAACCTTTATTTTGTACAGTCATTTTGCACCTCCTGACTGTTTGTCAATGATCTCCATTGAGATGCTGACTGATGCTAAAAAGCTTGACTGAGTTTGACGGGTCATAGGAAAAAGTTAGATTACATACTGTGTTCTGTTAATTGGTATTAAGAAAGTAAAGATGAGAAACTTGAAGTTCTGATGTATGTATTAAATCCTTGTACTCAACAACACACACATTTATAAGGGTCTATACCAGGTGTGGCCAACCTGAGCCTGAGAAGGAGCCACAGTTTACCAATGTACATTGCCAAAGAGCTACAGTAATTTGTCAGCCGTCCCCATCAGGTGTCTCCTCTCCCATTTCCAGAGTCTTTTGCCCACCAGCAGCCCCACCAATCTGTACCTCCTCTTCCTTCCCAGCACCTCCTGCCCACTGCAATCAGTTGTTTCATGGCCCTCAGGAGGCTCTGTGGGGGAGGGAAGGTGCAATGATGCAAGACCCTTGGAGGAGGAGGTGGAGCCAGGAGTTGAGCATTAGAAAGTTGGAAACATATTAACTTCAGAAGAGCCACAGGTGGTTCCAGAGCCACAGGCTAGCTACCCCTGGTCTATACTATATTTAATGTGACTTTTTTGTAGAAAAGCTGGTCTTAAATTTGGATGTCTAATGCATCTAATCAGTTTGATTTTTTTAACAAACTAAAATTTGTATGTAAGTTATTCTTGTGACTGACTTTTTTAAATTAGTTTTTAATGTTTTTTATTTTATGGTCATAGTCTATTTTGTAACCACTTATTACGCTATTAGTGCTTACTTGAACTGGCTAGTCAGTTTTTCAAATATTTTGTTTTGGTAAAAAGATTCTTTTGAAAAAGTTGAAAGTTTTTGATTGATTCTCCTAGTAGTGTTTCACTTAGCAGTTTAAAATATGTACACTATTTTGAGTTGGATTAAAGGAATAGTTCCTATACAGCTGGGTGGTTTTTCTCTATACTGAATTTAGTTTACTTTTAGTTTATCAAATGCAAATTATGCATAGCTTATGCAGGGCGAAATACATTTTTGAAATGTTTGTTCTTTTTGGGGTGGGAGGCTAGAGAGAGGTCAGTAACCCTCCCATACTCAGCATTCAGTGTTTGGTTACTGAGCAAGTGCTTCTTCTGCCATAGTTAGACTTGGCAGGACTCTATTTAAATCCACAGGTGTAAGTTAATATCAATTTCAGCTTACACTGAAATGGTGAAGGAAAAATCCATCAGTAACAGTTGGTATGGGTGCAGCTTTGCATAATCCCGCACCCCCTGCCTTCACTAGCACCAATAGGGATCAGGTGTCACCAGGCACGCAGGGAGCCCTGCAGTCTCAGGAATGAGAGAATGTGGCCATGACACTGGAGTTAGGGACACTGGATCCCTAGTAGCCCCAAGTGAGGAAAAAGCTCTGAAACTGGTAAAGCAAAGACCCTGGCCATGGCTAGCAGGAGGAGCAGTCTCTGACTGTGGGGTGGCCATCCTGCTGCTGAATGGCTCCTGTCCAGGGGTGGAGCCATTTAGCAGTAAGATGACATCTCCCATGGCAGGGGGCTCATCCTCTTTTCCCTCCTTGCAATCCTGGGAAGGGTTCTCTACCCTGTTGTGCCAGTGCCTTCCGCATACCCTGTACCTGCAGAATTGGATGTCTCTGGCCCTATGGCATCATACAGCCTTCTGCATGTCGAATGTCACATCCCTGCTCTCACCAGCTGGGAGTTTCAAGGGTTCCTGCTCTGCTCCACCAGGACTAAGCACTTTTTTTGGGGGGGGGGGCACCTTAGGTTTATGAGAATTAGGTGTCCCTAGTCCTGTGACAGTGCAGAAGGCCATTTATTGTCCCACTGTCATGGGAGTGAGAAAATGGCCATGATAGCTAGGCTGCAGTGGTCTCCCTGCATGTGTGCGGAGCCAGTGACTTCCAGTCCCTGTAGGCCCAAGGTGCGTGGGCAGTTGTTGTCATGCAGGGCAAAACAAAGACTCCTGGACAGATCTGCAAGGAGAAATAAAAGCTTCCAATCTTGTAGTCTCTCTTCCAGCCCGCCAGAACCAGCATCTTATCCTTGCAGGGGTCAGGTGTGTAGAAGCTATTTTATGTTTAGCTAGAAGCCATCTTGTACATCAGAAACCATTTCAGCTTTTCTCTCAAGCACGTAGACCAGAGTGAACTTTCTGTCACCCCGTGAGAAGAGACCTACAGGATGGGCTATTGGTATGTGTTAATTGGGCTGGTTGGGACAGGAGATGTACTCCCTCGTACCTGTCCGCCATCTTGTTGATAAGGCTTTGTTTTTCCAAGTTTAATTGAGGATTTCTCTAATTGGATGCCCTGACGTCAGACTGTTTGGCTAAGGGTATAAAGATACTAGGATTGATTGTATTAGCAGCTTTACTGGGCCCGACTTTGCTGGGACCACGTTTGGCTCACTTTGCTTTACTGATCAATATAGCAAATCAGTTGTTAGCCGCCTAAACAGAGAGGAGCGTGTTTTTACAGGTGTATCTAGCCCCATGGGATTGCAGAAAACCCTCTACAGCTCTGCTGTCATGGTCCTGCTCACTTACTCTTCAGCTAGAAGTGAGAGAGCTATCCTCAGTCAGGAACTATGCAGCAGTGAGGTGGCCCTCGCTGTAATCGGAGCTTGTCATCTTTGCAGCCCTACCTGCACAACCTCCTTTGCACCCAGGTGTCTTGGACCTCTTGGCTGTGCTGAGCCCACTGCAGCCCCACTGTCAGTGCAACCCTAAAGCCAAACCTACCCCATCAATTTTGTTAATTGCAGAAAATAAAAATCTAATTCTGCCAAGTCTGTATAATTTACTTTCTGGGTCCATGGTGTCTGCACAGTTAACAGTGGTGTAGGGTTCACTAGTAGAATGCATCAGTTAGTTCAAGGTACTTTTTTGCATGTATTTATACAGTCTAAGGCCAGAAGGGGCTATTCAGTGATGTAATCTGATTTCTGTATATCGCATAAAATTTCATCCAGTTTAGCCAAATTGACTAACACAGTGGTCCCCAACTGCCGGGCTGCAAGCCACTAGCTACTGTGCCTCAGCAGATCTGGGGGGGTAGAGTACACTCCCCAGCACCTCTCCTGCTGCTGCTGCTGTTGCTGTTGGGAGAGGTGTATCCTGCCCTGCCTCTCAGCCAACCAGCACTGGGCAGGGGAGGGGTTTCCTGGATGCGGAAGAGCAGTTCACCCCACAGCGGGAGAGCTGTGCAGAGCCCAGCACGGCAGCCTTAGAGCAGCCACGACCTGGACAGCAGCACTCAGCTGGTGGCTGGGAGACAGTGCAGGGCTAGGTGAGGGGGACGAGGCGGGCACTGGGGATGGGGCTAGTGCTGGCGTCTCTAGGGGTAGGGGGCTCTAAGAGGCGGGGAGCTGGCACTGGGGAATTCTAGGGATGGCGCTAGTACTGGGAGGCTACAAGGGCAGGGCTGGCACTGGGGGCCCTGGGAACTGGGCTAATTGGGGACTCGGGGGGGGGGGGGGTTCAATGCAGTGGAGCTCTGGAAACGAGGCTGGCACTGAAGCGTTTGGGATGGGTGGCTGGCACTGGAGGATTCTGAGGGTGGGAGGCTGGCACGGGGTGGGTTCAGGGAACTCTAGGGTCAGTGGCTGGTGGGGGGGGTAATAGTGGGGTGAGGGACTCTAGGGGTTAGGGCTGGCACTGTGGGGCTCGGGGCTGGGGTGAACCCTGGCCCCCAAAGCTGCTACAAACAGGTGGCTTTAGCTGCAGCAGCCACCTGTGACGTGGCTACTGCTGGAGCTGAAGACGGCTGTTGGTGGTGGCGGCTCTGAGGATGGGGCCTTTTGGTGGACTGGCAACATTTTATTTGAATATTCATTATTTGCTTAATACATATGCAAATAAAATATTACTGGTCTGCCAAAAGTTTGTGAAGGGGTTTGCCGGTCTGTGGTATCAAAACAGTGGTTCCCCACCTGATTAAGGCATCTTCCAGAAAGTGTCAATTTGAAGACTTCAGAAAATTAAGAATAAGTTCTTTGCCTTAGCTATTTGTATAGTGCTTACTCCTGGGGAAATTCTGCCCCACTGCACAGAATGTTGCAGAAATTAATGTGGCTGCAGAATTTCCTTTTCTCCACATAAATGGGCTGCAATGCTGCTGGCCTCCACTAGGGGCCACTGAACCCAGGGAAGTCCACACTGCTGAGAGGTACTAGAGAGGGGGGAGTGAAAGGGTTCTGGCAGCTGCAGTTCCTAGCACAGCCTGTGGAAAGGAGACAGTGGAGTGCTGGAAACTCTGAGCTAGCCTGGAACCAAGCATTAGGCTTTTTCTACCTCTGAATCACCTGCTCTGAGTCCAGTATCAGGACTGGGGTGGCTAGCCCTATGGTTTGGGTGTATTGACTAGGAAGGAGGAATAGTGGGTGTTGAGGCACCTCGCTCATACCTGAGAGGGAGGGCGCAGAGAAAGAGGGACTGGGTGGTCATAGGGGTTTCTTTAACTCTACTCCTGGTGGAATGTTGTGTCTGTATTGTTAGACATACTTGATAGTAGGTATTTGAAATAAGTAACCAAAATACAGGCAGTCCCCGAGTTACGTGGATCCGACTTACGTATTTCCCTACATACGAACTTACGTCGGATCCCTACATACGAACGGGGCTTTTCTGGCCGCGGAGGACAGGGGCAGCAGGACCGCCCAGACGTGCCGCGGTCCCGCCGCCCGCGTCCTCCGTGGCCAGAAAAGCTGCTCCACGTCTCCCTGGTCTGCTGGGGGGGGAGGCGCAGCTAGTGCGCCCCCCACCCCCCAGCAGACCAGGCTTTTCTCGCCGTCTTCCACGGCGAGAAAAGCCGCTCTGTGTCTCCCTGGTCTGCTGGGGGGGCAACCCCAGCAGACATGGGAGATGCGGAGCAAAGCCACGGAGGACACGGGCGGCGGGACCGGCGCGTCTCGGCGGTCCTGCCGCCCACGTCCTCCACGGCTTTGCTCCGCGTCTCCCTGGTCTGCTGGGGGGCCCCCCCAGCAGACCAGGGAGATGTGGAGCGGCTTTTCTCGCCGTGGAAGACGGCGAGAAAAGCCTGGTCTGCTGGGGGTGGGGGAGGGCGCACTAGATAGCTAGTGCGCCCCCCCCCCTTCCCCCTCCAGCAGACCAGGCTTTTCTCGCCGACGCCTGGGGTAGAGCAGCTCGGGCGCTGCCAGGTTGGTCCCGCAGCACCGTTCCTGGGCGCTCCTGGACCAATCTGGCAGCACCCCAGCTGCTCTGTCCCAGGTGTCAAGTTTCAACAGTGGCTGAATCTGATCAGCGGCTGATTCCAGGAAGCCCCGGGGAAGAGCAGCTCTGCCTTGGGCTTCCTGTAGTCAGCCGCTGGTCAGTTTCAACAGCGGCTGAATCTGGACACCAGTTCTGACTTACATACAAATTCAATTTAAGAACAAACCTACAGTCCCTATCTTGTATGTAACCTGGGGACTGCCTGTAACTGAAACTTGTGATTATGTAGTGCATTTTGACAAAATTTGAATAACTTTAAAATATTGTGCACAGAAGTTTTAGTATTTTATAGAATGGCATCAGGAGTAAGTTAAAACATTGTGTCTGCTTTCTAATTGGCGTTTGTGTGGCTTCAGCTTCCAGCAATTGATTCATGTACCTTTTTCTGTGATTATAGAGCACGTTAGTACTTGTCATTTTCTCCCAATTAATGTACTTATATGTAATCAAGTCCCCTGTCATCATCTGAAAAACTAAACACTGTACCGAGTCTCTCACTGTAAGGTTTTCTCCAGCCCTTGAATAACTTTTGTGCCTCTTTTCTGTATTGTCCAGTTTGTCAACATCTTTTTAAAAATGTGGACAGCAGAATTGTACACTGTATTCCAGAATCTCTCACTAGTTCCATATACAGAAGTAAAATAACTTTTCTTTCTTCTTCGAGTGATTGCTCATGCGCATTCCAATATAGGTGTGTGCATGCAGCGTGCACACACCATCGGAAGTTTTCCCCTCAGCAGTACCCTTAGGGCCAGCAGGGAGCCCCCTGGAGTGGCGCCAGTATGCCATCTGCTATATTCCCCTGCTGGCCCCCTCACCCACTCAGTTCCTTCTTACTGCGGTTATGGTCATTGGAACAACCCTCAGCTCCTCAACGTCATCGTTGTCTTCATTGTTTTTCTTTAGTTAATCTTCAGCTAAGTGTCTGCAGTTTAAGTTAAAGACTCTTTTGTTGTATTCTGTTCCCCGCCACAACGTGCCGTGTGCCCGCGGCAGGGCGTGCCAGGCCCACAAGGTTTTAAGCCCTGCAAAAAATGTAATAGGCCTATGCCATGAGGTGACCCGTACTCATTGTGCTTAAAGTGCCTGGGAGAAGCGCAGCTTACAGAGGTGTGTAAAATCTGTAAGGTCTTCAAGCCCCAGACGAAATGCGAGAGGGAGTTGCACCTTAGGATCCTCCTCATGGAAGCAGTGCTTCAACCAGCACTGGACTCGGCACCAGCCTCCCGAAGCACACTGGCCTCGGTGTACGACAGTTCTGCGCACCGTGCCTCTCCTGCACCACAGGGGCACTGCTCTCAATTGCCGGCGCCTCAGAAGAAGAGGCAGCCTAACAAGGGTCGGTCCCCGCCTGGGCACGTGGTGCAGATGAGCCCGGGCCTTCTAGGGTTGGGCATGCCTTCCTCCCAGCGAGGGGATGTCAGCTCTCTGGAGGACTTCCCAGAGCCATCCACACCGGAGGCCTTGGAAGCAGCGAGGGTTCTAATTGAGTCCTCCTCCACCCCTCTTCCTCTGACTCCAGCATCCCCTAGGTGGCATGGGGACATTCGGCACCAATCGCCTCCCAGGACAACCGAAGGCATGGTGCATGATGGCAGACATCGCCTGGTCCCAACGGCACCGCATGCGGCACCGGCCATCGAGGCACCGGCTCCCCTGGTACCGGCCAAAGGTATGGCACGGACTAGGCACGGCAACATCACCCAGCACCAGCACCGTCCCAGGGCCCATTGGCACCTACCTCCATGCAGGACTCCTGCGCAGCCATGCCTCCACCACCACCTCAGCACTGCGGCAAGCCTGAGTCCATGTCTCAGCGCACCGCAACTCCTTCGTCATCTGTGCTGGCACCGTCCTGGTCCACCTCGGAGTACTCGTCCAACTGAGAGGCAGAATCTGTCCAGTCCTCGAGGGCCTCCAGTTCTCGCTCGTGGTGCCACTCCTGCTCTTGGCACCGTTCCCGGCACTGTAGTCCTGGAGGTCCTCCTGGGTAGCAGAAAACCCTCTACCAGGGCCATGTATCTGGCTAAGTGGAAGTGATTCTGCTGTTTGGGCTTCCCAGAAGGGGGTGTACCCAAGGTGGGTTCCAATTCCCCTGATCCTAGATTACCTGTTAGACCTTAGGCTCCAGCATCTCTCTCCCTCCTCCATCAAAGTTCACCGGGAGGCCTTCTCTGCCTTCCACCTGGGGAAAAGGGGGAAAACCCTGTTTGCCAATCCAATGGTCAACAGGTTCCTGAAAGGGCTGGACAGGCTCTATCCCCACATCCGCAAGCCCATTCCCCAGTGGGACCTAAACTTGGTTCTCTGCAAACTTATGGGGCCTCTGTTCAAACGATTAGCAACGTGCTCCCTCCTCCACCTAACCTATATGGTGGCTCTCCTGGTGGCAATCTCTTCTGCCTGGTGGGTATCTGAACTTAGGGCACTCACCGTGTAGGCAGGATCTGATGTATTTTTTTAAGGATAAGGTTCTGCTCCGCCCTCACCCAGATTTCCTGTCGAAGGTGGTGTCATCCTTCCATACCTCCCAGGACCACCTCCTGCCGGTTTTTTACCCTAAACCGCATGCATCTGGGAAACAGCAGGCTTTACACGCTTTAGACATCAATAGGGCGCTAGCCTTTTATTTAGACAGGACCAAACCATTCCAGAAGTCGCCACAAATTTTCGTGGCTATTGCAGAGTGCATGAGGGGCCAACCTGTGTCCACCCAGCGGATAGCCTCTTGGATAACCACTTGCATCAGGGAGTGCTACACCCTGGTGGACGCTTCAGCTCCGCCTCTTAAAGCACACTCCGCAAGGCCGGTGGCTGCCTCCACCACTTTCATAGTGCAGGTTCCCATCCTGGACATTTGCAGAGCCGCCACATGGTCCTCTGTCCATATGTTTGTCAACCACTATACACTGTCGCATCAGGCCAGAGGGAACGCTCCCTGGGTAGGGCAGTCCTCCACTCTTCTGTAGTTTCATCCTCCAGCCCTCCTCCTTAGGTTCTGCTTTGGAGTCACCTATATTGGAATACAACACGAGCAATCACTCTAAGAACAATGAACGGTTGCTTACCTCGTAAGTGTGATTCTTCGAGATGTGTTGCTCATGTCCATTCCAAATCCCCGCCCACCCCTCTTTCTCCAGTATATGCCAGCAAGAAGGAACTGAGTGGGTGAAGGGGCCATCAGGGGTATATATGGACTGGTATACCTGCGCCACTCCAGGGGGCTCCCTGCTGGCCCTAAGGGTACTACTGAGGGAAAAACTTCTGACGGCATGTGCATGCTGCGCACACACATCTATATTGGAATGGATAGGAGCAACACATCTGGAAGAATCACAGTTACGAGGTAAGCAACTGTTCTATTTCTACTTCCTATTGACCGTTCCCCTATTTCTGAGGAATGTATTACAACTTTTGGTCAGTGTTGGACCGGAAGCTCATTTTTGAGATGTTCATGCACGGTAATCCATAAATCCCTTTCATAATCATTGTATTCCAGGATACAGTCCCACATTTTGTAGATATGGCTGGCCATTAGTCCTTGTTACTAGATGTAAAACTTTGCATGTGACTGTATTAAAGTTCATTTTGTTCTAACTGGTGTAGTCTATCAAGCAATCCAGATTGCTCTTTATGACTGACCTAGCCTCACTTTCCATTCTTCCAGTATTTGTTGTTTGCAGATTGTCAGCAAAGGCTGGGGGCATTCACTTTATTTAAATGCAACAAATAGAGAGGGGGAATTTATTTTTCCCGCTCTTCATAGTGAAGAAATGTTTTCTAAAAGCCACTACTTTGGCACTAGCCAGTATATTAATCGTGCAAAGTATGTCTTTCATTTCTAATCTGTAAATATCTTACTCTTTTGATAACAGTATTTTCTTAATATCTGTAATAAAAACATTTAGTGTCTTTAATAACATAGAACCTAATTTTTGTTCATTTTAGTCAAAAAAGAATAAGAAGAAATCAAAGGGAGATGCTAAAACGGTTCAGGACTTGTCACGTCTGGATGGAAAAGAAGCAGATGAAGGTATTAACAGCAGCATAGATCAAGCAGTGCAGTGAGACATTTTTGCTTACTTCTACCTAAGTTTTACTTCTTTAAACATATAAAGAATTTAATTAGCTCATGTTATCTTAAATCTGATCTGTGGGCATGTAGTGGTTACTAGTTGGCAAAATTTAAGACTGATTCTTAATTTAAGACTGATTGCATGCTGAATATCTGAAAATCCAAGATTTCTGGAATAGGAAAGGTACCATGGTAGATTCAGAACTGTAGTGCTAGCAAATTGATTTGTGATTGTTGGATTATAAGAGTTGAAAAATAGTAAAATTGCCTTAGATGAACACTCAGCCTACACCTTGTTCTACCTGAAGTGTTATGGTTCATAAGATTTGTGTGGCTGTAAAAACAAAAGACTACTGTTTTCACATCCCAAAAAAGGGCATACTGGCATTTCAAGAATGCCATTTAAACTCTTACATGTAAAGTTCAGTCACCTTTGTTCTCACCTTTACCTATTGATTTCAGTTTATCATATTGCTAACTTGTAAACAAATTAAACTTGGTTCCCACTTCAATTTTAGTTCGGTTATTTTTGCCATTGTATTACTCGTTTAATGTCTTTTTTTATTTATGAACATATTTTAGGAGCTTGGGAAACTAAAATCAGTAATCGTGAGAAAAGGCAGCAGCGTAAGCGTGACAAGGTACTGACTGATGCTGGCCCAATAGAATCAAATCTCCCTGGGATGGAAAATGCAGTTACAATAGCCAACGAACAACTAATACCTACACCATCTTTTCCAGTTGGTCCCAGAAAAAGTAAAGGTATGAAGTTGGGGGAAAAGGAGAGAGTATTTGAATAATAAGTAGTGTTCGCTTAGAAATGCAATATAATAGGAAGGGGATTAAATCTATATAACCGTTATTGGAACTGTAGGTTGTTGTACTTTCTGTGGACCTGCTCCACTAAGATTCCCATTACGTCCATGACTTCATCTGTAGAGCATATAATAAATGTGTAAGGCCTTATGCTTACTGAAACCTATAGACACATCTCTGAATCAGGTACCTAGCTTGGCCTCTTCCCACCACTATCCATGTTCTTTCCTGACTGTTGAGAGAGATTCCTTACAGAGATCATCATTTTGAGGGAGGAGGGTAGATCCCAAAGGTTTTATACCAATTTTCCTCTCATCCTTCCCTTCCCTTTGTGGTCAGTTTTTCCTATTAAACTGAAACACAGACTTCCCCTTCCTCCACCATACCAGTTTTACTTGTCTGGGTATTGTTGATGCAACTGTTGATACCACAGCTTCATCAGTTTCCTCAGCCCCGTAAGAAGAGCAGAAAGACACTGTTGTTTTGTTGGCCTGCTAAATAATGAGTTGCATTTTCAGTAGATGCCTGGTTATACTAAGGTACCAGATATCCGGTAGGCAGTCTGGTGCCATTTGATGCATTGAATGCCTAATTAAACAAAGAACAATGCATCAGAGGTTCTGACAGAGCAGCAGAAAGTTTGAGCCTAGCTTCCCTCTGGTGCTTTGCTACATTACTTTCACATTCTGACTTTAACTCGTTGCATCATTGATGCTTCAGAGCCTTGTTTCTTCTTTATCAGAACTTGTTTTCATCTTGGCTGAATGCACTGCCATTGCCCTTGTGTGCTATCAGTCATTTTCCCTTTGTCACTGCAGGCATGTAAGAAGTAAGGCAACCCAGCAACTTCAAGAACTGTATTGACTGCAACTGTGTTGTGATCTTTATTGACGTTAATGACTGCTGTAGTCTATGTGAGCAGGGATCATGGCAATGTGAGGTGCACCTCCTGTTCTCAGATGTCACCTTGCACCAGGTTAAGTTGAAAGGAGTTCAGCTGCTTCTTCAGCACTGCCTGGGTTAGGTAAGAGGTAGAAACAGCAGTTTCCTTTTGTAATGATGTCTGTAAGAAGCTAGTGGAGGTGTTTTGAGGTAGTTCTCCCACGAGATCTGGGCATGGTGCTCATGAGCACTGGAAAAGTAGCTGGGCTCCTTTCAAATTAACTCTTAAACTGAATTTGAAGCTGATTTAGAGGTTCTTTGATTTAAATTGAGGTGTCTAAACTGTACATAAAGCAAATAGCCTTTAAGATTAAGTGCCCATATTTTTAGTTTTAATATTATTTCTAAAACTTGCTGTATTTGCACACTTTTTCTTTCATTTGATGTAAATGTTTTGCACATTAATGTTTCCTAAAAAGCTTATCCTTCTGAAATATAATATGACCTTTAGCAATGAATACTGACTATAGATGCATGTAATGAGATGTACAATGGTTTGTAAAGACCTTTTCTTTAATCAGGTGATACAATTCTGAATGTTCAAGTTAGCAGCTCAAAATCTTCAAAGGGAGATCCAACAATTCCGCAAGGTAAAGGATTTGACTTGTGTATTTGTTAATCTGAGTAATAGTCTCCTATACAAAAATAGAACTCCACTTAGAGTGCATCATGCTATACTGCTTGTGATCTAGAACTTTTTTCTCGGTTGTGCAATTGTTGCTCTTCATTTGTGGGTGAACAATCATTGTTCAGTTATTTCTCAATAACTGTACACTGGCTATACAGACACTTTACCCTTAGTTACTGTAATACTATAACATTATAAGCTATAATTTTTACACTGTTTATACTTGATAGAAAAATTATACTCAATAAATCACAAACATTTGTGTCTTGGAACAACATTTGTGGGCTGACCAGACTAGCCTTAGTCCACTTTCTCAAGTTAATGAGTTGGCAATTTGCCTAACAAATAAATAAATTAAATTAAATTAAAGGTTAGTCCCAGCATGATTGCTTTGAGTTAGACATGCAGGTCCTGATTCTCAGGAAATCTGATCTGCAGTTTGGGGACAAATAGGTCATTTGGTACCTAAATACCACAGTAGTGAACATGTATATTTTGCACATGGAGATACCTGTTGGTACATGGAATTACTATAATTTTAACCAAACTCTCTCAAAGTTGGGCTCAAACTATAAATACATGAGAGTGTTGAAGCTTATATTGTTAGTCTTACTAGTAAAAGAAGTTGATCCAAGAACATTTGGGAAATCAAGTCCAGCATTGTCAAATCCAGATGGTAACTATATAAGCCAGTGTAGCTGTGATCAGATATAGACCATGTAGTCTTTCAAATCAGCATTATTTTGAATTATAAGAAATAACATCCATTAGAAAGTGGGGATGTGAAAGGTTAACCAGTGGGCGCCCACAGAAAAATCATTTGGGGCAACACAAGTGAGAAACAATCCCCCCCCCCCCCCCCCCGCTCCTCTCCTCCAAAAAAAGCCCACACCTCAAATCCTCATTCACGTTTCCCCCAACTGAGAAGGAAAGACACACTGCCCACATTCCACTCATACACCAGAGCATTGTGGGGCCCAGGTTAATAGATAGATTGTGTGCTCCAGCTCTGCAGGCTCCCCAATGCAGGGGGGGAGCCCTGAGCCTCGAGGGCTGGATCCAGGCAAGCTGGGGGCTGCAACTGGCCCCTGGATCTGTTTCCCATCCCTGGGCTATGGTCAAGAGCCACCTACCCCCTGTGTTTACCTGATTAAACGTATTTTAACATCCCTAGTTGCTGTGCAGCAGTGCTTGAGAAGAAGATATATGTGGGATGAGGAGATTCTTTTATTCAGGTTCTTTTACTACTAGCATTACTGTCCACCTTACTAGCACTTACAGCTTTCCAAGCAGACTGTGGTCATCTTCAGGATTAGGTATCAGAGGGGTAGCCGTGTTAGTCTGAATCTGCAAAAGCGACGAGGAGTCCTGTGGCACCTTATAGACTAACTGAAGTGTAGGAGCATAAGCTTTCGAGGGCAAAGACCCACTTCGTCAGATGCATGCATGCATCTGACGAAGTTGGTCTTTGCCCACGAAAGCTTATGCTCCTACACTTCAGTTAGTCTATAAGGTGCCACAGGACTCCTCGTCGCTTTTTCAGGATTAGGGTATCCTAAAAAGCTGTGGATGTTTTTATGCTTTTTAGGGTAGAAAACAAAAAGGTAGAACATGGAATATTTGTCTCTACATTTTCAGATTTGATAAGCCCAGTGCTTATTTGCCCTTCTTGATTTGGAAAGCTCCTGATTATTTCACTAGCCTTTCTCGATAAAGTGGAAACCTTCCTTCATCCCATCCTAGTTTAGAACTGCCTGAAGAGGTTTCTCATAGCTCTCTCAATTGCTGCTCCTCTGGTGGGAGGGGCAAGGGAGATGACATGTTGTCTTCATCAGATACAGAGCTCTTGATAAGCCTAGAGGTCCCCTTTTTAATGCAGGAATGAGAAGTAACAGTGGACAGGAAGTAGTAGCCTTTTAAAGGAGAGAAGGAGGACAGGAAGTGAGGTACAGTCTTCTGGTGTTGCTTCCTAAATTCTTCTCGCTATTAATATTCTAGCAATAAGAACCAGGGGGCCAAGAGAGATTGAACATCTGCTCCTCTTCTATGCCACATGTAAAGAAGCTGCCATCATGTCTCATTTTGGCTCCCTTCTACTAGGTCCCTCCTGGCATCTGCAGAAGTTCCTATCATCAGTACTCCCTCTTCTCACTAATGGCATTCCTCTTTCAGTGTTCTTTTGATCCCAAACAATGTTGCAGCATTGTTAAAAAATGTTGCTTTTTCTGCTATCAGTAGTTGATCCAGAATATAGGGGTTTTTTTTGGATATTTCTGCTCTTCTGGTTTTATTCTTATGAGCATTCAAGAGTATTCAAGTACTCAAGAATTGGGCTGGTTCATGGACTTGCAACTAAGCTTGCTAGATTCCAAACTCTTAATATCTAGGACTCTCATTTATTTTGCACACTTTCATTGTAAAGTGTCATGTTTGCTTATGTAAATATCACAATACTGCCACATTCGTATTGGAGTTCTACACGTGAGCCTCTAAAAAGCGCTGCGCACTGCTGTCTCTTGTTCCCCAAAAGCTGACTGAAAGAACAATATTGACAGACGATATTGAACAGTATTTGGAGGGAGCAGTGTTTTGACACCCCCGCTAGGAAGAAAGTGAAGCAAAAGAAAGGTGTGTAGCAAAAAAGGATATAATAGAGGCCCTCTAGCCATGAAGAGGTGAGGGAAAGAAGGGCAAAAAATAGAACCTGTTCTCTAACATAGCAGGAAGGAGGCAGAGTGTTAAAACATTTCAGTATCTTCGCAGGAATGAAATATACAGGTAGAAGTGAGGAGGACAGATGTAGAAGTGTTGACATTTGAAACGTGAGTGGTACTTTAGACTTTTCAGCCTTAAGTTGACCTCTTTTAGAGACTAGGAGATTTATTGTTTCAATTCATGGTTTGTGTTAAAATTGTTCTGCAACTGCATATGATTCTGGTATATAAAATATAGTTACTGAGTGAAATTAAATAATGAAATTGATTGGTTTATATTCAAGTAATATTTTAACTCTCTATCCAGTCACTGTTTTTTAACATGTATTTATTTATTTTTTAAAGTTTCTTCAGGATTGAATGAAAGTCCTACTGTAAATGGAGGAAATTGGAATGAGAAATCTGTAAAAATCTCCTCAGAGATCAGCGTAGGGGAGGAGAAATGGGCATCTGTTCCATCAGCTACAGCAGGGAAGAGGAAAACTGAGACATCTGCTTGGGGTCAGGACACTGGAGATGCTAGTGGAAATGGAAAAGATTGGGGTGTTTCCATTGTGAGCAGATCCTGGGGTGAGCGCACTTTGTTCCCTGGTATCGGTAAGTATTGTTTCAGGCGAGCATTCTTGAACCTTTTACTATCATAGAGTTTGAAGAGACGTCAGGAGGTCATAGAGTCTAACCCTCTGCTCAAAGCAGGACCAATCCCAACAAAATCATACCAGTCAGGGTTTTGTCAAACCAGAACTTAAAATCATCTAGAGATGGAGATTCCACCACCTCCGTAGGTAACCTGTTCCAGTGCTCCATCACCCTGCTAGTGAAATAGGTTTTTTTTTTTCCTAATATCCAATGCAGACCTCCCCCACTGTAAATTGACAACCATTGCTCCTTGTTCTGTCATCACTGAGAATAGCACCTCTCCATCCTCTTTGGAACCCCCTTTTAGGAGGTTGAAGATTGCTATCAATCCCCTCTCACTCATCTCTTCTGTGGACTAAATAAGTCCAAATCCCTCAGCTTCACCTTATAAGTCATGTGCTTCAGCCCCCTAATCATTTTTGTTGCTCACCGCTGGACTCTCTCCGATGTGTTCATATCCTTTCCATAATGGGGTGCCCAGAATTGGACAGAATACTGCCCGATTTTCACCTATCACCTTGCACTGGAACCTACATAAGGTATTGTTAAACAGTTACAGCCCACACTTGATGAGGACTACATCTTGCCCCTCTCTCTTTTCTGCTGTTCAGAAACATTCGCCCGCCCTCCTCATCTTACTAAGCTCATAATCAGAATCCATACAGACTAGTACCTGCCTACTCAAAGCAGTACCAGACTGTCATAACAGATGCAAGACCCACAGTTATATTTCCACTGTTATGATTATGAACACCTTCCACTACATCATGTTTCAAGAGCAATGGGCCCTACCCTGTCATATGGCATACCTCATCCAGTGCACTAAATGCCCCAATAACTCTTAAGGATGAAATCAAAGAATCAGTTGTGTCTCAAATGTACTCCTGCAGAAAACTAAGACAAATGCCTTGTCACTGTAGACACTTTTCACAAAATTATTACTTCATAACTGACCTTTTAATCTTTGTCCTCAAAGGAAACCTACAGACTTACATTGGTATAGCTATGTCTTCCACAGATGGATCAGTGATGTAGTTATACTGACCTAACCCTCACTGAAGAGAGCACGACTAGTGCATCATTTTAAGTGTATATCTGCCCTTCAGAAGACAAACGTAGAGCCTCAAATTCACAACTTTGCTAGACATTAAAAACATAACCCAATCTCTTTATTGATACTGTTTCAACAGTCTGTACCCCACTAACCCTCTCCCCTATTGTTCTATGATTGCAGAAGTGTGAACAGGCCATTTCATCCTGGATTGTCCCCTTAAATCAGTGTAACTACCTCACTCTGGGATATGAAAAATCTACACCCTTGATCAATGCTGTTATATTGGCTCAACCCCTGGTCTCTCAGAGGTGGATTAAGTATGCTGATGGGAGAAGCTATGCAATTGCAGTCTTTTAAACATACTTGCTCTGAGAACCTTTCCCAGGCCTGAAGAAGAGTGTAGGATAGCTTGAAAGCTTCTCTTTCAACAATAGTAGCTAGTTCAATTAAAAATCATTACCTCATTCGCTTGGTCATCTTTTATAGTACCCAGTAAGCAAGAGTAAACTTAAAGCCACAGGCAATATCTCAGTAGGATGGGACTTTGTCTTGCAGTTGAAATTACTTCTGATTCTTTAACAGTATTCTTGTAGCTTTAGACAACTGATTTTTAGATGCCTTCATCATGGCAAAATAAAGTATAAATGTATGCCAAACTATTGATTTCAGCTCCCTGGAATGTGGATGGAAGGATCAAGACCTCTGAACAAAACTCTGCTTCTTTCGCTTCCTTAGGACTGAATCCTGCAATTTCTGGTATGTTAAACTTTTCAAAGCTTTTTCAACAAGTGGCAGAAGAGTATGTGATTATGCTTAAATTTGATTTTTTTTTTTTTTTTGCAATAATCATTATGCAGAAATGGTTATAGCTTGCGGCGCTCAAGATCCAGGACTTGCCTTCAATTAAAAGGCTGCATCAGTATGACTACAGCTGCATTGCTATAGTGCTTCAGTGAAGATGTTAGGTATGCCAGTGAGCATAGGTAATCCACCTCCTGATAGGCAATAGCTATGTCAATGAGAGAACCTTCCCAATGAGATAATACTGTTTACACTGGGATTTAGATCAGTACAACTGTGTTGGTCATGGAGTGTAGACTTTTGTCATTGCTGAGCAACAGTTACACTGAGGTGAATTGCTAGTATAGAGTAAGCTCAACTTGTAGAAAAAGAATTTGACACATTGGAGGTGGTTTAACAGTGTTATGCAGTTAGATTTAAGACCTCATTCTCCAAAATGATAAATAAAACTCCAGAAGCATGACCGAATATGAGTGTGTCACTTTGGTGTCTTTTCAAAATCCTTCTTTTTCTGCTCATCATTCATCAGAAGCAATCTGTGTTTAGGGACATTTGGCCATTGCTGCAGATTTAAATTTCACTTTGCAGGAAAGGCTTTTTTAAACTTCAGACTTCTAATGAAGGAGCTTAAACACAATCCCCTAAAGATCCCATATATGTAGGATTGTAAATCCCTATGTCTTTGCTCCTTAGCTCTTAAGGTATTTTTTACCTAGAAAGGTACAGTAATGAAGCATTTCAAGCTAGACCTTGTAATAACTCTTGTATGCTACCTCTGCCATGTAAATGCTGCTGAGTAAACACTGCATTGCCTCCTAGACCACTGTCAGTAAAGAAGCAGCAGCATGTTAGAGACTGCGTTTTTGTTTCATTCCATCTCTGACTTGCTTTGCATATTTATTTATCTATTCCTCCAATCAGTTTGGCATATTTACCTATTTTTTTTGTGAAGCAGTTGCATTGAGTGCTGCTGTGTAATGCTTATCAAGTGTTTTCTTTTTTCCAGTGCTTCTGCCTTTACTGTGGCATTCCCCCCCCCCCTATTCCACTCTTTGACCTTCCATTATCCAGCTTTTCATATTAACTGGTCCAGAAGTTGATGATCTCTAATGTGTTCAATAAGGATGCTAAATATCGACTGACTAATCCAATTTTGCATCGACTATTTTATTAGTCAGTAGGTGCCTCCACCTTTGATGTGTAGCAACAACCCTAGGGCTGTTGCTACACTTCAAAGGGGACTCCCCCACTAACTGTAGATTCCCTGAGGTGCTGCCGCTTTGAAATACTGTGTGCAGCCTAGGGAAACCCTAGCTGGCCTCCGTCTTCAAACAGCACTTCCACTTTGAAGTACCCACTTCCCTGTAGAGCAGGTTTTCCCAAACTTTTTGACATGGGGACCAGTAAATCCACTCACAAGCTTTTGGGGGACTGGTAACGTTCATTTGCGTATTTGTATATTCATTAAGCAAATGATGAATATTCAAATAAGTTGTTTCCGGTCCTCCCAAAGCCCCCAGTGCCAACTTTAGCAAAGCTTTTGATATGGTCACCCATAATATTCTTGCCAGCAAGTTTAAGGGAATATGGACTGGATAAATGGACTGTAAGATGGATAGAAAGCTCGCTAGACCAGGGTTTCCCAAACTTTTTACTTTAGTTGGAACCCGTTTTTTTCAGTACTGTTTTTTGCAGCCCAAAAATATAAATGCATATAAAGAAAAGAATTAAAAATGAATAAATGTTCAGTGTTTCACCCGGCTGCATGCTCTGCTCGGCTCAGCCTGGGCCAGGGCTTCGGGGACCGGGAGCAGGGGCACTCCAGGAGGCGGGAGCAGGAGCAGATTGGTAATAGGGTATCTGGCTAGGAGGGAGGGTACAAGGAGGGGAAGGGTTGCCAGGTGTCCAGTTTTGTACCAGTCAGTCCGGTATTTGAGGGTTCTGTCCAGGAAACAAATTGAGAAAATACCGGACATATAAAATGTTCAGTATTTTCTAATTAGGTAAATTTTATTATAAATTAGGCGCGTCAGTCAGTAGCTGCAAACTGCCTGGCTGGTAGATGTGCTCATGCCGCATGAGTGTGTCTACCAGCTAGGCAGTTCGCAAGTACTCGAGAGAAGGTATGGGGGAGGGGCAAAATGGAATCCCCAGGGCTGGACTCACTTGTGTGCCCGGGTCTGTATGTGTCCAGGTCAGTCCCGCTTCCGGCCAGCTGATTCACTCCCCCCATTCCCTCCCCATGCTTCCCACTGATTTCCCCCACCCTCCGGCCAGCCCCGCTCCCCCAACCCCCTCCCAGCTTGCTGATTCTCCCCTGCATCTCTTCCCAATCTCCCCTGGCCAGCCCTGCTTCTGGTGGCTAGTTCGGGCCCCTCCCTCCCCCCCACCCCCCATCTCCCTCTCCCCACTGGCTGATTTTTTTCCCCCCGCTTCTCCTCCTGATCTCCCCTGGCCAGCCCCACTGCCCCCGTCCAGCCCTGATTCCGGAGGCTGGTTCTCCCATCCTCCTCCTCCCTCCTGCTCCCAATCTCCCCTGGACAACCACCCCCCTGTCCAGCCCTGCTTCCGCTGGTTGCGCCCTCCCCTCCCGCCCCAATCTCCACTGTACAGCCCCGCTGCCCCCAACCCTGCTTCCCAGCAGCCAGTTCCCCCCACACACACATACACACACCTCCTCCCAACCCGCCCCCCTCTAGGCAGCCATGCTGAGGCCCGGTATTTTTTTCCTGTGGCCTGATACTGGGCCCATAGTTTGGGAAACGCTGCTGTAGAGGAGATCATAAATTCTCCAAGGTCCATGCCAATCTCTCATGGAGAGAAATTCATTTCTCACCCAAAAATCTGGGAGTCAGTTTGATTGTGTTAACAAGATGTACCAGTCAGGCATCTACCACCTCAAAGCTGATCTTCCCAGTCTGGTGTCCCTTCCCCTGTTCTGGCCAATCTTTGCTTTAGAAGAAGATGAGAAAAGAACAGAGAAGAATAAATCCAGTCAGTTGTGCATCAGGAAAAAAATCCTTCCCAACTCTTGCAGATAAATGACTGAAGCCCTGAAGTATGAGATTTGATAGACCTGCAAAGATTGTGAATATATTTAAGAGCAGTTCAGGCAATCCTTTTCTCCCCATAGACCAGGAAGGAAGGGGATGAATAAGAGGATTCATAGATTTCTCAGACCTTTCAGGATACTGACATCTACTGTGCCTTCTGGGTGCTGGAAAACTCTGCCAGCACTCTTTCAAAACTCCACCAGTTTAGGTTTATCCTGAGAGTATTGCCTCTTGCACAATCAAGAAAACTGACTTGAAGGAAAGCATTTGTACTCAACAGGGTATACATATTGCAGCCAGCAACAATGCTTGCTCTCACCATGTCCTGCTACACTGCACAAGGTGGTGAAACCTTTAAACCTTAAAGTAGTAAAGAGCAACATGTGAGAATTTTATTACAGTAAAACTCCAATGGTCCGGCATCTGATGGTCTGGCACTCCTGATGGTCCGGCACCATCAGGAACCCGGAAGTGCTCCGGGCAGCCGGACCATTGGAGCTTCTCTGCCCCCAGCTTCCCCGATTCAGCCACTGCTAAAACTGACCAGCGGCTGAACTGGAGAAGCCGGGGGCAGAACAGCTGGAGTGCTGCCAGGTAGGTCCCGTAGCGCTGCCCCTTGGGGCTGCGGGATCAACCCGGCAGCACCCCAGCTGTCCCCGATTCAGCCGCTGCTGAAATTCGCCAGCAGCTGACTCCAGGAAGCCCGAGGCAGAGTTGCTCTGCCCCAGCTTCCTGGAATCAGCCGCTGATCAGTTTCAGCAGCAGCTGACTTGGGTACACCTGGGGCAAAGAAGCTGGGGTGCTGCCAGGTTGGTCCAGTAGCGCCGAGGAGCGGCGCTGCGGGACCAACCTGGCAGCACCCTGTCCCCAGCTGCTCTGCTGCAGACATCCCCGATTCAGCAGCTGCTGAAACTGACCAGCAGCGGCTGAACCAGGGACTCCTGGGGCAGAGCCGGACTATTGGGAGGGGGGGCTATGAGGGGGTCTGGGGTAGCATCCCCCCACCCCACCCCAGACCCCTCATAGCCCCCCCTTCTGATAGTCCGGCATATCTGATAATCAGGCACCCCCCGGGTCCTAAAGGTGCCGGATTATCAGAAGTTTACTGTAGATATATTCAGGAAAGCACAATTACAGGCAAGTAATTTTACCCTTTTTCATAAGAATCTGATTGTTGCACCTTCCAGTATACAAAGAAACTATTGTAAACAAGGTTCAATAGAATATTGTGTAGTCAGTGTTTCTTTCCCCATGGCCTTTGATTCCTTAACTTGGTTTTTGTTCTAATATTTCTATCCTTTTTTCACTGGGCTCTCAACTCCCTTCTCTTCCCTCTGAATAGGCCTCATTTTGGATTCACTCTATGCAGTTTATCACTGACTGAAATGTGTACAGTCTCCAGTGATCTTCCCTTCTCATAGCTTGAAGAAAAATGGAAATTTGATACTGTAGTCCATTATGTTTTTGCCTAACTAGACTAGCAGACTAGACTAGCAGACTAGTCTGCTTCATGCAGACTTTCTCTCTCCTCCTGAATGTAAAATTTCAAATTGCAAGAAATATCATAGTGAATCTGAGTCTTGAGATCCTGATAGTTGCTCTTGCTAAGAGTGTAAGTGCAGCACAAGTGTACTCTGTTACTGCAGGTTTCTCCTGATTTGAAATATGCACAGGAGGAAGGGAGAGAATTCTTGCTCACTCAGAATTCTCTAATTTGGAGGTGGGGGGCTGGATTCTCCCCCTTTTTTTTTCTTACCTTACCTTGTTAGTGTGGGTGGTGGGTGGAGGAGGGGAGGGTTCTTAAGAGAATTCAGCAGTGCAGATCCAAGTTTATAAGCTAACAAATTCCTAAGTTTTCATGAGTTTATTCCTTCTGGTCTCTTTCAGGATCCAGCAATGAGCCAGTTACTCAGCCTGGTACTTCTGATTTTCAGTGGGATTTAAGCCGCAGTCAGGCCCATGTTGATGATGAATGGTCTGGGTTAAGTATGTTCCTCTAAATTTCTCTTGATTTAATTTTTTTTCTGCTTTTTCAGCTGCATAGTCTGAACATTTACCTTAACTGGTTTCTGGTTGTATATTATGTTGCTTTGCTTTATATCTGTTTCATTTCTGTAATATAAAATGTCAATTTAAGACCGATACCAGGAAATTTAGTTACAACTAAATTGCATAGTTTTAAGAATTATGTAAATATAAAGTAGTCCTCAAATAGTTTGGGGGGGGAGGTAGCCATGTTATTCTGTAACTTTAAAAAAAGAGTAGTCCTGTAGCATCTTAGAGACTGTACAGGATTACTTGTTTTTATACACTTCCAATAGTTATTTTTAAGCTAAAACACGTGGTTAAGGAAATTTACCTCTTTCAAATACGAAAAGACTCTATCCAGTTCTCTGGTTTTTGCTAGATATAGTCTTGATAGGTAATTGAATCACATAATGATCTGTACTGGCTTAATATGGTGATACAGCTAGCTATAGGATCGATCCAACAGAGTGGGTTCATATTCCAGCATAAGAGAACGTAACAGGGCTCTGAGCTCATTTTACCTGTTATTCATAGCACACTATAAGCTTTGAGTATAGGAAGGCATTTGATTTCAGTCTGTTTTTTGTGAACGATCTTATAGTAAAAGCACACAGTTATCAACTATATAAATGTCCCTCCCAGAGTATCCCTGAAATAACTGGAAAAACTAGTACAATGGTCTCCAACCTTTTAACACTCAAAATCACTTTTTAAATGTCAGGGCAAGCCAAGGTCTATCCCATCCCTTCTCCAAAACTCCACCCCTTCCTTGAGGCCCCATCCTCTCTGTTCCCCTTCTCCTCTCCATCACTTGCTGTCCCCAGCTCTTACTCACTCTCACTGGGTTGAGACAGGAGATGTGGGCTCTGGGGTGGGAATGAGGGATTTGGATGTGGGAAGGAGTGAGAGGTGCAAGCTCTGGGAGGGAATTTGGGTGCAGGAAGAGGTGGAGAAGGGGATGCTGATTCAGGGAGGGGACTCCAGGCTGAGCAGTGTTGAGATCAGGTGCAGGATTGGGGTGCTGAGTAAGCTGCAGACTTGTGGATGTGGGGTGCAAGAGTAGAGTTTGGATTGGAGTGTGAGCGGGGCTCAGGACAGGGGGGTTCCGAGTATGATGGGCTCACAACAGATTTGCAGTGTGCCATGGTGCAGGGGTGTTGTGGCAGAACGCTGGGAATGTGGGGGTGCAGAAATTTGGGGATGTGAGGGACTCAGGGCAGAGGGTTCCGGTGTATGATGGGCTCAGGGTTGGTGTCTGAGAGAGGTGCAGGAGTGTTATAATGCTGCGGCCAGATGGGGGCTTTTTGGCCAGGTTTCATTTTTAAATAAAATATGTCCAACACAAAACATTTCAGCATTGTCTTTACTTATGGGAGGGGAAAGGAACCCTGTTTTGGGTCAGAAGTCACTGATCCACAGAAAAATCAGTTGGGAACCATGCAAGTGAAATGCAAAAAAAGACCCCTCCAAAATCCTCCAAGCCTCACTGATGTGACCCCCAACTGAGACACCTCAGTCCCCTGGTGCTCTAGCCACATGTGGGGGGAGGGTAGGTAGAACTGAAGTTCAAGGCCTCAAGCCAGATTAACTCTTCTGGGGTTCCAGGTTTAGTGGAACTTGTGTGCCCCTCTTCATTCTGAGGTGGGGCCAAAAAGGAGGGATCCAGTGTGCGGGACAGGGCTGCCAGTGAGTGGGATAGGGATAGGGGTGTAGAATCTGGGTGGAAATTAGGGTACAGGAGCAAGCTGTGGGTAGGTGTCTGGCCAGAAGGGAGGGGGCAGGAGCAGGGTGCTGGTGGGTGTCTGGCCAAGAAGCAGGAGCCGTGTGTTTGTGGGTGTCTGGCCAGGAGGTAGGGTCGGGGTGCAGGACAGGGATTTGGCCAGGGTGCATTGCCAGGATGCCACTGGAGCTCTTGTCCATTTCAGAGGAGGAATATGGAACTCCACATGCAGCCTGGGACCAGTGGGAAGTCCCGCTGACTCCAGACTGCACACAGGTAACTGCTTTGAAGTATATGAGAGTCCCCAGTGGAGGCTCTTGTGCATTTCAAAGCCATAGAGCCCGGAGTCAGTGGGGGACTCCCCAGAGGCCAACTGACCCCGGGTTCCGGGGGAATGCCGTGCGGAACCTGGAATCATCTGGGGAGTCCTCAGCTGATCCTGGGCTCCATGGCTGCCCCTTTGAAATGCGGAGGCAGCGTTTCAAAAGGGCAGCTGCCACACAGCTGATCCCCGTCTCAACTGTGCGGCACTGCCATGGCTTTTCCCCGGAACCCAGAGTCAGCTGGGGACTCTCCAGCTAATCCAAGGCTCTGCACAGCCTTTCCCCAGACCCCGGGCTCCACGCTTCAGCGTTTTAAAAGGGCAGTGCTGCACAGTGACCTGCGGATCAGCTGTCCAGCGGCTGCCCCTTTGAAATGGTGCCTTTGGGTTTCAAAGTGGCAGTGCTGCACAGCTGAGCCCCAGCTCAACTGTGCGGTGCTGCTGCTTTGAACTATCCCTTCCCCCCCCTTTGTTGCCTCTATCTGATAGAGGCAACAAGGGGGGGTGGAATTGACTAGTCAACAGACTATCCGATAAGCAAACGCTTATCAGGCATTAACTAGCGACTAGTCCTTAACATCCTTAGTGCGCAGCCGGGGACTTCCTTTCCCCTGCTGCCAGCCTTCTTTCCTTCCTGCAGCGGGGTTGGGAAGGGGGGAGTCGCAGGCTGTGCGCCAGAGCCAGCATCTCAGGAAATGCGCAGGCTGCTCCTCCCCTCCCCCAAACAACCATCACGCTTCCTGAAAAGTTGGATCTGGCACGCAGCTGGGGACGTCTTTCCCTGTGCTTCCTGTCTTCCCCATCCCCCCACACAGGAAGAGTGTTCCTGTAGCCTGGGACTTCCTCTCTCTCCCCCTCTTCCCCCCCCTCCCTCCCGCCACTGGCACAGGAAGGAAGGAAGTCTCCAGCTGTGCACCAAACCCAGCTTTTCAGGAAAAGCACCAGCTGTTTGGGGGAGGGGAGCGGTGGGGATGCTTCCTGAGATGCTGGCTCTGGCACAGAGCTGTGGGACTTCTCCCCCTATGCCACAGGAATCCGGCGCTACCTCCATTTTCTCAGCAGGTAGTGCCAGTGCGGGCTGCTTCATGGGAGTGGTGGGTAAGTGGCGGGGCTGGAACACCTCACAATAGACTGGTCATGCCCCCAAAATTGACCAGTCAATCGTGATCGACAGGTTGGTGACCACGGAACTAGTATATAAAGATCAATTTTATCCTTAATTATTGAATTTGTCTTATAAATTTGAAAGATGATTATACTTGTGGTTCCTTAACACAGATCAGTCTTTCCAAATGTGAAGGGTATAAAATATTAATATAATTGAATATTTAAATCTGTCTGAACTATTAATTTATGAAGAAAGCTTACTGTCTAGCTTCCGATTTTTTTCACATTAAGCTGCTTAATACTCATGGATGTTTATTTTCATGGTCCTATTTATGAGCAGATAGCTCTCCATAGAATCTATTGCTTATCCATTGGCAGACTAGTCTAGGAAACAATACCTATTACAATGTTACTGCCTAGTAAATCTTATCCTGTCAGCTATACTACTATATTATTTATGAAACAACTAGAGAATTTATTCAGAGGTTCTCAGATCCTTAACTGAAACAATTTTTGTTTATTTAAATCATTGTTCTGAGGTGGAGCTGGGGATGAGGGATTCAGTATGCAGGCTGCCCTGAGCAAAGAGGTCAACCCCAGCCCTCTGTCACTGCAGCAGCTTATGGCCAGGTGAGAAGCACCTATCCATAGCTGCAGCAGTGAGTGGAAGGATGTATGTCCCTCAGCTGGGGGATGGACAGACACGTGGACAGATGGACGCAGAAATATATAGTAGATTACTGTCCCTTATTCCATCCCTGCAATGGGGTTATAGCTGTCCCAGTCTCCATCTCCGGCTCCTTATAAAGTATAACTGTCCCTGCTATCAGACCCTTCTTTTTCCATTTTATGAGAAACTGTCTTATTCCAAGTACATTCCATTGTCCTGGCACCAACCAGACTCTTGCTTCCTTTTAAGTTACAAGAGGAAATTGCATACTAAATTTGGTGGTCCTACCTCTTAATGGTTGAGGAGGAATTCTTGAACAGACTGACTCATGAATAGACGGACATGTAGATATACAGTAGATTACTAAATTGCTTGTAGAAAGATAGTATCTTGAAGAGAAGCAAGGAAGTAACATATGGAGAACAGTGTTGATTCTTTATGACCAATTTGACACTAAACTAGTCTAGCACTCAATCTTTTGTCATCCAGTTTAATACAAACTTGCTTTTATAGCTCAACCACTGATATGTATCACTTATCTGTAAGTGTCAATCACTTATCTGTATTATAAAGGACATAGTTAGCCAAATCCTGAGTCTGTTGCTCTTCTGGGAATATTTATGTTTAAAGAGTTTAATAGTGTCACAGTCATGGATATTAAGTTACCGAAGTACAAAAGCGTGAGAATTAGAAAATACATAAAGCCTACATGTTTGTGTACATTATCCCATTTCAGGGTGTCTACAAATAAAATAATTACTCAGATGTGGTGGTAGCTCCAGTATCAGATTGAACAGTAGGAAGGAATGATAACTTTGGGACCAAGTGAGAAGCCAGTATTTTAGAAAGGATTTTAGATGTTAATCTAAAATTGAACCATATCAGTCTAACAGGTTTCAGAAACAAATTAGATACATTCATGGAGGGGAGGGTCCATCAATGCTTATTAGCCAGAATGGGTAGGAATGGTATCCCTAGCCTCTGTTTGTCAGAGGCTGGGAATGGGTGACAGGTGGAATCACTTGATGATTACCTTCTGGGGGTACCTTGCATTGGCCACTGTTGGCAGACAGGCTACTGGGCTAGATGGACCTTTGGTCTGACCCAGTATGTCCATGCTTATGTTTTCTTACTAACTTTCCCCAAGGTGGAAGAGAATTCAGTTTTGGCAGAATTTTAAGTGATTAGAGCAATCAGTGCATGGACAAAAAGGGTGCAAATATGAGTATTCTAAATTCAAACTATTCATCATTGGCGAACAGGTTGATTTGTTTTTTCTTGTTCTCCCTTTACCTCTGATTTTTTTTTTTTAGCCTCTCATTTATGGCACCTGGCATCAGCTGTTAACTTTGAAACCAATTTGCTGTCACTGTGCAAGACAGTATGTACACCTGTCTTCATAATTCTCTCTAAATCACAGGTGGGCAATAAGTAGCTTTCAATCTGGATGCAGTTTGCCAGGGTTAGCCCCTGGCAGGCCACCAGATGCTTTATTTACCTGCACGTCTGCAGATACGGCTGCTGGGTTGGGTGCAGTTTGCCATCCCTGGCCAATGGAAGTTGCGGGAAGTGTTAGGCTGGCCCTTGCTGCTTCCTGCAGCTCCCATTGGCCAGGAATGGTGACTGACAATCAATGGGAGCTGTGAGTAGCTGTACTGTTGATGCACAAGTAAAGTGTCTGGTAGCGCACCAGAAGCTAACTTTGGCAAACTGCATCCAGCCTGCAGACTGCTTATTGCCCACCCCTGCTTTAATCAGTACTTCTATTCTGTGAAATATGACTTATTAAATGTCACATTTATCACTGACAACATATTTGCAGCATCTTCAGGAAATAAAAAACATAGTGGGAAAATGGAGCAAACACCCGCAAAACTTGAATAAAAGTACAAAAATCAGTAAATTAACTTTTAAGTTCAAGATTGAAATCAACAGAATGCATTTATATAGCAGTTTGGTAACAGTCATCTTGTCTGCTCATAACATAGCTTGAAGAACAGGGCTAATTGTTGAAAGTGAGAGCTAATATTTTCTTTGTACCAGTTTATTTGATAAGATTCTTTCATCATCTGAATTTGTCAGTGGATTCTGTTCATAAAGAATTCATATTGATAGCAATTTTGGCCAAGAAAACTAATTATCCAGAAAATTTGAATCTTTAAGGACTTTTAGGATTTTGTACATTAATGAAGTAACAGTATTGCCCATGTAGGAAAAATCACTTTAGAGAAGAAATTTAAAATCTTATAATATCTTACATATTGTCTTTGTTTATGCATTACATTGAAAAAGCTCAAAGCAGTTAGATCTTGTTTTTCGTATTGTATGATTAGCCAGCATTTCAGTTTGCTGCATTGGCTGTTTCACTGTTAATGCACGATAAAGTAACAAATAAAGGTATTCTATTTAGTTTTCTATTTTACCTACCTCAAACCCCCATCAAGCCTCTTCCCATTAATTATATACACACATTTTAAAAATATTATATTATTTGTATTGTCTTTACAGCTAGAAATTGTAGAGTTTATTTTATGATTTTTTTTTATAATTTTTCTGAAAACTGGCAATTGAATTGTAGAGTAAGTAGGTTTCCCTGAAGCTGTTGTTTTTAACCTTTGTAGATGGTCTTTCTTCTGCTGATCCCAGCTCTGATTGGAATGCGCCATCAGAAGAGTGGGGAAACTGGGTAGATGAAGAAAAGGTTGCATCTATTCCACAGCCTGAGGAACCATTATCTGATGTTCAGAAGGTAGATAAGCTAAGTTATTGCCTACTTATACTATACTTTACTACTACTTTATTTTTGTAGTGCTTGATAGCAATAAACAGTGTCATTCCCACTTTACATTGACCTTTCATTGAACATAGATAGAGGTGCCATTATTATTATTACAAATGTAAAAGCACAGTTGTCAAAAAGATGAGCTGCAGATGGAGAACCACTGCTCCAGTGTATAACGGTAGAGCCAATGCTGTGATAAGTTATATTAAAGATAGTTTGAAAAAATGTCATCCACCTACAACTGTATGGGAGGGATGCATAGGAAAAATGGAAGCACTGAGAAAATGTTCAAGGAATTGCTGTCCCATACCAATCTTAATTTGGGCAATCAAGAGTGAACCTCTCCATTACTGAAAACGTTATTACATCCTAAGGGCTATACAAGTAGTATTGAATGTAGTGCACATAACACATTGTGGGAGACACATGTGGCCCACAACAATAAATAGGTTGAGAACCATTGCACTAGAGTAATGTATGCAGGGAGGGATAGAAATAAAGCTCTTACTGTAGACTAAAAATTTCAAAGTATTATGTTGGTATTGAGAGCAAAGCTTATAGTGCCTACCATAACTATGATATTTTAATTGTACAGAGCGGGTGGATGTCATGATCTTGGTCATTTGCTCTTTAAGTTGGTGTCTACTGCATTTGCTAAATACTATGAAAATGATGTCTTCTTTTACCAAAATATTCTTAATTTTACCAGTTAAATCTATCTAGCTGTTTGCAGCTTTAAAAATTTAAATATAAACATTACAAATAATTGACATGTGAACTGTCTTAGAAAGTCAGCAAAAAGCATTAAGAAACTTTCTTTGGACTCACTCTTGTACTTAAAATACTCAGGCTTCAGATGAGGAGAGAGAAAAAGTAGAGCCAACTCTCCAGAGCTGTACTAGTGGCAAATCCAAGAAGAAGAAGAAAAAGAAAAAGAAGCAGGGTGAAGAAGCTGGCTCGCCTGCACAGGTAAAATAAAAGAACATGTATTACTGATCTATCAGGGGCAAAATCCTTGATAATTTTTGACAAGCAGCAACAGAAGAATTTAAGAGTACTGAAAATATCAAGCACACATTTCAAAATTAAACATGGGTCTTCAAATACTTGACTGCTATAAAACCATCAATGCCAATTATAAATAGCTGCCAGACTTTTTCGGTGAATATATTTTTGAATTATCAGTTTATTTCAACAGCATATATTTTAATTTCAGAAAAGTTATGAAACACATGGGAAAGGTAGGTCTTCTTGACAAACTAGTTTTGCTTATCCTGGACTATTTATCATCCTCAGTAAAATAAGGTTTTTGATTTTCACTAAGGGTGCATCTAATGGGTGCACCATTGTTTTCTTCTGCATTGGGAGGCCTGTCTTTTTAGAAGAGACTGCTTTGATATTGTATAAATAGCAGAATGACTCAGACTTTAAGGCCAAAAGGGACCATTGTAATACTCTAGTTTGACTTCCTTAATATTACAGGTCACAGAATCCTATGTACCCATTCCTGTAATAAAACCACAATCTCTGGAGGAGTTAATGAAGTCTTTGAAGCTTGATTTAAAGATTTTAAGTTACACATAATCCACAATTTACTCTAGTTCAAACAATAACAGACCAAAACCCCATGTTGCAAAGGAAAGCAGGGTCTTTGCCAATCTTCCTGAACCCAAACATGGTAATCAGACAGTGAGGCTATGTCTACACTGAGGTTTTTCCACAATACTGGCAGTATCCTAGAAAAACTCCGCCACATCCAAGGGAGTATCCGCTCTTCCTCTTTTCTACACACCAAAAAAAAAAAGCAGATGCGCTCTTTCGGAAGCTCTGTCTCCTCCTCCCACAAGGAAGAAGGGCTCTTCTGAAAGAGGAGACTTTTGCAAAATCTGGCCCATTGTAGATGGGCCAAATTTCAGGAAGCCTCTTCCGAAAAAACTATTGGAAAAAGGTACGCAAATGGCGGAGCACAATTTGCGTAACTTTTTCTGATAGAACTTTGTAATGTAGACACAGCCTGAGTATGTGGGCTAGATCCACAAGTTAGACCATGGCTACTCAACACGTAGCTGGTGGGCCACATGCAGTCTGCAGCCCGTTTGTTTGCGTCCCGCGGTACAAGTTTGGGTTTACGGGTGATTCAACATACAGCCTGCGGGTAGAAGCCAAAACAAAAAAGTAGTCAATATAATGGTCTTCTGTTGATATGTGTTTTAGTAGTTAAATTCCTGGACTGTCATTGCTCATTAAAAGTGCTGTCATATGGGTGGAAATCGGGTAAATATTGCATTTTATTAATATCAGCAGAACTGACTTAAATGGAGTCTGCGTGTTGTATAGTCTTGCCTTAATCTTTGTATTCATACCCGTTAGTGTGAAAGAAGCTATTTGCATTTATTTGCATATTTATTTTCATGTATATGCAGCCATACTTAAGTTGCGGCCCATGGCATGTGCTGTGAGTATCATTGTGGCCCCCAGAGCTTCTAAAGTTGAGTAGCCCTGAGTTAGATGCTTGATAAATAATTCTCTGTAGTAATTCAAGATGGGGGATATCTTCAGCCATTGGAGATACTTCCTAAGAACAGTCGTGGATGGGCCTCATGTCATTATAAGTAACCACATCGTGCAGACCCCCTCTATAAAACTAAGTCTTGAAACAAGTTAGGCTTTTTGTCCCCACTAGTCCCTTGTCATGGTGATTGAGAGCGCCAGTCCTCTAATGGTTAGATCCTTTGTCCAATTTCAAGCCTAAACTTGCTGATGGCTATTTGTATCCATTTATTTTTGTGCCAACTTTGGCCCTTAAATAACTTTCCATCCCCGACTGTTGTGTGGTTCGATTTATTTTAGATCCAGAGGAAACCAGGACACTCCAGGGAAACTTAACCACTTTATTTATTGCAAGCTTTAAGCAGTTAATATTGTTAGTTTTACAAGCCTTAAAAACAATTACTATACAATTGAAACCTTAAATACTATAAATTCTAAAGCAATTAATGCAATGCAAAAGCAATTCATAGAAGATTATTATAATACAATTAAGCCTAGTTCACTTACACTTCACCTGTATACCACCTACAGTACCAGGCAGGAAGTTGTGGTCCCTTTGATTCCCACCTGTTGGGACGCCATGCACTGCTGTAGCCGGTGTGAAGGATCTATTTACTTCTAGTTACGACGAGCAGGACCTGTGGGTCAATCCTGCTCATTCCCTCCCATTGATTCTTCTTACTAAGCCCATTTTATAGCAAAGCAAATCTTGGTTGTTCTAATAATAAATATTTATCAATTAATTACATATTATGTAAGATAACTAAAATGCCCAATGCCCTTATTTGGGGTACATCCTGCTATTCAGGATGTTGCAAAAACTATGTGCGTAGTTAACTGTTAATGGCTGCATCTGTAATTTTTGCTTATTAGAAATAGAAGTATCAGTACAAGGTTCCTCCCGATGTCCTTGGCATGGTCTCACAGTACCATGCTCTATCTGCATGATTGTGAAAAGCATTCCTGCCTTTCAGAGCTTCCCTCCTCACAAGCCTTGCCTTTGTGTTTATGTGCAACCAGACTTGAGATAGGCCTGGGTTTTGCTTGTTGCAGATCTGCACTGTGGTCAAGACTGACATTATAATTGGCAAAGCCGTCCAGGCTCCCTTACTCGGACATTTGCGCTCTATAAATGCATCGGAGGAACAATCTTCCGTTAGCTGGGGCTGAATAAAATGTTAGTTACCTGACCAGGAGTAAGAGTTCCTTAGGCCGCCTCAATATTTTATAGCATTTGCAAGATAGAGGTGAAACTTGTGCTGTCTCGTGCTATTTGTGTTCCCAGGTTGTTAGCTCTTTCTTTGGAGACTAGCTGCTTGTGCTCAAATGTATATGTCTTCCTGATATATGCAGGGCTGCTTTTCACAGTTCAGTTTAGACTTTTTACAGATCATTACTGTCTCAAATCTGGAGTCACATGGACTATTTTGAGGAAGCAGTCCTTGGGTCGTTTTTTAATTAGTCTTGCTCCTTCGGACTGAGACTGCTTGCAAATAACTTACTTTGAGATTCTGCAGAGATCATTTCATAAAGAGATTTATGTACCAGTAACCTGGGATTTGTAACTAATGCCTTTGAGGAGAGGGAGAGATGCTGTACTTCAAGTAAGATTCTTCTTTAAAGAAGAAAGGTAGGGATGTTAAAAATGGGGGGGGGGGTTGTAAGTGTATAACTGCTTAAAATGTCAGCAGTTACATGTTTACATGCAGTGTGGGGGGGCAGAGGGAGGCAGCTGCCTGCACATCTCCCCTCATCCCTACGCTACTGCCGCTTTATTATAGGCAGCAGCATGGGGCGGGAGGTGGGAGGCAGGTTAGCTTTTCAGCCAGCTCCCCAGAACACTGGCTCCTGTGGAGCCTCCATTGTTCCCTCTCTTCCCCCTCCCCCTCACACCTCTCTTCTTCCCTCTGTTCTTCTCCTCCATCCCCCCCCCATTCCCCCCACTGCCTCTTTTGAGATGAGGGTGGGGAGCTGCATGTAACAGTTAAGGTTAATTGAGCCCACTGAATTATTTTGTTTGATATCAAGTATCAGAGGGGTAGCCGTGTTAGTCTGAATCTGCAAAAGCGATGAGGAGTCCTGTGGCACCTTATAGACTAACTGAAGTGTAGGAGCATAAGCTTTCGTGGGCAAAGACCCACTTCGTCAGATGCATGTTTGTTTGATATGTAATTGATTTGTAATAATCCTGTCTTGTGCTGTATGTCTTGTAGTTGTATTAAACGAATACTTTCTTTACATGTTTACTTCTCTTACCATTCATGCAACCTAGTTGTTAGTATCACAACAGAATCAATACTTTAAAGGAAAAGGGTAAATGGAATCTTCTGCAGTGTTGGCTTCTTTTTTTCTTTAGGATGCTGATGACCTGGATAGAGAGGTTGAAGAATTTCAGGAGGATAATGCAAAAGCTGAACCACAACAGGAAATAGCTTTTTCTTTGAAGACCATAAGCACTAGTGAACCAGCTGAGGTATGAATCAACAAAGATGATGATACTGTTTTTCCTGTTTTGAAATAATCAAGATGGGGGGAGGGAGCATTGAAATGTTTTAATTTGTCTATATCCATACAACATTTACTATTACTTCAGTGTAGTTTCAAATATGAAATAAGCTTGGGACATTGATTAGCTGCATTTTTTTCCTCGATTTAAAGGGCAGGTATGCTGACTCGGTAGACTTTTACTCTGTTTATTATTCAAGTAAGCAAATATAAAAGTTTACTTTATTCACTTATTACTTTGAAAGCCCCCAGTTAATGTGTTAGACCTGATATAAAGATGGGAGTGGTGCCTGGATTATTATATTCATCCACATTAACAGATTTGTTCTTCCAGTTACATCATTTTTATTCAGGTTGTAACAATGAGTTGTTGGCCCTTCAAATGACAGTCTGAGTTCAGAGTTGGTAGGTAGAAAAAAACTTTAGATTTAATGTGAAGAGGTAATTGAAACAAATCACATTCGTTTTTGAAATCTCTACTCGCAAGATTAAATTCCCTTAATCTGTCTCATAATCAATTTTAAAATGCACTCCCAGAATTGAAAAATTGGAGGAAAATTGCATGTAGAAGTTGCATTTAACAAGTGTGAAAAGGAGAATTGTTTTGTCATCCAAGTCCATAAATGATCTGACAGCCAGTTTCATCTCTCAAACTGCAAGAGATTTTTTTGGTTGGGGGCCTACTACACTCTATAGTAAGATGAGGGCCTCAAACCAGGCCTGTGCTCTATGGGCTTTTGTTTCAAGCCCTCATCTTACTACACACTTGAGCCCACTCCACTCCACACTAAAGTTTCTTCACTTAAGTGCATGTATGCTCCATATCTAGATACTAGAATTATATTGCTTGAAATGCTTAGTCAAAGTGTACCCTCAAGTGCATTTCCCCATGGGATCTGAAATTTAGTATTAGCAGGATTTAGGTGTTCCTCATTGGAACGGTTGAGAGTATACTCTTTTCTGCATCTGTCATTGAAGGTGGTATTTTGGTGTTTTACCTCATTCAGAAGAGTAAAAGAGGCTGCCTGAATTAATATTGAGGACTGCATGTATGGGCCTCTTTTTAAAGGCAAGTTATACCTGCATCCTTGTCCAAATTTCATCCTAAAAGTGGTGTAATCTTTTTCACATCAACTAGCCAATTTATTTGCTCACATTCCACTTGAAACTGCATTTGAGCAGGGAAGACGGGCATTTGATTACCTTGGACGTCAGAAGAAATGTAGTGTTCTATCTGGACAGAACCAGGCATTTAGTAAATCCTTCTAGTTTGTTGCAGTAGTGGACAGTTTTTCACATTCATTGGGGTTGCTTGCTCCACTTGCCTCTTTTTTTTAATATATAAAGACTTTGCATTAGTCATCACGAGAGAGGATAGGTTCTGATCCCCTCACTTACCTCTCAACAATACAATAATATTTCCTCTCTTCTGTATTGTACTCGATGTAGTGATTTGAATGAAAATTATTTGATTTCTTGTCCTCACCGTGCAAATGGGCAACACTTTGGAGTTTAGAAATCTAGTAATTTTTCTTAGTGCTTTTAGTTTCTGCTTTATTTGCTGTTTTCCTGTTTTTTGTATCGTGTATATATGAAGACCTTACAGTTGCAAAATAAAACCTGGATTTTTTTGATTCATTTGCATCAGATGGCTATATGGTAGCTAATGGAAGTGGATACAACTTCTAGTATACCACATATCCCACTTCATATTGCTTATCAGAACACTAAAAGAGACTCTCTTTTTTCCCTTCATTATTTTCAAGAGTTTCTTATTCATAAATGTTGCTTGACACTAATGAAGCCTTCTAGTCTGTGTACACTGGAATACAGCAAAGCCTATAGCTCAGTATCTGTTGCAAGAATATCTTAATCTATTGTACCATATTTTATTGTTTGGTACATATGGTCTTGATTGGTTAAGATTATTAAGAGCTAATTTCTTATCTTGGCCCCAAATGATCTCATTGGTGAGGTTGACCATAAGTGATGGATAGCACTGTCTTTGCTGAATACTGTTGACCAAATAGTAATGAAGCTGGTTTTTTTGGTTGTGTGTAGGTGAGTCTGCTGTAGACTTGCTGTGTTCATCACTGGTTGGAGGGTGATGAAGTTAATCTTGTACATGTTTACCTAAGCATTGAGGCGGGCATACGGAGGAATGGATTGCAGTATCTGTATGCTCATGATGCGTAACTGCCCCATTTTTACTAACCCATTCTTGACTGGAGCTTCAGGGGATAGCTGAGTTAGTCTGTTACAGAAAAAAAAACGCAGCAAGCAGATGGTCTGGTAGCACTTTATAGACTAACAAAACATGTAGATGGTATCATGAGCTTTCGTGGGCACAGCACACTTCTTCAGATGACCGGAGTTATGATTAGAGGATAAGGAAACTCAAAATAAATAGAAGGGATTGTGAATACTTAAGCAACATTAATAATTAGATGCACTTTCTGAATACTGTAGCATGTGTGATCTTGTAAACCATGTAGTAATTGGAGTTCTGCATAGTCTTGCTTAAATGATCAATTATTGCATAGTTTTTATTTCATGGTATATATTTCACACTGCATGCAGCCCCTGTAATAAATCTATTCCCATAAACTAAAGAGAATATGATCCTTTGGATTATATTCAGACTAATTCAGTTTTGTCACTAGAGGGCAACCATGATCTTATGACTTGGTACTGAACAAAATCAATTTTACCAACTTTTCAAAAGATGTGTAAGTATTCTGTCTCACCAGATTAATGACAAAAATCTTTGTTTCAAAATAGCCTGAGGAGACTCCTCCACTTGCTGTTTCTACTGAGCCATCTGTAATTGTATCAGAGAGTGATTCTGACAAGATCTCTTCCCAAGTGCCACAGATGCTACAAGAGACAGATATTTCCAGTTCTAATACTAAACAAAACAGCGTGCCTCCTCCACAAAGTAAGTAACACTCAGTCTGAAGATCGTCACACTGGCTTTTTCTGCTAAATGTACATACTTAATTGGAGTAATATTCAGCCATCTGGGTGCGGGGAGAAGAGACTGAATATCTATATTTGACAATTGCACTAGCCTTTCACTATATGGAAACCTGGATTCCAATCTTTTTTTTTTGTTTTTTCTCTCACAAATTAAACTGATGCATAGTGTTTTCAGAGTCCTTACTGGTCACTTGGATCATATCTGTAGAATAGGGGTGGGGAACCTCAAGCATTGGCTGGATGAAGCTCCCAGCTTGACTGGATTTGGCCCCCAATGCTCAGGCCTCTTCTCTCCCCTCCCGCCCCCCAGCATTGGGAGCCCACTCTGGTGCTCCAGCCCCTCCACCGTCTCACCATGGGGCTGGAGCACACAAAATCTACTAGCCTGGGCCCTCCTAGGTTCTCATGTGCAAGGGGAATGTGAGAAGTGTCTTTCTCCTTCTCAGTCAGGGCAACATCAAAGAGAGGTATTTTTGGTTTTGCTTCTCGCTTGTGAGTGGCCCCCAACTGATTTTTTTTTTTCCTGTCAGCAGCCCCTGACCCAAAAATGTTCCCCACCCCTACTGTAGAATATGAACAACTCAGTACACTTAGTAAATTTTGGTTACTTCAGCCCTCTGATTCAGGATATGACTAAGATACTTTGGCAGACCCGTATGAACTTCTACCTGTCATATTAATTACTGTGTAAGAAGTGCCATTAGTCTTGGTTATCTTGTCTATTTTAGAATTTGTAAGGGGCCAATCACCCTAAAGACCAGCCTTGTTGAAAAACATTAACAGTTGAATGTTTGTTTTTTCCTTTGAACAGATTTGAATATTAATACATCAGTGGTGGACTGTAGTAGAGAATGTTTCAGAGAATTGAAGTAATGATGAAATAGCAAGTGATAATATGGGAGTAGCTGGGCAGATGTTTGCAGCATGGGTTTCCTTCTGTAATTCTGCCATTATGCACCTTAGCATGAACTACTGGTGGTGATGTGGTTTTTATTTCCATTGTGCTAGTTAGTGCCTAGCGGTCTCAAATCAGAGATCAGAGCCTGTTCCTCTAGGCACTGTACTCAGGATAACAAAAAGATGCTGCCTACCTCAAAGATGTTACAATGTACTAGGCATGTGCGCTTATTGCTTAACCCTCAGAGTTACACGAAGCCTTCCCACCAACCACGCCCTCCCACAGAGTGAGGCAGCAGCACGGGGAGAGTGTGGGAACTGGTGCTCATGGTACCAGCTCCCACTGAGTCTATTCACCTCCCCTGCACTGCTGCCTCTGTATCAGAGGCAGTAGGGGCAGGGGGGAGCCAGTCCTGCCAGTCCTCTCTGTGTAAACGTGTAACTGCTTTAAATTTCTGTGATCCTGGCAATTAGATAAGTCTAATGTCAGTACTGAGCAAATTAATTGAAACTATAGTAAAGAATAAAATTGTCAGACACATAGATGAACATAATTTGTTTGGGGGAAAGTCAACATGGTTTCTATAAAGGAAATCATGCCTTACTAATCTGCTAGAGTTCTTTTAGTGGGGGTCAACAGATATGTAGACAAAGGGGATCTGGTGAATATAGTATACTTGGATTTCCAGAAAGCCTTTGACAAGGTCCCTCACCAAAGGCTCTTCAACTAAGTTGTCATGAGCTAAGAAGGCAGGTCCTTTCATGGATTGATGACTGGCTAAAAGACAGGAAACAAAGGGTAGGAATAAATATAAGTTTTCCAAGTGGAGAGAGGTAACTAATGGGGTCTTCTGAGGGTCTGTCCTGGGACTAGTACTATTAACTTTTTTATTAATGATATGAAGAAAGGAATAAACAGTGAGATGGCAAAATTTGCAGATGATACCACACTCCTCAAGATAGTTAAGATCAAAGCAGACTGTGAAGAGCTTCAAAAAGATCTCACCAGACTAAGGATTGGGCAACAAAATGGCAAATGAAATTTAATGTTGATAAATGTAAAGTAATGCACATTGGAAAAAAAAGAATTGCAGCTATATGTACAATATGATGGGGACTAATTTGGAGTCATTGGGATAGTTCTCTGAAAACATATATTCAGTGTGCAGTGGCAGTCAGAAAAACAAATAGAATGTTAGGCATCATTAAAAAAGAGAGAGGCAATAAGTTCTTTTCTGTCTTATTCTCTCTAATATATAAAACCATGGTATGCCCACATCTTGAATACTGCATACAGATGTGGTCGCCTCATCTCAAAAAAGATATACTGGCATTGGTAAAGGTTCAGAAAAGGGCAACAAAAATGATTAGGGGGTTGGAACAGGTCCCATATGAAGAGATTAAAAAGACTTGGACTTTTCATCTTAGAAAAGAGAAGACTAAGGGGAGATATGATAGAGGTCTATAAAATCATGACTGGTGTGGAAAAAGTGAATAAGGAAAAGTTATTTACTTATTCCCACAATATAAGAACTAGGGGTCACAAATGAAATTAATAGGCAGCAGGTTAAAAATAAACAAAAGGAAGTTTTTCTTCATTCAGTGCACAGTCAACCTGTGGAATTCCTTGCCAGAGGATGTGGTGAAGGTTAGGATTTTAATAGGGTTCAAAATAGAGCTAGATAGATTCATGGAGGTTAAATCCATCAATGGTTATTAGACAGGACAGACAGGAATGGAATCACCCTACCCTCGGTTGCTGTGGAGGTGGGTGATAGAGGAGGGATCATGTGAGGATTACCTGTTGTGTTATCTCCCTCTGGGGCATTTGGTATTGTCCACTGTCAGCAGATAGGATGCTGGGCTGGATGAACAATTGGTCTGATCCAGTATTGGCATTCTTGTGTTCTTTAGTTACACACTTACAAAAATAATTGAATTGTAATATTCCTAGTAAGTATGAAGGAAGCCAACAGATGAATATTGCAACATGCAGGGGGGAGAGTACAAGGTGACAGTGAGATTATTGTAATTGTGTATTTAAAGCAGGGCTACTCAACAAGCAGCCCCTTTGTTTGCAGTGCATGGTGTGGTTTAGGTTTATGTGAGGCTCGACACGTGGCCTGCGAGAGGAAGCCAAAACAAAAAAGTAGTCAGTAATGGTCTTCTGTTGATATGTGTTTTAGTAGTTAAATTCCTGAACTGTCATTGCTCATTAAAAGTGCTGCTATATGGGTGGAAATCAGGTAAATATTGCATTTTACTAATAACAGCAGAACTGACTTAAATGGGGTCTGCGTGTTGTATAGTCTTGCCTTAATCTTTGTATTCATGCCCGTCAGTGTGAAAAGTTATTTGTATATATTTGCATATATATGCAACCACACTTAAGTTATAGCCCACAGCATATGCTGTGGGTATCATTGTGGCCCCCAGGGCTTCCAAAGTTGAGTAGCCCTAATTTAAAGTATCTAGAAAAGAACCAACTAGTATGCTAAAACACTGTTACTTGAGTATAATCACTATTGTGTAATAATTGGGAAGATTCCTAAATGTTTTAAAGCACAAAACCAGATCCCATCATGAGAAGAATATAAATATACTATTTTAAATTTAGGTTGTCATCTTTTGCATGGTTGATCAAATAATGCTTCTGTCAGGAGTGGGAGTAGAACTTTGCAAAAATTGCTTTAACAGTGCATGCTATATTTCTGCATAATTTAACTTAATCTTATATTAATGTGAAAGTTACTAAATATTTGTAAGTGAATTGTGCATAAATGTCCTTATCCTGTCCATTGGTTTCATTTTGTTTGTCATAATTTTTTAGCTAAGTCTGAAGATAGCTGGGAGTCCCCAAAACAAGTTAAAAAGAAGAAAAAAGCAAGAAGGGAAACGTGAATTTCCAGAGATGGACGTGTGTTGCTGAAACGCTGTCATGAAGATTATGCTGTTTATGCAATAATTTGTGAACGTGTACAGAATTTTATATATTTCAACTGATTTTTAAAAACAAACCTGCTGTGAACACAACCATCTTTAAGAAGGAATCAAAGGAAATTGTGATGAAGCAGCAGAAAATGCTACAATGCTGGAAGATGCTTTGAAGAGTCTTTTTTTTTTTTTTCCAACGTTCAGAGAGATCTTAAAACAAATAAACAAACACCTGGTTTTACAACACAGTGCCCTGTTTACAACAGATTATGCCCTATCTCATCTGCAGCTGGGAATAAAGTATTGATTTTTTTTTTTAAGAAAGGATTGTCTGAAATATACCTGTCTGTAAAATAGATGGTGTTTCTTGCATCTCATGTGATGCATAAGGAATTCAGAATGTCTACCATTTGAATTTGTTTCATGCCTAAATCAAAGTGCTTTGATTAAATACATAATCTGCCATATTTTTACAACATGCTGGTTAGCCAAGCTAACCATTAAAGGAATCACAAGTGCAAATAAAATCATTAAGTGTAAAAAATCCAGTGTACAGTTTAAGTTTCATGTTTATTATAAAAAGTTAAAGAAAATAAAAATCAGTGGGCTTAAATGGTTGAGAATGTGATTGCTGAAAGTTGAGATGGATTCATGAAGTTATTTTTGATGGCCTCTATTACATTACTTGAATTGTTCAGAGTAACAGTATATTTTAATTAAGATACTGGCAATGTGCATAAAATCAGTTCTATTGTTTTCTGTTATCCTTTGTAGTTTTTTGTTGATAAATTCAGACTTGCATTTAAAACTCATCCCTGATCATTTTTAACCTCTTAAAATTAATTCATATTTTCCTTTCACCTTATCATTTATTATAATTTTGTTCCTTTTTCCTTGTTTGTTTTTTAAAGCAAGATCAGCTGTTATTCACTAACTGTACAGACCTGAAGGATTTGATGGAGAATGAAAAAATGGCTTCAGACAGCTTTAATTGACATTGTCAAGACCACCAGTTATCAGGAATACATTTTTTTACTGCCTTAACCTGTAGTATGTAGAAAATGCATCTAGACTTCTTGAAGGGTATTTGTGTTTTTATAAGAGATTCCATGCAAGTGTAGCAGTTGTAAAATAAAGAATATTTCCCACTTGAAACTGTTGATTAAAATGGTGTTTGAGAATTATTATTTTCAGGCACTATGTAATTGCATCGTATCAAACTGGCAGGTTTCTTTGTATCTATAAATGTGCATGCTCAGCCATGTACACTGTAAATAGCCTTTCCAAACTTGTGTTTTGATAAGGACCATAATTAACATCACTTACTGAATTATAGTAAAGAGCCATGATTTATTTGATGTGATTGGCTTTGTTGGTTTTGTATGGCAAAGAAATGAAGCTGTAACCAATGGTACTGATCAACCATAAATGTTATCTTATACAGGACTGCAGTTTGATAGTATTTACTTGCAAGACAAGAATAGTTAAACAAGCTGATCTTAATTGTACTGAAGACATGCCTTACTAATTGACAGCTTTCATAATAAATGAATACTAACTTATACAGGTATCCATACCTGTCAAGAACATGGCAAATATGTTTATATGTTCAAAAGTTTTGTTTAATTCAATGAAATTTCTAAGTTGATTTGTTTAAAATAAATTGAGCAAATTGATAATATTGTTTTATTTATTGGGAGGGAGTAACACTTAAGCCTTGATGCATATCCAGGATTCCATGTAAACTGAACTGAAATAGTTTTCCATAAGGATTTTTAAAAAGGGAACATTAAAGATGTTATAAACATTAAATATATTAAGCTTTTGCTTTTTTTTTTTAAATAACAGTCCCATTTTGCTTGCTTTTTTAATGACAAATACTTTACCTCTTTTAGTTTTGTAGTGAATATCCAAAACTATTTTGCATGGCTCCCAGTCTCTGCACTTGGCTAGAAGTGGCATTCTGAGGGGTTTGAATACCATAAGTAATGACGTGTTGCCCCAAAAAAGGTTTAAAATTGGGATGATTTTACATCCTTGATAGAGGGACTTAGCAGCTAAGATGTGCAAAGTAAGACCTTGATTCACTTGACATATTAATAAAACTTGCTTTAAAGAAAGCAATTTGATGTTAAGCAAACTGCTGTTCCTAATGTATGCACATTGTTTCTTCTGCTAGGCCTTCCCTTCAGAATGTGGTCCATTTAGCAGCACTTCCAGTCATTCTTTTGCTACAAAGTAGATTGTCTTAAACTGGACACTTTCTTCTATTTGATAAAAATGGCCCCAAACAAATGATGTAACTAAGACAAATTGTCTATGAATAGTTTTAAAAATATCTACTTACTGCTTCTTTTACTCAAGTAATAGATAATCTTAATGATAAACTGCACACCTTGAGCAGAAAGAGAAATCAATACAATTTAAAGAAGCTTAGATTATTGTTTTGCTGAATGCAGTGAATGTTTTCATAATTGAATTTAATGTATTCTTTAATATTTCCAACATAGTTGATATACACAACTCGACAGAAATTGTGGTTGTGATGCATAAGTGAATGGTTGTTGCACGGTTCTATTTTGTTTTTCATTTAGGAAAATGTACAAAATTCTTATATGCTTTGTTAGGTTAACAACCTGCAAGTTGGTTCAAGGTGGATGAAAACTCTGCTTATGAAAAAAGATACCAGAAACTTAAAGAAGAACTTACAGTAGAAAAACCTCATGAAAATATTTACTAAATGTAAACATTAAAAACTAATTTTCAAAACTGTGTATAGAAATGCCATTAGTATCACTATTTCTATCACAGGATATTCTTATTAGAAGATGCTGTTTTACTAATAGTTCTTAGCTGGAAGCCTGATCTGAGGAGTAGGTCTGGAGTGAATGTATGGCTAAATGACTTTCAAAAATATTAACCATAGAACAGTTTACTGTAAATGAGAAGATTCCAGCAAAATAAGGTAATGTAGAATTTTTGTACTCATATATTCAGTTTTCATTTGTTCCACTTCCTAATCTGCATTCTCTTGTAAAGAGGGTGCATTTTTTGTTTTGTTTTTTTTCTTCAGTCCAAACATATCGGTCTAGAGTGTGGATGGTATAATGAACATAGGAAAAGACAACTTTATGATGTTAGCTATATTACATGGACTACCTCAGCAGTTCATACAAAGTAAGTTACTGTCTTCATGCAGACAAACAACTTTTCAGCACTAAAACTTTTATCGCTGGGGGAGTGATTTGCACCCGAGAACGGCTAAAGTTTTAGCGTTGAAAGTGGCAGTGTAGACACAGCCTTAATCTAGCAATCCTCTTCTGATTTTTCTGTCCAGTTGTTAATACGTTCATGGGGGGGAGGAAGGGCCTTTTAGAGGCAGCCTTCTGAATATTATCCTAGTCTATTTTGTACAAGTTGCTTTGAATATTGATTTGTACAAACGCAGAACCCAAAACTCAATTTCTAGTCAATCTGCCAATTCATTTTACACTGCTCATGTTCAAGCATACCTCTACCTGTTGGCCCTAGAACTCATTCAAATGAAGATGACCTAACCGTATAAAGGGTATCTCTCTCAATTTACCAGTTGACGATCTGATTTTAAATACTTCCCTGTTGTGCTGAGCTTTTTTTCCTAATGAGTTGTAGTATTTTTGCTTATCCAGTGGAAAAGGATATTTTCGTTGTTTCAGGCCAATCTTCTAGTACAACAGTGTACAGTGTTCAGAAATCCTTTTAAAACTGTTTCCACTTTTAAAACTGTTTCCACTAATTTGTGGGTTTGCTACTCATTGTGGCTCAAGCTATGGATCTGCCGGAGGGCAAGACTCCTACCATTTCAGATGAGGATTTGTACAATTCAAGCAATTGTAGCAAATAGTCTTCCTTACTCTAAATTTACTCAGTGTCACTGTTACCACATGCTGGGGCAGAAGGTATAGTTCAGTAAGGACTCAGCCCACTCAGAGTGAACTCTCTGGGAAGCTGGGACCAAAAGGAGCTGCTGGTGTTTCCCCTGGATTGGACTCTCATGGTCAGACTTTTTGCTGCTGAATGTTTCTCTTGATTAATCCATGAAATTTACCTTGGTACAGTTGTTTATTCCTTCCCATTTCAAAGTTCTAATCTTGCCAGTTACTGTATTATTTGGGCACTGTGATTCCCATGTTTGTCTGATTGGGGAAGGGCATCCATCCCGTTGAGGTACCAATAGATATCAGCACAGTAGCAGACAAGCATTCAAGACAGTGGATTTGGGGGTTACTGTGGCACTGTCAGTTTAAAGTTGTCAGTTCTATCAAATGGTATTTATATTTCTCTCCACCAAGTTGCACTTATACAAGCATATCCCTATCAAGACAGCTAGCTAATAGCAAAATCATTTTCAGGTATCACCTAAATTGTCAATGCAGTTTGGTGGTCTTGAAAGCTCATGCTGGGTGATAAATCCAGCCAAAAGTGAACCATCACACTTCATGCTGCTGTAAATGGGAAGTAGTCTCCATTCTTGAGCCTCCAATCCATAATAAGTCTTGTAGTGGAGTGTGTCTCATTCTGCTATAATTACAGAGCTATTGAACACAAGGGTGGACAGTCAGCCTTAGCCAGGTTAAAGAGCGGGAGCTTTTGTAAGGTGGTGAGCTTTCTTAACAATGGTGAGATGTAGGTACAAATGATGTTGTGGTCAACTAGCTCAGTTCCCTATCTGTGGTTGTCCATGCGTTCACTCCTGAGACTTCAAACAGGCATGTGCCATTTCCATGTTATGAACAGAGAAGGTCTTCCAGAAAATATCCACATTCCTGGACAAAGATTGTTCTGGCAGTTCCAAAGTGGTCCAGGAGACACCCATCTCTCATTCTCATAAACCGGACCCTCAGTTTCTGCCATCCATCTTCCTCAGGAAGGATCTGTTTTCCTATGGTCAGCATTCCCCCAGAGCTTTTGACCTCTGCTGCTACATCACCTAGAGAGCTTTGGGGGAACAATGATATTTTGAGTAGGAAATATGCATGGTGCTACATACATGGTAAATTTACTATTTATGCTGATGTGCTTTCAGGTGTTTTGGGACTACTGCACAAAGTGACTCTTGTATTTGTTTAATCTTGGAGGATCCAGATGTAATTTAAATGCTTTTCTCAGCCATTAATTTAAGTGGTGACAATGGTAGGAAGCTGGATAGTTAATAAACAAACTTGTCTTCCAACTTATGTCCAGTTGGCTTTTGACTGAATAAACACAAACCACAGGTCTAAAGCTGAGACAGCTTTTTTCTATTTTTTTAAATTCATATAACTGGTCAGAAGTGAACTATTCCTTAGCAGCATAATCTGAGAGAAATAGAAACATGATAGAATGTGGTGGATTTTGTGCAATAAGATTTCAATGCCACAAACTAGTTAGCAACCTACTGGGATATGATTGTGTCCTCAAAGAAAATCTTCAGAGGGTGGAATCCTATCCACTAATGACTAAGACATAAGTCTCAACAATTGACCTATCCAAACTCTCACAAGGAAGTATCTCCTATCTATTTCACGTTTCTATAAAGCACTTGATAAGTGTTTGAAGTTTTGTTGCATCAAAACAGAACATAAAATAGTATTGACAGGAAAAAATTGAATTAAAGAATACACAAGCCTGTGTGTGTGAGGGGGTGGCTGTTATTTTTTAAATATGCTGCTCTGTTGCAAAGCTTACCCGCTTTCTCATACAGAAGCATTGTCTGTTCAGTGATTTGCCCCTCTGCTCTGCCTGTATTTTAGGGTCTGATATCTCCATGTATTCAGCTCCAGGCTACCTTCTAATTAAGTGAATTCTGAGATGGTTCCTTCTTCCTGACTAGGCTTAGGGGGAAGCACTAGCACTCTTTCATTATTATTTAGGCAAGTGATAAACAAAATCTTGTACTACAGCAGTGGCAATACAGTCCAACTCTGGGCTGATGCCTTCTTGATACCTAAGAAATTCCCATTTCTGTCTTGGCTACAGGCACTCTAACTTAATGCCATATCTCCTGTTCAACCCATCACAAGGACAATATTCTGTGATTTTAAAAATAGGAAGCATCCTGGGCATACAGATGAGAGGAAAAGCTCCAAAATAGTAGCTCTCAGTAAACAGATGCTTTGTCTTGTAGCAAACTTCTGCCCTACTCAGCTGTTTTACACACAGTGTGTGGGTGCGTGCACAAGACAGCATTAGCATCTTACCTAAAGAGCAGTGAAGAACAGTCAGTGTCCTTTATGGTCTTATGGACAACGTCTTACAAGTTTTAATGCTAGATGTGACTGACAGTATGTAATGAACATTAAAGATGCAAGTGGTGGAGAGGAATTGGGAGGAAATGGAGATAGTTTGTACAAGCTGAGCTATGAATAACTGACTTCTATGAAGCAAGCAGCAGGATGGTCATAATCTTCCTATTAAGATGGAGTTTTCACAAGTGAATGGTGCTGGGAGCTGAAGTACAGCATACCAGAGGTAGCTTTATTGCGGGGTGACGGGGAGAAGAGCAAAACCTGGAAAAATAGAATTCAAATGTTTTGTGTTGCACCTTTTATAGTGCACCTGTGATAGAATTACATTTCATTACACGTTGCACATGTCACATGTTCTAGAGCATGGGAAATAATGCCTCATAAAATGAATTAAGTTCAGTCCTAGCATAAAAGGTGCAACTCCTGTTTGAGCCCAAATTTTCTCATTCACAAATTGGGTACAGTGGTGTGAGATCATCATTGGACCTGTTGGGAGATGGGGGAGGCAGTGCCATAACTAGCTAATTTTGCACCTTAGGCAAGAATATAAAATTGTGCCCCCTCGAGTATATTCCTAGTAGTTATTTATGTATTTCCCCTTTCTTTACAAAATAACACAATGTTTATTATAGTTATGAGATCTGCATAAACAATTAATACATATATACATATAATTATAAAATAGCACCATGTCATGTACTATTAGGTATTTGTTTATAATTGTACTTTGTGTGCTTTTAATGAGGCAAACTCATCAATAATTGCATTGAAATTAATATTATTCGCTACCTTGTGTTCTATTGATAAAATGAACATATTTGATGATCTCTCCTGACCCGTGGATGCTCAAAGGTAGTTCTTAATTAATTTTAGTTTACTAAAATGTCTTTTGCAAGAAGCCAAAGTCACTGCCTTGTCCTCTTGGTTTGTGTAGCACATTCAAAGCTCTTGGCACAGGCAGCTCAACAGCATGGGCTCCAGTTTTTGGAGGGGAAACCATGACTCTTACAGGCTAAGGACCTGCACCTCGACCCACAGAACCCAGGGATCGTAGCTCCCAAACCCCTAGCTCTAATCACATATCCCTAAGAGCTAGAGCCATTCCTCTGGCAGAGGTGAGACAAGATCCAGGAGTCCTGGCTTCCACTTCACCCCTGCACTTCTGCCCCTGTGCAGGGCACTCTGAGCCCCTTCTCCCCCAACCCCATGGCTGGGAACTGCACTAGGGCACCTTAAGGTGGCACTTGGCACAGCTGAGCCAGTGCCCGGCCTCCTGCACCACTCGGAAGCAACTGACGTGCTGGGCGGCCTCCAGGACTGGTAACTGTTGGATCATGGAGCGGTAACATGCAGCCTGACATGAAAACAGTGGACCGACTGATGTTAATGGGCGGGGGAGGGAACCGATGCTGTCTTAAAATAATTAGCTTTCTATGTTGTGTTTTTGTGCCCCCTCAGTTATGCACTCGAGGCAAGTGCCTCACTCTCCTTGCCCCGGCCCTGGGGACAGGATGTGCTTGCTTATCCCAAGGCTGAATTTGACCCAAAATCTTAGATGCTAATGTGCAGGGCTTGATAAACCGTGGTGAAATCTACTCGCCAGTCCCGCACTGTGCATGCGCAAGACCCACATTACACATGTGCACACCGCCAGTGAACAGGATGACTGGCTGAAATTTACTCACCACAGGCGAGTAGTTTCACTGATTTGTCGAGCCCTGCTAATGTGTATTGTAACTTACGTTGTTACATCACAGACCAGGTAGATCATAACGATTGAGATAACAGGCTAACCTCAAACAGGGGACGTTACTCTTCAGTGTCACAGGCTTTTTGACAGAACATCTTTCCTTTTTGGAAACAGAGGTAATATGACATTAATTTCTTACCCCACTGAAGTTTACAATGCTAGCTTTAAAGGTGGTGGTGTAATTTTCGTGTTTCACTGTGTGTTTAGACAATGTTGGTCTCTATTGTCTCACCTGTAAACTACCGGTATAGATTACAATTGTTTAATTTGAGCTGTACTGGGTTACTAAGGAAATTATTGGAGGATTATTGAAGGGAGGATGAGAGAAATGTACATGGGTCAGTGGCACTGTTGTCCAAGCCCTCATAAATTCCCTCTTCTGACTTCTGCAACTTCTTTTTCTGACTCCCTTGACCTTTACAATTTACTCCCCTCACTCCTTCCAATATACTCAGGTCATCAGTAGGACGACTTTTCTAGTCATTCTAACCACCTCACCTATTCTCACTTTGTATTCCTCTGCTGATTCCTCCAGTTTTCAATTCAAGCTCCTTGTCATTGCCTTGAAATCCCTCCCTGCTATCATATGCTTCTTGTTGACTTCAATGTGGTGCACACTTCCTCTGTATTCTGCTCACATGAGCCTTGACATCCTGCTGATGTGCTTCTCTGAAAGCAGTCCCTCTGTGATTATGGAAGTAATGTTTATAATGGACTTGAGGAAGAGTTGCCAAGTAAAATGTGATTACAACAGAATTTATAGCACAGCTTGATATAGTTTTTAAAATGTGAGGAATGAAAAATTAGACACTTATTTCAATTATCAAATCTTCTTTTCTGGCACAAGGGATTGTAGAAGGAAGCATTAGAAGTGAATTGGCCTGTGGTGGAAAGAAGCCAAAAGCTTCTTCTATTTCCGTATTCAGAAGCACAGCATTAGTGGCCCAATCAATCTCTTCTCTGAAGGGGAGAGAGAGAATATGAAGATACAAAAATAATTAGTCTTCAGTCTTATCTTACGTCAGAGATGGAAGCTCTGCCAGTTGCTGCTTTTGACCTTGTATTCCTGCATTTCCTAATCTGCCATAGAGTATTTTAAAGAGTACGCAAACTTGATCACTAGCTTCATATGCCATTAGCCTAGGAGTAACTGCCTGGTTTCACTGTGAACCAAGTAAAGAACCTGTAAGAGGTGTAGCTCAAGCACTCAGGGAGGGAGAAACAATGATCTATAGCGTACACACTTTTGCAGAGCTGGAAATTGCCAACTTGTATTCCCATGCTGGCAACAGTACTGTACACCTGATGTGGCTGACACTTACCCCCCTGTACGAACAGGAGGAACATGAGAGTCCTGGCTCTGAACATCCATGGCAACTGAGCTAGCAGTGTGGAGTAACAAAGCTGTGCCGGGTGAAGAGCTGGCACACTTTATTTCCTTACCTTGTCAGTCCTGGAAGCAAGAGAAACCCAGGGACCATCTGTCACGTCACTGGATTTTAATGGAATAGGCAGATTATTGTTGTGTCCACTATTGTGTGTGTGTGTGCCCCAAATTTGGTGTAAGGTGGGCCATGTGGGGAGTCAAATGAATGCTTATGTTATGCTGACTCTGTCTAGGCTCCTCATGTACTTGTACAATGTGTGTAATGTTATGAATATGGGCTTTGTATTTATTTTAAATGTTTTCTACTGAGGGTTGCCAGTTGACACCTGAGGGCACACACTAGCCCCTTGCCTGAGAAGGACACACCTGGATACTCCATGGCTCCTTACCTAAAAAAGGACAAACTGGTTTGGTGATCATGTGATCAGCCCCATTTTGGGAGGAACCAGCACCCAAAAGAACAATGGATTTTTCCCTCTGCATGGGCAAGTTTATGAAAGTATCCTGAGGGTGCCTCCATCTTGTCTTCACCCCTGCCTTCCGCTCCAGAAGCATCACTGGAAAGGGTAGAGGGCCCAGAAGGATTTGTTGACCCATCCTAATATAGAATGTATACCAGAGACTTTTAAGTTGGCAGTTTGTAACATCTCTAAGAGCCTGCATCAAGAACTTGGTGACTGATGATGTGGGAAGTACTCAGTGCTTTTTTTGCCTCTGTCTTCACAGACAACATCAGCTCCCAGACTACAGGCAGTCCCCGGGTTACATGGATCCAACTTACATCGGATCCCTACTTACAAACGGGATGAGGCAACCCCGCACTAGCTGCTTCCCCCAGCAGACCAGGGAGATGCGAAGCTAGCGCCCCCCCAGCAGACCAGGGAGACGCGGAGTGGCTTTTCTCAGCAGACACCTCAGCTTGAGAATATAGGACTGAGGGAAGTGAGGTGTGGGAGATTAAAACTGAGCTCTGGAGAAATGTTTGGCTAGAGTTTCCCCTACAATATGTACCAGTTCCGACTTACATACAAGTTCAACTTAAGAACAAACCTACAGTCCCTATCTTGTATGTAACCCGGGGACTGCCTGTACTGCACTAGACAACACAATATGGGAAGGAGGTGGGCAGCCCTTGGAGGAGAGAGAACAGATTAAGAACAATTTAGAAAAGCTAGAAATTCACAAATCCATGGGTCTGGATTTAATGCATCTGAGGGTACTGAGGAAGTTGGCAAATGTCATTGAATAGACTTTGGCCACTATCTTTGAAAACTCGTGGCAATCAGGAGAGGTCCTGGCTGACTGGAAAAAGGCAAATGTAGTGTCCATCTTTTAAAAAAGAAAGGAGGAAAATTCCAAAGAACTACAGAGCAGTCAGCCTCACCTCAGTTCCCAGAAAAATCGTGGAGGGGATCCTCCAGGAATCCATTTTGAAGCACTTGGAAGAAAGGCAAGTGATCAGGAATAGTCAACATGGATTCACTAAGGAAAAGTCATGCCTGACCAATCTGATTAGCTTCTATGATGAGGTAACTGGCTCTGTGGTCATGGGGAAGTCAGTGGACGTGATATAGCTTTACTTGAGCAAAGCTTTAGATACGGCCTCCCGCAATATTCTTGCCAGCAAGTTAAGGAAGTATGGATTGAATAAATGGACTGTACAGTGGGTAGAAAGCTGGCTAGATTGTAGGGTCCAATGGGTAGTGATCAACAGTTCTGTCTGGTTGGCAGTCAATTTCAAGTGGAGTGCCCCAAGGATCAGTTCTAGGACCAGTTTTATTCAACAACTTTATTACCTGGATGAGGGGATGAATTGCACCCTCAGCAACTTTGCAAATGACACTAAGCTAGGGGGGAGAGGGAGATACATTGGAGTGCAGGGACAGGGTCCAGAGTGACCTAGACAAATTGGAAGATTGGGCCAAAAGAAATCTGATGATGTTCAACAAGGACAAGTGTAGAGTCCTGCACTTGTGATGGAAGAATCCCAAGCATTGTTATGGGCTGGGGACCGACTTGCTAAGCAGCAGTTCTGTAGAAAAGAACCTGGGGATTACAGTGGATGAGAAGTTGGATGAGAGTCACCAGTGTGCCCTTGTAAGCAAGAAGGCTAATGTCATATTAGCGTGCACAAGAGGAACATTTCCAGTAGATCTAGAGAAGTTATTCCCCTTTATTTGGCACTTGAGGCCACATCTGGAGTTTTGCATCCACTTCTGGGTCCTCTTCTATAGAAAGGATGTGGATGCATTGGAGAGGGTCCAGTGGAGGGCAACCAAAATGATTAGGGGGCTGGAGCACATGACCTATCAGGAGAGGGTGAGGGATTTGGGCTTATTTAGTCTGCGGAAGAAAAGTGAGGGGGGATTTGATAGCTGCCTTCAACTTCTTGAAGGGAGCTTCCAAAGAGGATGGAGAGAGGCTGTTCTCAGTAGTGATGGATGGCAGTACAAGGAGCAATGGTCTCAAATTACAGTGGGGGAGGTCTAGGTTGGATATTAGGGAAAAACTATTTCACTAAGAGGGTGGGTGAAGCACTGGAATGGGTTACCTAGGGAGGTGGTGGAATCTCCATCCCTATAGGTTTTTAAGTTCCAGCTTGACAAAGCCCTGGCTGGGATGATTTAGCTGGAGTTGATCCTGCTTTGGGCAGGGGGCTGGAATCTATGGCCTGCTGAGGTCTCTTCCAGTCCTAGAATTCTATGATTATATGACTGATGTATGTAATGTATTTTCTTTAACAATCTTACTATCAACGTTTTCTTTCTTAATAAACTTTTAGATTTTAAATAGCAAAGGATTGGCACAGCGTACTCTTTTGGGTAAGAGCTGAGGTATACAGGCAGTCCCCGACTTATGTGGATCCGACTTACGTCAGATCCCTAGATACGAACAGGGTGAGGCAACTCCTGCACATGCGCAGCAGCATTCCCGGGGCTCGCTCACCTGGGTCCTAGGATCCTCCTCCTCCTCAGGCCGGCTCCGACTGGGGTCCCGCAGAGCTGCCGGGCAGAGGAAAAGTGCCTCCCCACGCCCGCTGCCCCTCCCACCCCCCTGCCAGCAACAGGCTGCCCCCTCCCTTGAGCAACAGGCTGCCGAACAGACAAAAGCAGCCTCTCTGCCCCTTCTCCCCTCTATACATGCCGGGCTCCCGGAGCGCAGCAGCGTCCCCGGGGCTCGCTCACCTGGGTCCTAGAATCCACCTTCTCCTCCTCCTCTTCAGCTGGCTCCAACTGGCCTCTGCCTGCAGCAGCTGGCCACAGGGACAGGGATCCCGCAGAGCTGCCGGGCAGAGGAAAAGTGCCTCCCCACGCCCGCTGCCCCCCCCCCCCCCGCGGCCTCGCATCCTGCACGCCTCCCCCCTCCCCCCTGCCAGCAACAGGCTGCCCCCTCCCCTGAGCAACAGGCTGCCGAACAGCAGACAAAAGCAGCCTCTCCGCCCCTCCTCCCCCTATACATGCTGGGCTCCCTGGGCAAACAAAGACTCCACCAAAACAAACAAAGTGCTGGCCTCATTGTGTTAGCAAAAAAAGGACCCTCCTCCTAGAACCCTGGGTGGTGTGTGGAAATAAAGCTATTAGCTCAAAGCATGGTGCAGAGCTGTTTGGTATTTGATGAGTTACTCCTTTAGTCCTGAGTTTGTCACAGGGACAGAAATAGATGCGAAATCTTCTGAACAGGGGAACAGACAGCAAAACAAACATTAGAGGGGAGTTAACCTTTCCCTATGCTATCCAAAACTAAAAAAAATGTTTGGCTAGAGTTTCCCCTACAATATGAACCAGTTCCGACTTACATACAAATTCAACTTAAGAACAAACCTACAGTCCCTATCTTGTACGTAACCCGGGGACTGCCTGTACATTGACCTAGGAGTGTAGCTGATCCTTTGGGACTGGGAGAACCTGTTTGGAGTTGGTGAAAGTGGTTTTCTTAACCTCTCATCTGTGTAAGGAGTGGTGCTGATTGTGGCACAGGTAAAGCTGGAGTGTCTAAGGCAGGCATGTCCAAAGTCCGGCCCGCGGGCCAAATGCGGCCCGCGGTCGGATTTAATACGGCCCCCCGCTTCTCCCGGCTCCCCGGTGCTTTTTTTAACTGGCGCGCTCAGCGCACCGCTTCGGGCCGCCGCCGCGGTCCCAAACCCTGCCCCTGCACTCCGCTTTGGGGCTGAGAGTGCAGGGACAGCCCCCGCTTCCTCCCCCTCTCCTGGCTCCCCGGCGCTCCTCTGACTGGCGCCGCTTCCGGCCGTGCCGCCGCCGTCCATGGCGGCCGCTGCGGTCCTAAAGTCCACCATGTAGGGCACGTCCACAGCCCTGCTCCCCCGCTTGGCTACGGGTTCGCCCTGCCCCCGGGCCGCCGTGAGGCCAGCGTGCCCTGCGCTCTCCGCCCGCCTCTGACCCTGCAAGCCCTCTGCCTTGGGGCTGAGAGTGCAGGGACGGACTCCGCAGCTGCTGAGATCAGGGACGGACTCCGCAGCTGCTGAGATCAGGGACTGCCTTTGAACCAGACCTAGCCTATGTACTGCAGTCCAGATCTCAGTTTCACCCTTCACATTAGTGTAGGCAAGTTTTTTTTTCAATTGAGATGAATACATTGTAAAATCTCAGTTAATGTCGGTCTAAATCAGTTATAAATATATTTGGACACAACATGTATAGTTGGTGTTATGTCGTTTGCCGTTTGCAATAAACTTTGCATAAAATAGTTAATTTGCATTTAATTTTAATGGTTCAAAGAATGTCAGGCAAAATGGTCGGCCCTCACGCATGTTCACTTCATCAAATCTGGCCCTCTTTGAAAAAAGTTTGGACACCCCTGGTCTAAGGGAATTTGCTTGTGAGACTTGTTGGCTAGAGTGGCAGCTGAAGTACTGTGTGTGACTGGTTTGGTGCCGTATAAGGAGGTCTTCAGTCTTGGGCTGTAAGTAGCCTGGGTTCTGAGCAATTCGCCCTGATTTGACATACTCAGCAGTGCCAACAGACCATCTGTTACATTATACACCTCCACCCCAAAACCCAGTTCAGTAGCTAGTCTGCTACTGTGGCAAGGTAAACTATATGCTACCCTTTCCTCAGGAGCTTGGGGTTTTAGCCCTAAAGGAAAACACATCTACTGTTGACTATGGTTTGGGTTCCATCTACAGAGCAGGAATTGAGTGTTTATTTGCTAACAGGTGCTGTTATTGTGATCAGTCTCACTTACTATTACAAGCTTGTAACTAGGAAAAAGATTTTGCTATAATTAACTAGATGTAATTAATTGCTGCTCTATTGCCCCTCTTCTTCCTCTCTCTCATATGTTTATATTAGAAATTCCAGTTGTGGGAGGACTTAGACACACCTGGAATATATAAAACTAAGAGCCCAGTTTAGATCAGGGACAGACACATGTTGCTGTGTAGACATACATTTACTGTAAACCAAGGGAACTCAAGTCAGATGATCCATATCAGTGAACCCTGGACTTGAATGTCTACATTGCATTTTGACTCAGGTTAAGGACTTTCTGACCCATGCTCAAATCTAGGGTTCTGGAATCCACACTACAATGCACAGACCAGAGTAAAAGTAGCCCTATCCTAGAATGCCTAGCACTCCCCCCCAATCTAGTGTCAGCACTCAAGTCCTATGAACACGCTGTGGGGTGGGAAAACTCTATTGCCCACCCTGTTCCTAACTGACAGTGATATTGATGCCCATAAATAGCACATAACTGCATCTTTAGCTGCTTTGGGGCTGTCTCAGTAAAATGACAGCAGTTTGAGAAGGCTTTATGCTGAATTACCACCTAATATGAGAACTGGGTTCTCCCACTCGACTTTGTCACATTGGCAGGAAAATAACCAAGTGCATCTGTTCTGAGGATAGTTAAGAAATCAGGCTCCAGAGCTGAATTGTTAAAATGGGAAGTTCAATAAAGGGGATTTTCTTGGTTCATTGTTTATTTATTTAATTTTTCTGTTTGGAAGTTTGTCATAAAACGTGCTGGGCCAGCTCCACTGGTCTTCCCTAGCCAAGACCCTGAGTTGAGGTCCCTGCCCCCACCAAGAAGCAGTACAGACACTGAACCTCTTCAGGTCCAAGGAGAGTGCAGTTTAGGGTCCGGCTTCCTGAGATACCACTCCCCAGATGGGATCAAACCCCAAAGAATTAGATAAGGGTAAGCCACCTTTAACAATAGTTGTCCCCCCTCCCCCCCAGTAACAGTTATTTACACAAGGTTTGATAGAAAATAAAAATGATTTTATTACATAGAAGCAGGAGGATTTATGTGGCAATAAGAGAGAACAGGCAGAGCAAAATAGGTTCCAAATCAAAAGAAACAAACACTTGGCTAATTCTACACTGAAAGCTCAGTACAAATTTTACTTAAACTCACCCTAAAACCTCTTTTCCAGTTGCTCCTCCAAACTAGGGCTCTCTCCCCACCCTGGGGTCTTTGGCTCCTTCCTGCAGGTACAGCTCAGCCAAAAGACCAAGGCTTCTGCTTTCCTATTTTTGTTAAAGAATTGAGGCCACTCTCTACCAACCACTGCTGAGACTTAAGAACAAAAGAGATGGTTTAACAGTTGGGTAACACCCTCCATGTGTCTCATTCACACATTTGAAACCCACAAAGTATTCTCCACTCCATGGCCAGGTCTAGACTGCACGCCTTTTTTGACATAGGCTTTGTTGACAGATACTGTTGAAAAAGCCTCTGACGAAAAAGAGCATTTAGACTACGATCAGTATTGTTGACAAAGCAAGACACTTCTTCAAAAGTCTAGATGCTCTCTTTTGAAAAGCACATTTTGCATGCAATAGCGCCTTTTTTCGAAAGAATACTTTTGAAAAAAGGCATTATTCCTCTTGAAATGAGGACAAAACTGCCACATTGTGTCGACTTACTGTTGACAGAACACGGCGGTAGTATAGATGCAGGTATAGTTTTGTCAACAAAAGCCAACTTTTGTTGACAAAACCCTGTCTAGACCCACCTTACGCATCTAATTTTACAGACACCAATGATACATATATCAAAGTAAGATAAAGAGAACTAGTGGATTGTGACATGAAGATTGACGAGTTACATGAAATAATTTGTTCAAAGCACCTTTGAGTTACATAAATTCATGTCCATAAGCCCATTTCATAAAGCATGCGGGGATTGGGGGGTCCGTTACAGTGGGTTTCAGAGGAATAACACTCCCACATACCATCATGGCTGCTGCTGGCTGTGGAGTGGTGAAGTGAAACACCAGGGCTTGGGGTGCAGTGTACTTTAACAATCCCAGGGGGTCCCTTATCACTGCTCCTGCTGCACCTTTGGAGGCTGGGATAAGGGATCCCCAGGAGGCTATGGAGAAGTTTTGGAGCTAGCTTCCACTCACACCCCTAATACTACATGTTGATCAGGCACCTCTGTACATCCAGCTACAGGGAGAATAGGGAGGGACCCAGGAACATGGGCAGTGCTTGAGCTGCCCATCTGGGGAGATTAGCCCATGACCCCAACGCTTCTCTCTGAGATCCTACCCCCTTCCTCGCAAGAGCCCAAGTCTGTCCCTCCCCTCCCACACGACAGCTGTGGGTGGAGGGGAGCTGCCAAAGAAGGCAGCAAGACCCCGCAGCTCCCAGCCACTGTAGGTGAATTCCAGGAGGTTTTTGGAAGTCACAGATGATAGAAGTGTAGCTTTAGCAAAAATAATTAAAAATAGCATTTTTTAGAAAACCTTTTTTTTTTCTTTTTTGTAAACACATAATTCATAGCCATGCTATATAGCATAAGGAAATGCAGGATAGCCAGAGACTAACTTGCTTTAAATAGTTTACCCAGTCATAACCATATTTAAGCAGAGTCCTAAAAGAATGTCCTAGTATCACAACATACATGGTCTGAGTCTGCAAGATTTATAGGAGCAGCCACATTCCTTGTACTATCTACACATGCATGTTGGCTGAGACCCAAAAATCATAACTCCAGTTTGAGGGTCTATACTAGCAGTCCTATTGCTGGAGTTGCATACTGGCCTGCTGCTGCTGACTTTAGATGCAGGAACAGGAAGCTACCTAAATAATGGCTCCACCCTATTCTGGACTGCATGCTTTGTGCTTCCTTTTTCTGTGGCTTGGTTTTCTGCCATCCTGACTTTGCATGACTTCTGGCATCTAATTTGTGGCTCGGGCCTCCAGTTTGTCTCCTAACTCTGACCCACTATCCGACTCTGGCTCCTGATCTCTAGTTAGACTCTTGTTCTCAACTGAGTCAGGAATGGGACACCAGAAGGACACTCCTGTCTTGTCAGAGCCAGAGTCTGCAGTTACTACTAGGTCTGGCCACCCACAACCTGGCCATGACAGCTTGTTCGGACCACAGTTACTCTAGGGCACTGAGCGCGATGCGAGAAGGATGCACCCAGCAGCAGTGCAGTTACTAGAAGCATGGCATACTCCTAGATAGCCCTCCCCCTTTAAGTGGACAATCAAACACTGCAGGTCCAAGTTATGCAGCTGATCTCCCACAGACAGCATGTGTAGGAGCTAGGAAGGCAGCCGAACCCGGAGCACAATGTGTTGCTAACACAGCCTGCAATCCCTTGCCCTAGTGATTCAACTTGAAAGTAGGAATAAGGGATCTCCCGGAAAAGGGCTTATTTTCCGGAAAATCGCGTCTACACTGGCGCTTTTCTCCGGCAAAAATCCCGAGCCGGAAAAAAGCGGCAGCCATGTAAATGCAAATGCCGCGGGGGATATTTAAATCCCCCGTGGATTTGCAATTCCGAAGTGTCTCATTAGCATCCCGTTTCCGGAAAGGGATGCCAATGTAGACACAGCCAATCAAACTAAACTAAGTCAAAGATTAAGATGCCTACATGCCTAAGAGATGCCCTATAGAGATGCCTACATGCCTAAGCACCTCTGTGGACCTTACCATCCACACAGATAATCAGTTGTGAGAATGGGGAGAGAGGAGGATGCCTGCATTTTCCCTACCCATTTACCCTGACTGCAGCTTTTGTCCTGCCTGCCAAACCTAAGCAAGCTGATGTGGGTCATCAACAATTCACAACTGAAGAAAAGGAATGGCGCTGTCATTGCCACTTGTGCTTCTGCTGTGGTGAACCTCACTATGTCATCTTGGTTTGCCCAATACAAATGCAGAAGAGTTTGCAAGTACGGTGGGGGGAACTGATATGGGCCTTTGGAGAAGAAAACTTCCCAGCTCCCCGCTCTCTTCAGTTCCAATTGAGGAGGGACACAAATTTTTAAAAAAATTCAGCACAATCTATTCCCCACACTTTTATGACCGCCTTGTTCACTGATGAGAGCAGAAAGTCTGGTTCTCATCAGAATTCTGCTGACAGCATATCCAGGGACCAGGAAGTATTGCATTCAGATCCAAGAAGTAAGGGAGCTATCTGCACCGAATCACTTAGTGGGGAATCCTTGGAACTTCCCACAAGTGCACCAGGGCTACTCAACACATGGCCGGTGGGCCACATGGTTTGGTTTGGGTTTATGAGGGGCTCAAAACATGGCCCGGGGGTGGGAGCCAAAACAAAAAAGTAGTCAATGTAATGGTCTTCAGTTGACATGTGTTTTAGTAGCTAAATTCCTGGACTGTCATTGCTCATTAAAAGTGCTGTCATATGGGTGGAAATTGGGTAAATATTGAATGTTATTAATATCAGCAGAACTGACTTAAATGAGGCCTGTATATTGTGTAGTTTTGCCTTAATCTTTGTATTCATGCCCATCAGTGTGAGAGAAGCTATTTGTAAAGTTAAACTCCAATTGTCCGGCATCCAGTGGTCCGGCACTCCCGATAGTCCGGCACCAACTGGAACCCAGAAGTGCTCCGGCCAGCCGGACAATTGGAGCTGCTCCACGCCCCTTCTCCAAGTCTGCTGCTACCGCTGCTGAAACTGACTAGTGGCAGACTTGGGGAAGAGGTGTAGAGCAGATGGGGTGCTGCCCGGTTGGTCCCGTAGCACTGCCCCTCACCCCCCTGCTCGGCACCTGGCAGCACCCCAGGAGTTTTAGCAGCGGCGGACTTGGGGAAGCCGTGGGGCAGAGCAGCTGGGGTGCTGCTGGGTTGGTCCCGCAGCGCCGCTTAGGTGAGTGGTGTCGCTGCGGGACCAACCCGGCAGCACCCCAGCTGCTCTGCCCCGCTGCTTCCCCAAGTCACCGCTGCCGTTTGCAGCCCCTGCTGGCTTGTCTCCAGCAGCTGCGCGGGCTTCCCCCGCCACCCTCCTGACCCTTCATAGCCCCCCTTCTGGAGTACCTCCAGATACTCCAGCATATGCAATAATCCGGCACCCCCTGAGTCCCAAAGGTGCCGGATTATTGGAAGTTTACTGTATATATTTCCATGTATGGTCCTCAATGGTGGAGTAGCCCTGTTTCTCCACACACAGTGGTGGTTGCTGGCACAGAGCATATTTGATTTAGGTCAGGGTAACAGTAGTAGGGTTAAGAAAGTCAGATTCCTCACACACTTGCCTCCTTGTTCACCTACTACACACACAATGACAGTCAAGAAGGGAAGAAAAGAAGAAAAGACCTCCTGCTTGCCTGAGCGCTTACAACAGTAACCTGCTATCTTGAGTTCCCTTTGGGTATGTCTACACTACCCTCCTAGTTCGAACTAGGAGGGTAATGTATGCATACCGCACTTGCTAATGAAGCCCGGGATTTGAATTTCCCGAGCTTCATTAGCATAAGCGGGGAGCCGCCATTTTTAAATCCCCGCTGCTTCGAACCCCGTGTAGCGCGGCTACATGGGGCTCGAACTAGGTAGTTCGGACTAGGGTGCCTATTCCGAACTACCGGTACACCTCGTTTCACGAGGAGTAACGGTAGTTCGGAATAGGACCCTAGTCCGAACTACCTAGTTCGAGCCCCGTGTAGCCGCGCTACACGGGGTTCGAAGCAGCGGGGATTTAAAAATGGCGGCTCCCCGCTTATGCTAATGAAGCCCGGGAAATTCAAATCCTGGGCTTCATTAGCAAGTGCGGTATGCATACATTACCCCGCTAGTTCAAACTAGCGGGGTAGTGTAGACATACCCTTTCTGTGGTATCTTCCTATCTCGCTTCTGATCATTGAGAGCATGGTGGTATGATTCTCTCCTTATTGTACTGACCCAGTTTTATTTGTATTTTGGGTTTGGCTTCATGCCACTGCTTTTGATTTGTTTTTGTGACAGCTGGATTTTATGTTTTGTTCTCTAGTCTAAGATATTAGGTTTGGTACTGTGTTAAATAAAGCTGGCTGTTGGACCAGCCAGCCCATTGTGTCCTTCATGCTTGACTGATAGTTGGTGATAGAGAAACGGTAAAGGGGGAGAGCCTGAGCTTGGGACCTTCTGTTCCAGATGCTCCAGCCAGACATTGATAAAATCAAGTCCTTGCTTAACCATCTGAATCCACACATCACTCATGTTATCACAGTCCTGAAGAGACTATGACAACACTGTCTCCAGAAAAAATCCTTTGCCAGAAACACTGTGGTCTCCTCTTACTTAGGGACACATCACTTGGGCCTGGAGTATCCATTTCCTTAGACTCTATGGAGGAATAACCAGATGCCAGTGGGCTCATGACCATCCAGACTGTAATTTCATGAAAAGATTTCTTTTCTAAAACAGCTCACTGTATTCCCTGCATAAGTTTACCCTTTGGAGACAAAGTCTCCCAGCTCTATTCTATAAACAAGGCATTCCAGCTTCCCAGTCTCCTGGCCTCAGAAAATATCACCTCCCACAAGGCTCTGTTACTGGCATAAAACCCTATGTTTATTAGAAGTACAGGTGAACCTGTCCTCTCCTACTATCTGCAATTAAACTGCCAAATGGAAAGAATAAGCAAGATTGTTGAACAATACTTATTGACTTTAGTTGAATGGATGGTTGGAACTGGTTCTAAATTAAGGCTGCAATATGAACTTTAACATAGCACTAACTCTGTAAACACTGCCAATCAGCTCTTCACTCTTACCCCAGGGTCTCCCACCTGCTGGTGATCAGCTTTTCAGTGGTGTGGGGGAGGAGTTGAGGGGCAGGAAGAGTTGAAGGTGTCAGAGAAAAGTCAAGACGGAGGCCGGAAACCTGATGAACCGAACTTTAATACACAGGGCTGTGGAGAAATCACAAGGGGATTTCACCAGCACGCACCCAGATGAACTCTTTTATATAGTGCAGTAAACAACCACTACTTGACATGCCCAAACTTGTTGCTGGGCAGGATACAGCAGCTACCATGCTTGGCTGAGAGCCAAACTGTTAGGGCTTGTCTACATTGGCCCCTTTTCCGGAAGGGGCATGGTAATTTTTGAAATAGGAATAAGATCCTCCGGAAAAGGGCGCTTTTTCCGGAGGATCGGGGCCAGTGTAGATGCTCTTTTCCGGCTTTTCTAAAAGCCGGAAAAAAGCGGCGGACATTTTTATTTAAATGCCGCAGGGGATATTTAAATCCCCCGCGGATTTCCCTATTACAATCTCTGAAATTAACATGCCCCTTCCGGAAAAGGGGCCAGTGTAAACGTAGCCTTACAGTTTTATTTCTTTTGCCGCCTAAACATGCTTATTCTGCCACCACTCAGTATTCCCCTTTGACCTTCCCCCACTTATGTTAAGGGCCTGCTTCCACAAAGGTGAGGTATTTTCAGGGAAGGGGACAGAACAGGGCAAAAAGAGGCAAGGACTTGGGGCCTGTTGTAGTGTGGGGGTTGAGCACTCCCAAGGAACCCAGAAAATCCGAACCTTTGAACATTGGCTCCTGAAACAAGACTGATGTTTCCTGTCAAACTTTTGGATGGGAAGACATCTTAATGAAGAATGCTTAATTGAAATATAGAATTCACCTTTAATTTTTCCTTCCCATTATACTTTTTTTTTGTTATAAATAGGATTGTAGATCAAAGCTTTTGGTGGTAATCATTGAGCATGGTGTATGGACCATGCTATCCATAGGAAGGTTGGGGCGGCTGCTGTGGGTCCAAGGAGAGTTCTCAGTGGGTCTAGGGATGGGACTGCTCTGCTAAAAATAAACTGCAAAGTTACCTTCATTTTTTTATGTCCGTGACTGCAGGCAGCGTGTTACTGGCCCATGTCTGAATTAGCCACACACCTCCAGTTCCTGTTCCGAGCAGTGTAAACGCTCGCAGGGATCAGACACTGCTGGGGTGCCCAGTAGGGTTGCCAGGTGTCCAGTTTTGAACCGGACAGTCCAGTATTTGAGCTTTCTGTTCAGGAAACAAATTTAGAAAATATAAAGGAGAAGATACAAATGTCTGGTATTTTGTAAATAAGACCTCATGTCCACTGCGATGTAATGTCAAGTGTGTCCAGTATTTTTGCTGAAACCATCCCGCTACCCTAGAGCCCGGCTGTCCCCGGTGTGTGTTATACACGGGGCTCGCCCCGGCCCCCAAGTCCCAGCTCCGCTTGCTCTCGCAGCCCCCGCAGCTGGACCGGGTCTCTGCCGCTGCACCGCACGAGTGAGCGCTGCTCACTGGCGCCCCCCCGCTGCCACTGAACGCCACGTACCGGCAGAGCCCCGCGCTAATGGCGCTTGGCAGCCGGCACGTGTCGCGCCCGCTTTCCGCACGTGGGCAGCCCCACCCCGCCCGCTGGTGCGCGCGCTCTCTCTTTCTCTCTGTCTCTGTGCTGGGGATTGGTGACGTCATGGAAACTGGGGGTGGGACCCAGCCGATAGCGCGCGCTGCCCACGTGTTCCCCCGCCCGCGCTCTCGGTGCTCAGTCGCCGCAGTGCTCGCGCCGCGGTTCGGCCTTAGTGAGGCACCGGCACGCGCCGCTCCGGCACCCTCGGGCGGCCTGAGGGCGAGCGGAGCCGGGCGGCGATGAGGGCGATGAGCTCCCCGTGGGCTCGGTTCTACTCCAACAGCTGCTGCCTGTGCTGCCATGTGCGCACCGGGACCATCATCCTCGGCGTCTGGTACCTGGTGAGCGAGGCCGGCGGCTAGAGCCGCGCGCCTGAGCCGGGGCTGCAGCCCTGGCCTGGCTGTCTTGGGAAGGGGCCTTGGGAGCTTGCTCTCTTAGCGGGGGGAGGGGCGACGCTCGTAGGCGAAACGGGGTGGGGACCCTGTGGAAATGCGCTGCCTTCCCGTGGGCTTGTCCCAAGAACCCGCAGTGTCACAAGTCGAGCAGCCAAAGCTGCACTTGGCGCGTGTGTTGAATGGGGCGCGTGAAAGGGGCGCCCCTTGTGTATGCGGGGGTGCGGGCTTTCAAGACGCTGACAGTTCTGGCTCCAGCACCTGCAATGCCAGCCCTGGCAGGACTCAAAGCCCAGATCCCAATGCTTGTGTTGCTGTGGGCCACAGGCACATCAGATTTTTGCTATGCAGTAGGTGCTGCTGAATATCTTCTCCATTTAGCCAGGGGATTTTTGGAGGGACAAAAGTGAGCTGGTCCAGGGGTCAGCACTGTTGTGCCAGGATGCAGGAAAGCGTGGGACATTTGGTGCAAAAGCAGTAGCTCCAGTTGAGAGTAGCCCTGTTCAAACATAGAATGTGGGTAGATTTGGGGGTCAGAATTTGCAAAGGTGCAGATTTTCTCTTATAGTTATACTGGAGTTTTGACTAATGTCCAATGAGAGCACGTTGGGAAATGTTAGGCAATGTGGTCATTGTGGTTGCTTGGAAAAGAGGGTTTGTTAAATCCCCCAAGGGCTCTTACTTATTGGCTTTCCATTAGAGGAGAGGTGGGGAACCTTTTTTTGCATCAGGGGCTGCCAACCCACAGAAAAATCAGTTGGGGGCCACACACAAGTTAGAAGCAAAAAAGAAACCCTCACTGACGAGATCCTCAACTAAAAAAGAGAGAGACACTCCTCATGTTCTTCTTATGCCCCTTTGGAGGCCCAGGCTAGTAGATTTTGTATGTGCTCCAGCTATGCTGGGAGATGGGGGGGGGGGGGGGAAGTGGAGCACCAGTGTGGGCTCCCCAATGGTGAAGGGGGAAGCCTTGAGACTTGGGGGCCAGATCCAAGCAAGCCAGGAGCCACCAGATCTTGCCCCTGGATCTTAGGTTCCCCACCACTGCGATAGAGACTTAATGGAAATAGGCAAACCAAAAGCCCTTTGTATTGTTTGAACAGGAAATGTGCATTTGGGCCTGATGCTTTTTTTTCTCTGTTATACTGGTGTACAACAGGAATAACTCCATTGAAGCTAAGGGGTTCCACTGGTGCAGGTGGAAGGGGAAGTGGGTTCAAAGATTTCAGGGCATGCTAATAAAACAGCCCATGAAGTTGTCTCCTGAAATGTCCATATTTCTTTAGAAAGAGCTCTTGAAATTGTGCCAACTACCAACAACCCATTGCTTTGGACAGCTTAACACAAATGTTTCCAGAAAAACACTATCCAAATGGAAAACCTAACTGTCTCAGAGGGGAACAGCAGTCATAGTTTATTTAAGAGATTTCCATTTTATTGAAATGGGAGGTGATTCCATTGACTATCAAAAGAAACTTACAATAATCAAAAACAGCTAACCGTTAAGAGCTTGAAAGCGTTGGGGGTAGCCATGTTAGTCTGTAACTAAAAAAACAGCAAATGGTCCTGCAGCGTCTTAGGGTAGTCTACACTGTACACTTATTTAGAAATAAACTATTCTGGAAGAAATACTCTGAAATAGCTTATTTCAAAATAGCACATCTACACTACAGGGAAGCCTTAAAATTAGTCTGAGTCAGGCAGCCCTAATGTGGACGTTACCTCGATTTAGAGCCCTTGGAGGCGCTGGGGAGTAATTACTTTGAATGGCCCTGGAACACACTGAAATAGTGTTCCTTATGGAATAGGATTGACAGAAATCGAAATAAGCTATCTGTTGTTTTGACTTTATTTCAAAATAACGGAATCGCTCTGTAGAGACTCACATTATTTTGGAATAATGGCCATTATTCCAAAATAACGCTGCTGTAAAGACACAGACTACCCTTAGAGACTACCAAAAATGTAGTCATGAGCTTTCCTGGGCTCAGATGAAGAAGTAGGTTGTGCTCAGAAAGCTTGTGATACTATACGGTGCTGCAGGGCTATTAATGGCTTGTTAGAGGGTTGGATGGGAATAATTGTTTGTTTAAAATTTACATATTCTTCATTGTATGGGTTCTCCTCTTTTGTGTGTATCTTAGATTTTAAACTCTGTGGATTAGGGATTTTCTCTTTGACTCCCATCTTGTTGCTGATTTTTTTTTTTTAAGCAGTGATTTCAATGAGCAATTCTATTTCAAAATGTTGAGAGAGTATCTTTCATTGTGAGCACTGCTGTAAGAGAAATAATAAGAATCCCCAATTGCTTGCCTCAGTCCATGCTTATTTCAAATACTTTCATACTTTGCCTTTTACAATTATTGTCCTGCATCTTTGATTGTTGCTGGTAGCTGGTGTGGAATTCTGATTTCAGCTGCTAATGCTGCTTTTCAGGAGAGTGGCTATTTCTGGAGATAAAGCCTCTGAAGGGTTGTATTATTAGCAACGTAATCCTTATAAGATACAGTAATTCCCTGCAGGCTGCCACTATCTGTAAATCTGCAAGCAGTTGACTTCCTAGACAGACCATAATGAACTTAGAAAGTAGCATTTAGATGCTGCCTAAGTTAGAAAGTTCACAATGTTCAGGTTGTGAAAAAAGTGTGCTTTTAAGCATTATATTTTAAATTGTCATTTTAGGGATTCACTAGTCTAATTTGAGGCAGGGTGAATGGTTGCTTAGCACTAACCTAATGACTAGAATAATAAATAAAAAGTAGGCCTGTTTTCTAATGAAATTATGACAGTTAACCCAATATTTGTATATTTTTAAATAGATTTCCAAAAACAATGTTGACTATAGGGGTAGCAAATGGTAAATTACGCTGTTAGTTGAATCAATGCTTATCTTATTGTTGGTATATATTAAGCATATTCTGGTATTAGGCTGAACATCTTTTTTACATTCATGGTTAGTGTTCATGTGAAAGGCGTGGAAAGTCTTATAATCATTGGTAGTATTGAAGCTCTTTATTTGCCCAATAATTAAGTATTTAGACTTTTGTGTGTCATGTATTTTTTTTTTTAATTTATTCATCAGTGTTTACTAGAAAAGGCTCTTTCATCTTCTACTTTTATAAGCTATTAGCTAGGCAAACTGCACGAGTTCCTTTTCTTGACTATCCTGCCTCCACTCCTTGGGTAGCAATGTAGGGAAATCAGCTACGCAGAGGTCAGTGCTGACATTGCAGGATTTGCAAGTGTGTCGTTATAACAAAGAAATCTGAATCATTACTTCAGACTAAGCAGTTTTATTTCATGCTGTATTCAGTCTTCTCCACATCTTGATACAGAGACCAGAGTTGGAATTGGACTCCAAGGCTATCCATTGTTTTTCAGATACATGGCATTGCATATTAGACCCAGGTTTATTTGCTAGCCTCTGAAATTTCCTTTGGAAACAAGTGGAAATGGCAGGGTTGTAGTTGCTATAGGGCATCTTGCTAAATAAATTCATCAGAGTAATTAAAAGGCTAAGTTGACATCCATTAGAAGTCATAAAACAATCTGGGTCCTTTAAAACTGATGTTACACTAAGTAAATTATGTGTTTAATTATTTATTGCTTTTATGTTAATATAATATAGTTAAACGCAATTATTTGCAGGCATGTACTGTGGTATCTGGGATATTTATAGTACTGAAGGAGAGTTCCTTTTTTATTGCAGCTCCATTGTGGTCATGTCCTAAAAGCATTTGAGCATGTCTTCCAGAAGGCATTGCTTTATTAACTCTGTTTTCAGTGTTCAGGGTTGGATGAAATCTTTTTAACCTGGCTCAAGAAAATCTAGGTGAAGAACATTTTGGCTTTCAAATAATTTTTAAAAGAACATTTTCAATAAGAAATGGGAACTAAATGCAACAGTTAAACTTTCATGTGATTTAAATATAAACATAATCTTGTACATTATCTTAATTAAAATATTTCCATACACTTTCGTTTCTTCTCCACACTGTGTACAACTGTCCTACAACGTGAACTGAAATTATTCAAATTGATATTAGTAATTACATGAAAGGAGAGTAGATTCCCCACACATGCCATATGGTTGTAGATAATTTTGGAAGGCTGTAATTAAATTTGGAAGGCTGTAATTTCAATAGAAATTCTTGATGAATATAGTTAAGAGTTTATGAAGAAATGTACAACTAGCAAATATACAGAAGCAAAATACTAAATAAATCAGGGCTATATTTCTTAAGTAATCCGCTAACCTGGTTGAAAAGACACAGGTATTATCACTCCTGTATAAAAAGCTTTTTGTATTGCAGGATATCAAGCATGACTTTGTAATACATAGTATGGTGCATATATTTTATAAATAAAGGATGGGTAGGTGTTGGCTACCTGACTTTGAGAGAGCTGTATTATTCATGAATAGCAAAGCCATAGGTGAATTCGTCAGATTATCTCAAATAAGCACCAACAATGTCATTTACCACACCAGTATGAACTCTGCCGGACAATATTTTATAAAAAATGGCTGTTACATTATTCATGTAAATGTTATTTTATAACGAGTCTTAAGATGGGATGATTTCAGGGTTCAAAAATTCACATTTAGAAAGGTGATGGAAGTAAGGATACATTTCTTTGGTACATTTTCTTTGCCTACTTGAAGTAGTTCAGCATTTCAGAATACTGGAGGTACTGCTGGCAGAGTTTAGTGAACAGAGTGCTGATGATGTAGTCTAAGTGGCATGATCAGAATACTTTGTTACATCCCTATTGCTAGAATCCCATGATATTCTTTTTAATTTTTTATCTTATTTTGGGGCATTTATTATTTTGTTTTATCCATTAAAATATTTTATTTTTCTTTCTATTACTTTTACAGTAAAATACACCAGATGATTGAACAGTAAAACTCCAGTTGTCTGGCATCCAGTGGTCTGGTACTCCTGCTAGTCCGGCACCACCTGGAACCCGGAAGTGCTCCAGGCTGCCAGACAATTGGAGCTGCTCTGCCCCGGGCTTCCCGGAGTCAGCTGCTGGTCAGTTTCAGCAGCGGCTGACTTGGGGATGCCTAGGGTAGAGCGCCTGGGGCAGAGCAGCTGGGGTGCTGCTGGGTTAGTCCCGCAGCGCCATACCCCCCCATCCTAGACCCCTCATAGCTCCCCCTTCCGATAGTCTGGTATATCTGATAATCCGGCACCCCCTGGGTCCTAAAGGTGCCGGATTATCGGAAGTTTACTGTATATCAGTGAAAAGTGTATAAACTAGGATTGTGAAAGGTTAACCTGTTAACTGGTAAGCATCACCCACAGGGGATCCACTGTGGACAAGGGCTGCTCCAGCGTCTGCCAGCGCCTGGCTCCCACCAGCTGAGCTTGAGCAGTCTGCAGTCCAGATCCTGTTTAGTTGGTTAACCTAACATTTATCCAGTTAACTTAACATTTAACCGATTAACTGGGATTTTACATCTGTAATAAAAACCCAATGTGTCTATCCTACATCATTTTATTAAGTATTATGCATTATTCCACACATTGAGTAGTATGACAGCCCCCACTAAGTCACCCACCCCAGATAAATTTACGAAGTACTGCAGCCCCCAGATAATCCCTACTTCTCCATTTTATGTAGTATTTTATGATTGTTCATTTTATTTTGTTGTTTTGCATTTGTGGGTCTAGATATTACTCTCATATGTGGGAAAGGGCAGTGTCTGTTCATGCTCCCAACATGCACACAACATGGTAGAGTACTTAACACAGTTTCATACAAAGATTAGCAATTAAATGAACATTGCCTTCCCACAATACACTATAATGGACCAGAGAACTATTTGTTACTGTCATGTACCAGAGTCTAAGGGTGCGAAGTGCTGTACAAATGCAGAACAAAAAGACAGTCCTATGTTTCTACAGCCACTGTCTGTTTTTTTTTCTGGTAAAACAATATGCTTTATAGTTAGAAACAAAGTAATGTAAAAGGTAACCTGCATGGAGTGGATTTGTCTAATGTAGTAGGATGAGTATCAAACTCCTAGACTTTAAAACAACTTGTGCAAACAAGGGACTTTAAAATGTGTTTTATTCAAGTAAATGTGTAACTACTGAAAATTTCAGTGGCTACACGTGTGGGGGCAGGTGGCTCTGTGGGAACTGGTACACCTGCAGTGTCTTCTGCCTGCCCCCGCCCCCCCACGCAACACAGAGATGGGGATTCACAGGCGGCTCCGTGGGAACTGGTAAGTGCATGGAGCTGGCTTAAAAGCTTGTATCAGAGATAGCAGCGTGAGGATCGGGGTCTGTGTGTAATTGTGTACATGGTTACACTTTCACATCACTAGTGCAGACATTGTTTTGTAATGAAGTGGGGATGGTTGTTTGGCTGTCTGAGCAGAGAGCACGGGAGTAATGTCCGTTCATAATGTTAGTAACAAGTTCAATTAAGAGGTTTTATTTTTTTGCACTACATGGGGATCTGTAATATCAGATATGAAATATGAGATCAAATATAATGTTCAGTGAACATGTATCTTGTGTGGAAACCAGCTGCAAATATTGTAAATTAAAAATGAAATGGGGACTATGAGAGAACTTCTGGGTAATTATTCCTAATTAAATTTTGACTGTGAGCTGTCAAAGTGTATTGGGACTGAAACAATCCCAATTTGAAATTACAGTATAATGGTATGTTAAAAATAAGAAATTATGCTTGTACTAATCCTAGTTGTCCAGTTAATGTTAACTAATCAGTAATAATATCCTCTTTGCAAAGCTCCACAACAGCAATTATAAATGCAAGCTATCAGTAATCTGACTCTGTTCCTTATATGTTTTTTAAATAAATAAAAGAATCAGGTGTGCTGCCATTCTCTGTAGGATTTTCCATTACCAGTTTGCATAGTGAGGGATGTTTATGTAAGCACAAAGGATTTGATCCTGCACCATTCAAGAAAGCAAGAATCTTTCCATTGTGTTGAATTAGAACAGGATCAACCCATAATAAGAAAATATTAAGCATATGCTTAATTTTAAATTCAGTGGAATTAAGTATGTGCTTTAATCAAGACCTAAACATCTGTACTGAAGCCTACATACCAAAGAAATAAGAGGAATGTATTTCTCTCCACCCCCCACACACCTTTTTGCTATCCTGTATAAACCCCTCTATGTAGCTATAACACTAATGCATTCTGATTCCTGGTTCCCTGTTGACTCCAGCACCAAGCTTTTTTAGTGTTTTTGCTTCATTGTGTTGAAGGGAGCTGTCCAACAATTCAGCATCAGCATTTTGTTTCTGTTGTGGGTTTGGCATTGGCCAGAGGTCCATTCCATGTTTGAACAGGGGATTCTGAGAGGGAAAATGTCAAAGGAGAATGCAATTTTTTAAAAAAGCCCTACAGTTTGGACCTCCCTGGTCTGGTACCTTCAGAACCTGTGTCTGATCCCGGATGAGGGATTTTGCTGGAGCACGGGACCACGGATGGTAATTTGTGGACCCCCTGCTGCCAGCCCCTGTGGCCCTGGCCCAACTGCTGCCCTCCCAGCTGGCTCTGCCCTCGCTGCTCTGTCAGCGCTTGCTGTCCTACTGGGTAGCCCCACTGCCTCTGCACTCCTCGGCTCCTGCTATCACACCCAGATCCTGGTGCTGCACTAGGAACGCCCCCTGCCTCTACTCCCTGGGCTCCCACTACTGTGTCAGACAGCCCCGCTTCCTGTCTGTGAACTGGGTTTCTGCTGCTGTATCGGGCAGCCCCGCTGCCTCTGCGCTGGGCTCCTGCTGCTGAGTGTGGGACTCCCACTGCCTTGCCAGCTTGCTCACCCTCCACTAGAGGGCTCTGGTCCTGTTGGACCATGGATGTTGCTGGACCAGAGAATCCCCATTAGGAGAGTTTCAACCTGTATAGCATTTTGTGAAAAGATAGCTATTAAGTTGCACAAGTACAACATTAAGGAACGTGGCATAAGAACATAGAACAAATATCTGAGTTTGTAGCTTACCATAATTGTACTTGAATCTGTTATTTGCGGGAGAGACTCAATATGAATTTCCAATCTTAGCATTTTGTTTCTTGATTTTTGCAGTTTATCACTGCTCAGAAGCTTGAGGCTGCTCACTCTAGCTCAAGCTTAGTTTTTTCACTGTAAAGCAGAAAGCTATTCTAAGGTTTTACTGGCAATAATATTTTTGTAGATGGAAGGCAAAACAAAGTACTTTTCACAGAGGAACATTGTGCCATTGATTTTTAAGTGGATCACTCTCCGTTGAAGTTAGTGGGTTATATTTATCTTGGACATCAAAGCCAAGATTAGATGCAAAATACTTTCTTTTGGAGTGTGTTCTCACTATATTTCTTGTAGTTTTTCAAGTCCAGTGAGAAAATAGTATGAGTAATCCCTGCACAGAGATACATATTTTAAAAGTACTATTGTTCTCATCTCTCAAGAATTTGGTGGTGCTTCAGTAATAATAATATAGATTAAATATTGATCACCGAAACAAACTGAATATACCCTGGTCTGGGGAACCTTTCAAGCAGCTATGGCCCTGTAAGTCTTACATAGTTGATTTTTACTGATGAGTAGTTCTTTTAACTTTAATGGAACTACTCACACCAGTGAAGGGTTGGTAGGATGAAAGAGACTTTTGAGAAACAGGAGATTCCAAAATGAAAATGTCAATTTTTCTTGAATGACTGTCTGTATTAACTCTCCAACAAAGTCCCCATTTTTATAATGTAAAAATTATCACAGTAAAGTCTATTGTGCTGTACTGTATTAGAAAATGGGGAACAGCAGCAGCCAGTGCTAGTTCATGAGTTCCACGTGTATAGTGAGTACATGATGATGGTGTAATGTGTTTTAGTTAGAAATTATGGGATTTCCTTATTTTATAAATCCAAGAAAATGGATTCTAGAAGGGCTTTGCTCAGCTTTTATAAATTTATTTTGATAACTATTGTGTGGTGATGAAGGGCTGGATTCCCTCCTTGTGTAATCAGGGAGTAAAGGGGAGGAAGTCTCAGTAAAGGTTGCCCATGGAGTTTCTTCTCATTGTGTTTTTGAGGGTTCTTTGCCCTTGCTGAATGAACTGTCTGTATGATCCTCTGGGATTTGCAAGACACAAAGGCAATCCCTATGAATGCTCTGCGAGCTGTGGAGATCCCAGTACCTCCCCCCACTTCTTGGTAGTGTGGTAACAAAGGAGACTAGTCATTAGCCATTCCCCTCCCCACCTTCTTGCTGTGATCAGAGCTGCTTCCAATAACTTCCCTAAAGAGGGCTCTTCATTCTAGGAATTGAGTACTTGAGTTGACTACTTGCATTTCCCCTCCATCCTCCTTGCTGCCTTTATATCAGAGGCAGCAAGGTGGTGGTGGGGGGAGGAGCAGGAGCCGGCTGTTAGTACCTTTTAAAAGGCAGAGGTGCAGTGGTCCGGGATCCCATGCAAGCCGGGACTGGTCCCAGACCTACCTCTGCTGCTTTCCAAGTCTGGCTCTTATTAAATTTAAAAGGCAGAGCTGCAGCGGTCCCAGAGCAGTTCTGCAGAGCGCCTCCCCTTATCGATTAATCATGCAGTCAATACAAAATTGTATCGACTACATGATTAGCCTAATAGCCACTCCTTAACAACTTTACTTCACTCCAGGGAGACCCCATGGATAGCCTGCATCTGTTGCTTTTTCCTGGGGAAAGTTTGCAGGACTGGAAACAGTTTGGGCCCACCAAGTGGCCGCTTCTCCCTAGCGTATTGTAGCCCCAAACCCAAGATGATCCCTCTGCAGAATATTGGAAAGAGTGGGATGGAACCTTGGAGATGGCTAATTCCCCCTCTTGTGGGCCATGATTAAATATTTTTCTTTAAAATTTGGTGTATGTTTCAGTAACTTGATTATAATCTCTCCTGCTAAGAACATAATTTACAAAATTAATGCTTGGTCTGCAGAAAACTGCAAAATCTATAAAGACCCTCAATCTTTGGGGCTTGCCTGTTTTCTGTGAATGCTGAGTTCTGTTTGTCCAATATACAGCTTTTTGAGAAAAGGAATGAAGTGAATGCCTCTAGGTCTGCCTGTTAGCACTATAGAGAAATAGTTTAAAATACAATAATGATTAATTGCTTGCTTCATGAATTGCCTTCCAGTGGAAAGACTTAACAAAACCATAAGGACATTAGGGAACAGACTTGTCCATTACTGCACATTGCGGAAAAATAACCCCAACTATACATATAATATGATGGGGGCTAATTTAGCTACAACTAATCAGGAAAGAGATCTTGGAATCATCGTGGATAGTTCTTTGAAGACATCCACGCAGTGTGCAGCGGCAGTCAAAAAAGCAAACAGGATGTTAGGAATCATTAAAAAAGAGAGAGAAAATAAGACTGAGAATATCTTATTGCCTTTATATAAGTCCATGGTACACCCACATCTGGAATACTGCATACAGATGTGGTTTCATCTCAAAAAAGATATACTGGCATTAGAAAAGCTTCAGAGAAGGGCAACTAAAATAAGGGGTTTGGAATGTGTCCCATATGAGGAGAGATTAAAGAGACTGGGACTTTTCAGCTTGGAAAAGAGGAGACTAAGGGGGGGATATGATAAAGGTCTATAAAATGAGTGGTATCGAGGAAGTGAATAAGGAAAAGTTATTTACTTATTTCCATAATATAAGAAATAGGGGCCACCAAATGAAATTAATGGGCAGCAGGTCTAAAACAAATAAAAGGAAGTTCTTCCTACAGCGCATAGTCAATCTGTGGAACTCCTTGCCTGAGGAGGCTGTGAAGGCTAGGACTATAACAGGGTTTTAAAGAGAACTAGATAAATTCATTGAGGTTAAGTCCATAAATGGCTATTGGCCAGTATTGGTAAGAAATGGTGTCCCTAGCCTCTGTTTGTCAGAGGGTGGAGATGGATGGCAGGAGAGAGATCGCTTGATCATTACCTGTTAGATTCGCTCCCTCTGGGCCACTGTCGGCAGACCGGGTACTGGGCTGGATGGGCCTTTGGTCTGACCGAGTATGGCTTTTCTTATGTTCAGAGTCTACTTCTCTCAACTCAAGCTGACAGGGGAGCTACCTACAAAATGAAGTTCCATGCTACAAGAATTGAGACTGTATAGTCAATGAAATTAGTATCTCCCTCACAAGCAGTGTTACTAAGTCTGAGGTGACAGAAACAGGCCTTGACCGTGTGAGTGTGATTATAGTGAAGAAGGTTGAACTCATGCAAGGACAGTTTAAAAGTCTCTAGGCATTCTTTGGTACAGTTTCCTCAAACATCTGTTTTCCATTTTTAATACAAATAACCAGGCTAGCACACCTGCTTTCTCAACTCGAATATAAGAGCTGTCATAGTGGAAATGGACTTTTTTGGTTGTAACCAATGCTCACTTTTTTAAAAATGATATTTAAACATGCAGGAAAGGACTCTACAACTGCTTAAGGACATGGGAGACTGAAAGTTAGTCTGTAACTCGCCACAGGGATTTCAGTGTTGCTTTTTTAGCTCTGATTCTCTCATCCATTCATATGCAAACATCTCCAAAATGTCAAACCATGATTTTTTTAAAGTCTGGATGAGTCATCAAAAAGAATGACACTTGCAACAAAGCTCCAGGTTATCTTTTAATAACCACAGTCAGACACAGTTGTCTTGCTCACTTATCTATAATAGTTTGTTGATTTCTAAATTTGAAGCAAATGAGTAATAAAAGTTTATATATATTTATAAACTTTATAATATATAAAAAAGTCCTTTTAAATCTGAAGTCAAATCATCCCAGTGGGTTTAATTGTCTGATCCTTTTTGCGAGACCAGATGGTTGATGAGTGACACAGTTTATGCACACTTGTGAGGGAGGCAAAGATGGATTTAGATTCAGAATATAACACATGGATATTTATATTTGTTTTACATAGAAATATAAAATCTTGTATATAATCTTGACTGCACTTACTGCAAGGAGTTAATCAATCAGGTGAAGTATGTTTAGAAGTTCTGATTAAAGGCTGCTGTTAATCTGGGTTTGATAGTGAGCCAGAGATTAACACATTAAGCTTTGTAAATTTACTATTTGTGATACTGACTCTCATAAATTCCATATGTCAAAGATATGTGAAATACCAAAAAGGTAACTTACAGTATTTCTTTTTGTTCCACATTTTATTGCCTGAGCCATATTTTGACTGCAGAGATCTTGGAAGTTGACATTAGAGTCTAATTATTTCTCCAGGTTAGGCATGTGTTCCAAGTTTGGCCTAGCAAGGCTTGTAAACAGCCTGGCTTCTGGCAAAGAGAGATCTCTTTTTGGCAAATGGGTGAATGCTGGCAAGTATCTATACGTTGAAACTCTTAACTGGGATTCTCTGGTCCGACAGCATCCATGGTTGGATGTTGCAGGACCATAGAGTCCTGGTGGAGGGACAGTGGCAAAGACTCCTACGGGGCTGGCAAGGCAATGGGCTGTCCACACCAACCAGCCAGTGGGACTGCTCAGCGTGGTTGGGAGACCCAGTGTGTGGCTGCCTGGTGGAAATGGGTGCCGCGGTAGCTGTGGCTCAATAAGGTGGGGAGCTACGGTGCACAACAGCAGCTCCCCGGCTGATCTTGGAGCTATGGCACACAGAGATTGTTGCCCAGCGGTGTCAGCAGGGCCAGCAGGAGATGGGAACTGGCTGGGAGGCCAGTGGGCTGGGCTGGGGAGCCAGTGGCAGGGGTCCAGAAATGACCTCCGTTGGTCTGGCAAAATCCTTCATCCAGGACTGGTCAGGTCCCAAGGGTGCCTGTAGTTGGATTCACTTCTGTACCCTGAGATTAAACCCGGTAGTCGGGAGTAGGAGGTTTGAGATCAGAGACAACCTCCTCTCAGAATAAGAGAAGGAAAGTGATCCATATTGATCAGACATGTAAAAATTCTGGCAGGGTCCAGAGACAGTGCTTTGCTGGCAGGTGACCAGTGCTTGCCTTACTAGCAAGTTCAGGGGGGAAGGAACACACTGAGCTTCTAACTAGTACACTTCTCTAGTCCCTGTCATAGGTCTCCTCTATCTTTCTTATGGCTACTGTTGGCATAGTCCTCTAGCTAAAAAGGGGTTGTTGGTAATGTTTTCAAGCCCTAGGATGCTCTTCCATTTTACTTCTGTTTTTTATTGAACAAGTTCTTTTTCTAGGAGATTTTGAATCATTTAACGATTTTCATGGCAAAGGTTTTCAATAGATCTTTGGAAAATTCTATTTATGCAAAGTTGCATATTCCAGCTCCAGGGATATTTGCAGATTAGTGTGGTCTTGTCATTTGCCACATTAGGGATTATCAGGTTCAGTTACTGTTCCCTACAGTCTGCTGTGCTCACAGTTTCCTTACGTATCTCATTTAGTACAGAGGGTTCTGATTGTAAGAGGAAAAAATCAACTTTTCCCAAAGACTTTAATTTCATTCTGATCATTTTTATATTTAATGTGTAAACCAGAAGTCCCAGGAATGGAAAACAGTGACATGACAGGTAGTAAGATTTCTAACTACTCACTCTTCCTAAAGAAGATGGGAGAGGTTCCATAGGATTGGAAAAGGGGCAAATATAGTGCCCATCTATTAAAAAGGGGGGAAAGGTTGAACTGGGGAATTACATACTGATCAGATTAATTTTGTGCTTGGAAAAATAATGGAGCAAATATTTAAGTAATCAATCTGCAGTGATCTAGAAGATAAGGTGGTACAGTTCAGCGTGTATGTGTCAAGGACTAAATCTTGTCAGACCAACCTATTAGCTTTCTCTGACTGGGCAACAAGCATTGTGGGTAGGAGAAGTGGTAGATTTGGTATATCTTGACTTTAGTAAGCCTTTTGATATACTGCTAGATGCAGCTGCTATTAGGTGACTGCATAACCGATTGGGAAAGTGTTCCCAAAGAGTGGTTGACAGTCAAGCTAGTAGGGCATATCAAGTAAGGTGCTACAGGATTAATTCTGGATCCCGTTTGGTTCAGTATGCCATTATTTAAATCATTGATGGAGAGTACACTTATAAAGTTTGTTGAAGATAAGAAGCTGGGAGGGTGTGCAAGTGCTTTGGCGTATAAGATTAAAATTCAAAGTGATCCAGACAAACCGGAGAAATGGTCTGAAGAAAATAGGATGAAATTAAATAAGGATAAATGCAAAGTGTACCTGCCTAAATGGAATAATCAGTTGCACGCGTACAAAATGGGAAATGATTGCCTACGAAGAGTACTACTGAAAGATATCTCAGTCATAATAGATCACAAGCTAAATATGATCTAATACTTAGTGTGGTAAGGGAGGAATAGCAAACCTCCTTCTGGGATGTATTAGCAAGGGTGTTGTAAACAAGGTACAAGTTGTACAGTAAACTTCCGATAATACGGCACCTTTAGGACCCAGGGGCTACGTCTACATTGGCCCCTTCTCCGGAAGAGGCATGTTAATTTCCAACTTCAGAATAGGGAAATCCGCGGGGGATTTTGAAGTAGGAATAAGAGATCCTCCGGAAAAGGGCTTTATTCCGGAGGATCGCGCCAGTCTAGATGCTTTTTTTCCAGCTTTTCCCCAGGCCGGAAAAAAAGCGGCGGCCATGTTTATTTAAATCCCGCGGGGGATATTTAAATCCCCCGCCGATTTCCCTATTCTGAAGTTGGAAATTAACATGCCTCTTCCGGAGAAGGGGCCAATGTAGACGTAGCCAGGGGGTGCCGGATTATCAGATATGCCGGACTATCAGAAGGGGGGGCTGTGAGGGGTTTGGGGTGGGGGAATGCCACCCCAGGCCCCTCATAGCCCCCCCTTCTGATAGTCCGGCTCTGCCCCAGGCGTCCCCATTCAGCCGCTGCTGGTCAGTTTCAGACGCAGCTGAATCGGGGACGCCTGCGGCAGAGCAGCTGGGGTGCTGTCGGGTTGGTCTGGTAGCACCGAGGAGCGGCGCTACTGGACCAACCCGGCAGCACCCCAGCTGCTCTGCCCCAGGTGTCCCCAAGTCAGCCGCTGGTCAGTTTTAGCAGTGGCTGAATCAGGGACAGCTGGGGTGCTGCTGGGTTGGTCCGGTAGCATCGAGGAGCGGTGCTATTGGACCAACCTGGCAGCACCCCAGTTGCTCTGTCCCCGGCTTCCCCAATTCAGCCGCTGGTCAGTTTTAGCAGTGGCTGAATCAGGGAAGCCGGGGGCAGAGCAGCTCCAATTGTCTGGCTGCCCGGAGCATTTCCGGGTTCCTGATGGTGCCGGACCATCAGGAGTGCCAGACCATCAGATGCCAGACCAACGGAGTTTTACTGTAATTCTTCCACACCGCTTCATGCTGATTAGGCCTCAACTGGAATATTGTGTCTAGTTCTGGGTATTGCATTTCAGGAAAGCTGTAAACAAATTGGAGTAAGTCCAGTGAAGAGCAATAAAATGGTTACAAATCTAGAGAACATGACCCATAAGGGAAGTTTTACAAAATGGGTTTGTTTAGTCCGGAGAAGAGAAGACCGAGAAGGGATATCGTTTTCCTTTGCATAGTAGGGCATTACAAGAGGAGGAGGAAAAATTATTCTCCTTCTCTGAAGATGGGAAAAGCAGCAATGGTCTTAAATTGCAGCAAAGGCTTCTTAGGTTGAGGTATTAGAAACACATTCCTATCAGAGTGGTTAAGCACTCGAATAAATTAGTCTGGGAGGTTGTGGAACTTCCATAATTGGAGATTAAGAGCATATTAGACAAACCCCGGTCAGGGATGGTCTAGATAATACTTAGTCCTGCCATGTGGTCAAGGATTAGGACTAGATGACCTCTCAAGATCCCTTCCAGTCCTATGAGTTTATGCTCACTGGTCAGTCCAGAGTACAATTAAGGAAGGGCACTGCAGTAATAAAACACTTCTACTAACTCTATGGTGTGTGTTCTGTGGACAACTAAAGGACCTTGTTACAAGTGTTTGCAGTTTTTCATGAAATGAAGTTGGGAGTGTCTCTCCCCATCCCTTTTTGGTCTAACTCATTTGACAACTTCACGTGTATACCACACAGTTTGCAGAAGAGATTGGAATTAAAATATGGTAGGTGTTGAACAGGAGTGTGTTTTCTGAGCATTATGATGAAGTCTACAAAGTACTTTGAGGTCTTGGTATGAATGAGGAAACAAATTTGAAGTTCTGTATGTCTTATAATTGAATTTTTCAATTATCTTCTCCCTGTAATTTTATTTCTGTTGCAAAGCAATCTTTGCTTTCTATATCTTCAAATTAAGGACTGTGTCACACAGTACTTTCTTTTGTTGTAGAGTGTATTCAGATTAGTGGGAAATGTAGTTTTCTTTGTATACCTTTGCATCTTTTATTGTCTGAGTCAAATGAATCGGTATTTTTATCACGTAAGGTCATACCCTGCCCTCATTCTGTGTTTTGTTTCTCTCATTACCATCTTTCTGCTCAAAGATAGAGTAAATATTCCCCTTAAATGTTTTTAATCATGCTTTTTTTTTAAAGAATCACTTATAGGGTTCATAAATTTATTTTTAGAAGCTGAGAACTATGATGGGAGAATCAGACTATAGGCAGTCCCCGGGTTACGTACAAGATAGGGACTGTAGGTTTGTTCTTGAGTTGAATTTGTATGGAAGTCAGAACTGGAACATATTGCAGGGGAAACTCTAGCCAAACATTTCTCCAGAGCTCAGTTTTATTCTCCCACACCTCACTTCCCTCAGTCCTTTATTCTCAAGCTGAGGTGTCTGCTGAGAAAAGCCGCTCCGTTTCCCTGGTCTGCTGGGGGGGGGGAGGGCGGCGCTAGCTTCGCGTCTTCCTGGTCTGCTGGGGGGAAGCAGCTAGTGTGGGGTTGCCTCACCCTGTTTGTAAGTAGGGATCCGATGTAAGTCGGATCCATGTAACCCGGGGACTGCCTGTATTCTTTGAGTAATTTACTCATGTGCATTCCAATATAGGTGTGTGCGCGCAGCATGCATGCGCCATCAGAAGTTTTTCCCACAGCAGTACCCTTAAGGCCAGCAGGGAGCCTCCTGGAGTGGCGCCAGTGTACCTGCCCATATATACCCCTGCTGGCCCCCTCACCCGTTCAGTTCCTTCTTACCGCCGTGATGGTCATTGGAACAACCCTCAGCTCCTCAACGTGATCATTGTCTTCATTGTTCTTCAATCTTTAGTTAATCTTCAGCTAAGTGTCTGCAATTTAAGTTAAAGACATTTTTGCTGTTTTCTGTTGATTGCTGCCCTGCACGGTGCACGGTGCACCATACACCTGTGGCAGAGCATGCCCAGCCTGCAAGGCGTTAAGCCCTGCAAAAAGTGCGATAGGCCGATGCCGTGCGGTGACCCACACTCATCGTGCTTAAAGTGTCTGGGAGAAGCACACCTGTAAAATCTGTAAGGCCTTCAAGCCCAGGACGAAACGCAAGGAGTCGTCAGTCCTTAAGATCCTCCTCATGGAAGCGGCTCTGGCCTCCCAGAGCGCACATGCCTCGGTGCGCGACAGTTCCACGCGCTATGCCTCTCCGGCACCGCAGGGGCCCCAGCACCGCTCTCAATCACCGGCACCTCAGAAGAAGAGGTGGCCTAACAGGGGTTGGTCCCCGCCTTAAGCATGTGCCCTCTAGTGGGGCGTGTGGCGCTGACGAGCCCGGGCCTTCTAGTTTGGGCGGGCCTGCCTCTCAGCGTGGGGACATCAGCTTTCTGGAGGACCTCCCAGAGCCATCCACACAGGAGGCCTTGGAGGCAGCGATAGTTCTAATTGAGTCCTCCCCCTACCCTCCGACTCCGGCACCCTCTAGGCAGCACGGGAACGCGCAGCACTGATCATCTTCTGGGGCGACCGAAGACATGGTGCATAAGGGCAGACGTTGCCCAGCCCCAATGGCACTGCACACAGCACCGGCCATCAAGGCACCGACACCCATGGTATGGTCCAAAGACACGGCACCAGACTTATTGTGACAACATAACCCAACGCCGTCACCACCCCGGGGCCCATCAGCACCTATCTCTGTGCAGGACCCCCACGTGGCCATGCCTCCTCCACCACCTTGGCACCGCAGCAAGCTGGAATCCATGTCTCAGCGCACCACAACTCCTTTGGCATCCGCATCAGCACCATCCTGGTCCGCCTTGGAGTATTCGTCTGACTCTGAGGTGGAATCTGAATTCTATTTCTCAGATCCCAGTCCACTGAATAGATTCTTGGTAGTAGAGCCATCCATCAGGGTAATTTTCAGGTCCCTGACCAAGTAAGTACAGAAATAAAAAAAAGAACACAGAACCCATTGATTTGTGTATAAATTGTCTTTATCAAACTTTAAAGGATTAACATTATGCTTTGCTGCCATACTTATCAAATTAAACTGATATCCCCAGGAAGGCAGTAAGATATTTAGTGTGCACTTTGTAGCCATCTACGCTTTCTTGTAAAAATTCTGTAATTTGTTTTTCATTTGACAGGTCTTTTGTGATTTGGAGTTCAAGGCTACTGCCAACAATCAGTAGTGGTCATTTTCAAAGAAGAGTGGTTATAAATCATGCTAGATTTACACTATCAATTTATTTAGCATAGACTTTAACGTTCATCACTTGATGTCATAATAATCAAAGTTGAAGTGTTTAAAGAATAACTGAAATATTTTCTGTACCTCTGATGTCAGTTTAAATGTGCTGAACCATTTTCTGTCGTCACACTGGTGAGAGAAGTTGAAGTAACAACTTGGCAATTCTTAACAGTTAGGTTAAGCAACAAGAATTCCTGATTCCGCTGTCTTCACCAAATCCCTTGTCCCATGGGAACATGGCCACATCTGATCAAACAAATGTTCTATCTAATCCAATATGTTGTCTTAGTGGCCAGAGCCAGATGCTGTTAAGTATAAGCAGTCCCATAGTGGAGAAGCATAGAATAACTTGTGTTAGGGAAAGGCTTGTCTGAACCCCCCCTTCCCCCCCCGTTAATTTAAGGTTGGCATATGGCCTCAAGGATGAGCGTTAATATGTCTCTTTAAAAATGCTGTGTAATGTAACTAAATGTATACATTATCCATGTAAATAGCTAATCTTCTTTTGAATCCTGCTTAGCTAGTGGCTTTCAGACTTCTTGAGCTGAGTCTCCCCTTTGGGTTACAAGTTTTGGTTGTCCCTCTCTCCTCTCTCCTCTCTCCTCTCTCCTCTCTCCTCTCTCCTCTTTTCTCTTCTCTTCTCTTCTCTTCTCTTCCCCCCCTCCACCCCCCAAACAAACAGAGGAATCGGGAGTGGATCTGACACTGCCTGTGAGCCCTGCCAAGTGGGGCTGAAAATTGAACTTCTTGGCATCTTTGCTGGTCCCTCTAAGGGGCATGCCCCAAGTGTCACATGCTAACTGTGTTGTAAAGGAAAAGGTTTTCCCTTTAAATTGCAGCGGATATGGGCTGGTTTAGATTAACATTTTAATGCAAACAGGGGTTTTAACTGCAACACTTTGGTTGTGTGTCATGTACGTTCCTAGTTGAGCCCTAAGTAAGAGAACTTGGTCTGCCTTCTCTATATAGTTCAGTAGTTTGCATATCACTGGCGTGTGTGACTTGATGTGTTGTAAGGTAGCAGCAGCAGCAGCTCCTGCTACTTTTGAATCACAGAAGATGTATGTTTTATTCAGCATGAACAAGAAGGCTGGTATAAAGGGAAAGAACAACAAGAAATATCTATCCTGACAGGTCAACATATGGGTTATATTGCTCTTGCTTTTAAGAACTTAAGAATGGCCTTACTGGATCGGTCCAAACATCCATCTAGCCCAGTATCCTGTCTTCTGACAGTGGCCAATGCCAGATGCCCTAGAGAGAATGAACACAACAGGTAATCATCAAGGAATCCATCTCCTGTCACCTGTTCCCAGCATCTGACAAACATAGGCTAGGGACACCACTTTCCCAGTACTTTCAACTGCTGCGTGATATGTTCTCTGATGTACCTGTTGTGCCTGGTCTTTCTATGAGTTCTGACACACATTTAGTTTCTATAAACCTCTGTGAAGACGCAGGAAAATTCTGAGCCCATCTTTCTAGAGGGGAGCGGCATTCTTGCTTGATCTGGTTAGGGTATGTCTACATTGCAGTCCTCTTTCAAGAGAGAAATGCAAATGCAGACGAACGAAATTGCAAATGAAGCACGGATTTGAATTTCCCGCGCTTCATTTGCATAATCGCATCCGGGCACTATTTCGAAATACCTTATTTCGAAAAAAGAAACGCAGTCTAGATGCGGTTATTTCAAAGAAAACCCTTCTTTCAAAATAATCCTTAAACCTCATTTTATGAGTAAGGGTTATTTCGAAAGAAGGACTTACTTGCGAAATAACCGCATCTAGACTGCATTTCTTTTTTCGAAATAGAGTATTTAAAAGTAGCGCCCGGACACGATTATGCAAATGAAACACGGGAAATTCAAATCCGCACTTCATTTGCAATTTCGTTAATCTGCATTTGCATTCCTCTCTCGAAAGAGGAATGCAATATAGACATACCCTTAGAGACATATCAGCTAGGCCTTCTCCTTTCACCAAGCTGAAACGGGTATTTTATTGTGGCTAATAATTATTACTTTGTAATTCTATGGAACCCTTCCAATCTATTGTGACAGAAAAGGTCAGATCTTCTATCTCACTTTAGTCCTGATCACTTTCAAGGGAGTTGAAGTTAACATTTTCAGAAAGCTCCTTTTTCTTACTGCTGTCTTTTCCCTTGTTGTCTGGTGTGCTGATAAGCACCCTACTCCTTTACTAATTCAACTGATTATGTGGATAAGTATTTCTCTGTGTAGCGGGGTCCCCCCTTCGTCCCTCAGAAGCCCCACCCCATGTCTCTCCCCATATGTCTCTGCGCCCTTTCACGTTGGCCCCCTTCTCGCTGTCTGCTCATCACGCGGACGTTCCCCGCCATGCAGCTCGTGCCATCAGTGCCCGCCATCTGGCCCATCCAGGCCACCCGTTGACTGATGGGTAGCCCCCAGGCTCTCCCTGGGGTGTCCCACCGTTGTCGGAGTCACTCCTCCGGGCTCCTGCCGCATCGGCTGTTCTCCACTCCCTCCTCGCCGGGTCACCACCTGTGCGGTTCGAGAGCACAGCCAGCTCCTGCTCTCCCCCACCCCTTGGGTGTCCTGGCTGGCGCCCTGCCCCTGCACGCAGAGCGCGCCGGCCGCCCTCTCCTGGGTCCTAGGGCCTGCCGCTTGTGGTCCAGACCCTCCGGCGCCTGCGCTGTTGACGTGCCATTGGCCCTCAGCCACGGCCGCCGCAGTGTTCCCAGAACTGCCGGAGCCTGCAGGATAGAGGGCACCAGTGCGGGGGTCAGTGACCTCGTCACGCTCCCTGCCAAAGAAAAATCCCAGAGAAAGAGCTTGAATTACCCTGTAGCTTAATGGTTAGAGCGCTCACCCGGGAGGTGGGAGATCCAGGCTCCAGTCCCTCTGCTTCATTGACTTTTGGCTTAAGTTATAGCAAGGAAGGCTTAGGTTGGACATTAGGGAAAAACTTAACTGTCAGGGTGATTAAGCACTGGTATAAACTGCCTAGGGAGGTTGTAGAATCTCTATCACTGGAGATATTTAACAGCAGGCTAGATAAATACTATCAGGGATGATCTGGTGCTTGGTCTTGTGGTGAAAGCAGGAGACAGGACTTGATGACCTCTGGAAGTTCCTTCCGGTTCTCTGATTCTGTGCTTCTTACTACTATCAGACAGTGCTAATGACCTGTCTTGTTTCTTCCTGCTCCTTAACTCTAGTGCAGGGATGGGGAATCTTTTTTGGGTCGGGCCACTGACCCACAGAAAAATCAGTTGGGGAACCACACAAGTGAGGAGTCCAAACAAAAAACCCACCACCAAAAAAAACCCACCTCACTGACCCGGCCTTCAAGTGAGGAGGGGGAAAAACCTCTCATATGTAGCCCCCAACTGAGAAGCAGGGAAAAAGACATTCCCCTCAAGCCCCAGCCCTACAGGGAAGGGGGAAGAGAAGGCAGCACAGAGGTTCAGGGCTTACCCCTAGGGTCCGATTAACTCTTCTGGGTTACTAAGGTTGTTTGATTTTTACGGTATCCCTCTACGCCAGGCATGTCCAAAGTCCGGCCCGCGGGCCAATTGCGGCCCGTGTTCTGGTTTAATATGGCCCACAGGTAATTTGTCAATATCTATCTTTTATGGCCCCCAATGAATCCATATGTATTGAGATGAATACATTGTAAAATCTCAGTTAATGTCAGTTATAAAAATATTTGGACACAACATATATACTTGGTGTTATGTTCCTGTTCATATTTTTTGAACTTAAAAGTTGACAGACAACCTTTATTACCAATAATATGTAATGTACTTTACAATGTTCCTGACATATATTTCAGCTTCCTGGATTTTTTTTCATCTGGCCTTCAGATATGAAAGGCAGAGTGATTTAACACCTGTTTAGATTTGTCATCCATGTGACGAAATGAAAAGTATGCCGTTTGCAATAAACTTTGCATAAAATAGTTAATTTGCATTTAATTTTAATGGTTCAAAGAATGTCAGGCAAAATGGTCGGCCCTCACGCATGTTCACTTCATCAAATCTGGCCCTCTTTGAAAAAAGTTTGGACACCCTTGCTCTACGCTCTGGGATGGGGCCAAAATGAGGGGTTCAGTGTGCAAGAAAGGACTGTCAGGAAGTGTGCTGTGGGTGGGGGGGAAGAGGGGTGTGTGGGGGTGTGTGTGTGTGTGCTCTTGTATCCTCTCCCCGCTTCAAACCTGGCACCCTCAGCCTGCTTCTACACCCTCCCTCCAGCAATGTGGCGTCTGGATGGGATGAAGTAAGGGATTGAGGTGTCTGTCTGGTACAGCTTTCGAGGGGGTGAACTCTACAGGTGTCTTTGCATGGCTCTAGGCATTGCAGGGACAGGGAGCACTCCCTGGAGGCAGCACTCCCTGCCACTCCCAGTAATCTGGGGAAATGACTGGAGGCGGTGCCTACAGAGAGTGCTTTCCTGTAGCACAGAGCCTCTTTCTCCCCCTCGCCAGGCAGAGTCAGTGGGCTGGATCCAACCCATGGCTTACTTTGAGACTGGGAGGCTCAGGGCTCCCCCTCAGCAGCAGGGAGCCAGTGCTGGAGTTCTAGCCACACTGCCCTCCCCCTCCTCTCCCTGCCCCCCCCATGGCTGCAGTGCCAGCATTGGCTCACCCCTGTGGGTAGCAGAGCCCTTAGTCTCGCAGGCTGGATCACGGCAAGCCATGGACTGGATTCAGCCCCTGGGCTGCTGGTTCTCCATCACTGCTTTAGCCCATTGCTACTTTTGCCAGCTTCCCACCCCTAAGTCCCAGGTCCTTTGATGCAGTTTGACCTCAGGCCCATATGCAGGGAGGAGGGGTTGAAGGGTGCAAAAGCACCCCCCATTGACTCCCAAGTAAACATGCTCCGGCTGGCCAGGGGAAGGCAGGAGCAGTGTCCTGCCTGAATCTCCTTCCCCCATGCACCCATCCAGGGGAAGGCTGAGGCTCATTTTCCCACTTACTTGAGGGAGCATAGGGGTGCATTCTCACTCTTGCAGTCCACATTTAGGAGGAAAAAAAGCACCCTGCTACAAAAATTCCTGCGTATGGGCCTGGACATTAAATTAGTAGTATTTGTCTCAGTAATTTCTGTTAAGAGCTAGGGATGTGAACAACTAGTCAACTATCTGAGAAGCAACTGCTTATCGGATAGTCAACTAGTTCTCTCCCCCCCCCCCCTTTTGCTGCCTCTGTCAGAAAGAGGTAGCCGGGCGGGGGGGGGGTGGGTGAGAGAGGAGGCGGTGCTTCAAAGTGGCAGCGCCACGTGGAGCCCGGGACCAGACCCTGCGTTCCATGCGATGTTGCTGCTTTGAAACACTGTGCGCTGCCTGGGATTAGGCAGAGAGTCCGCCACACGGAGCCCAGGGTCAGTTGGGCACTTCTGTGCTGACCGCAGGCTCCATGCAGTGCTGATGCTTTGAAATGCCACAGAGAGCACGGGGCCAGCGGGGAATTGCTTGCATCGCCCACTGGCCCCGTGTTCCCTGCAGTGTGTTTGCCTTTGAAGTGTAGCAATAGCCCTGGGGCTGTTGCTACACTTCATAGGCAGAAGCGCCCTTATTGACTAATCAAATGGTCGATTAACCCATTAATCTAAATTTAACATCCCCATTAAGAGGATCAGTAAGTTGGCGAGCACTGCATCTACATCTTTGCATCAGCCTGCCCCACTGTCCCACAACAGTTAGGTGGCTTCAATAACTTTATTTCTAAAATAGCCTCTTGCTTTGACTTGAGTCAGTACAGGCAGTCCCCGACTTACGCGGATCCGACTTACGTCGGATCCGCACTTACGAACGGAGCTTTCTCGCCCCGGAAGTCGGGGCGAGAAAGCCCCGTTCGTAAGCTGCTCCGGTGCCCCTGGTCTGCTGGAGACCGTCTCCAGCAGACCAGGGGCACCGGGCGGGTTCCCGCGCTTCTGAGGCTTTGCCAGAGCAAAGCCTCAGAAGCGCGGGAACCGCTGCTGCTGCTGCCCCTTGAGACCCGGTGCCTGTGGTCTGCTGGGGACAGTCCCCAGCAGACCACAGGCCCCCGGACTGAAGCCGCAGCCGCGGGGGGGTCCCGCGCCTCTGAGGCTTTGCCAGAGCAAAGCCTCAGAGGCGCGGGGAACCGCCGCTGCTGCCGCTTTGACTGAAGCGGCAGCAGCGGCGGTTCCCCGCGCCTCTGAGGCGCGGGACCCCCCCGCGGCTGCCGCTTCAGTCCGGGGGCCTGTGGTCTGCTGGGGACCGTCCCCAGCAGACCACAGGCACCCAGACTGAAGCCGCAGCCGCCGGGGGGTCCCGCGCCTCTGAGGCTTTGCCAGAGCAAAGCCTCAGAGGCGCGGCACCCCGCTGCCGCTGCGGCTCTGCTCCCCGTGTCCCTGGTCTGCTGGGGGGGGGGGCGCAGCTAGTGTGCTCCCCCCCCCAGCAGACCAGGCTTTTGTTTTGGACTCTGGGGCAGAGCAGCTGGGGCGCTGCCGATTGGTCCTGCAGCGCCCGTGGGCACTACTGGACCAACCCGGCAGCACCCCAGCTGCTCTGCCCCAGGTCCTGATTCAGCCGCTGCTCGTCAGTTTCAGCAGCGGCTGAATCAGGATGCCTGGGGCAGAGCAGATGGGGTGCTGCTGGGTTGGTCCAGTAGCACCCCAGCTGCTCTGCCCCAGGCGTCCCCAAGTCAGCTTCTGCTGAAACTGACCAGCGCTGACTACAGGAAGCCCCAGGCAGAGTTGCTCTGCCCCGGGCTTCCTGGAATCAGCTGCTGATCAGTTTCAGCAGCAGCTGACTTGGGGACGCCTGGGGTTCTTAAGTTGATTCTGTATGTAAGTCAGAACTGGCGGTCAGTTTCAGCAGTGTCTGAATCTGGACGCCAGTTCCGACTTACATACAGATTCAACTTAAGAACAAACCTACAGTCCCTATCTTGTACGTAACCCGGGGACTGCCTGTATATGGAATTATTTAGTCCTCCTTTCCCCTTCTGACAAAGAATGTATCTAAAATTTTATCTGTATTGTTAGCACTATGGCTTTATTTTCCAATATGCATAATCATGGGGCCATAGCTTCACACAGTGGCTCTCAACCCAGGATACATATGCCCCTGTAGGTAGGTAGAGGTCTTTCATGGCAAACATCAGCTCATCTAGATATTTGCCTAATTTTACAACAGGCCACATAAAAAGTGCCAGCGAAGTCAGTACCTATTAAAATGACTTGTTTATACAGTTCTTTGTACTATATGCTGATAAGAATACTGATACAAATGTATTAAATATTTTGGATGTTTTTCTACAGTTTCAAATATATTGACTTCAGTTACAACACAGAATACAAAGTGTACAGCACTCACTTTATATTTTATTAGGAATATTTGCACAAAAGAAATGGCATTTTGCAATTCACCACATACATAGATACAGTCTCTATCATGAACGTGCAACTTACCAATGGGATTTTTGTTACATAGCTGCACTCCAAACCAAAATGGTGTAGAACTTCAGAGCCTGCAGTTCCATTCAGTTCTACTTCTTGTTCAGCCAATTGCTCAACCAAGTTTTTTTTGCAGTTATGGGAAATAAAGCTGCCAGTTTCTTATTTACAATGTCACTTCAAGTTGAGAACAGGCATTTGCATTACACTTTTATAGCCAGCATTGCAAGCATTTATATGGCAGATAATTATGTGCCATAAACACTTGTATGCCCCTTCATGCTTTGGTTACCATTCTGGAGGGTATGCTTCCATGCTGATGATGATGCTCATTTTTTTTTTAAAGGTATTAATTATATTTTGACTGAACTCCTTGGGGGAGAATAGTGTGCCTCTATTTTGTGTTACCCACATTCTGCCATCTATTTCATGTTATAGCAATCTTGCATGATGACCCAGCACGTGGTGTTTGATTTTAAGAAAAGTACAAATGAGATTTCTGAAGGTAGCTCCAGCACTCCACTGAAAGTTTGAGACTCTGAAGTGTTTTCTAAAATCTGAGGGGGACGAGGATCAAAAAGTCTTAAGAGCAACACTCCTATGCAAAAAGTACAGAACTCAAAGCACTAACAGAGAAAATCAAGATGCCACCAGCAGGATATTCATGATGATGAAAGTGAGCATGTTAGTCCGCATTGCTTTGGATTATTATCAAGCAGAACTGATCAGCACATATTCTCTGAGATGATGGTTGAAGCATAAAATAATGAATCTCTAGCACATCTGGCACAAATATCTTGTGATGCCAGCTACAGAAGTGCCATGTGATTACTTTCAGGTTACATTTTAAAAAGAAGCAGGTAGCATTATATCTGGCAAATGTTAAAAAAGTGTTTGTTCAAGTGACTGCTTGAACAAGAAGTACTACTGAATGGACTTATAGGTGCTAAAATTTTACATTGCTTCATTTTTGAATGCAGTTTTTTGTACATAATTCTACATTTGTAAGTTCAACTTTCGTGGTATAGATTGTATTTATTACTTATGTGAGGTGAATTAAAAATACTATTTTTGTTTTTTACAGCACAAATGTCTGTAATCAAATATAAATATAAAATGAGCACTGTATTTAGTTCTGAGTAGTATTTGAAATCAATATATTTGAAAATACAGAAAACATCCAGAATATTTCAAGACAATGTATTCTATTACTGGTTTATAGTACAATTAATTGTGCAGTTAATCACAGTATTTTTTAATCAATTGACAGTGCTAGTTAAAACATAAAACGGTCTCTGATAGTGCACAGGGCTTGTTACTTCTCTCCTTATGGGTAAGCAACTCCCATGAGCCAGGTTAGTGCAAGATTGGCATATAAGAGGACAGATGTAGATGGAGTGGCCACCAGGGTTTTTCCTAGAGGCCATTTTGAAAAACTGCTCCCCTGTGTCCACTCGAAAGAGCTCTTTTGAAAAAGGCATTCTTCCTCGTAAAAGCAGGTTTACCGCTGTCGAAAAAACTGCCGCATTCTTTCGATTTAACTGTGAAAACGCGACAGCAGTCTAGATGCAGGTGACGTTTTTTGAAAAGCCACTTTTTTCGAAAAAACTCTGTAGTCTAGACATACCCTAATCAAATAGTTGATGAAATCCCATTGACTATTTGGTTTGTTAATCTAAATTTAACATCCCTAGTACATCTATACAAAAGGATGATACTTTCATGCTTTTAAGTAGTATATCCCAGGGATCTTAAATTTTTCTGTCTCCCCCTCCCCTGCCCCAATTTATTTATTTCTGGCATCTACCCTCTACTCCTTCTGTGGGAGAGCACGAAGCAAATAATGTAATTCTATTCTACAGTTAAAAATAACAAAGTAAAAAAAGACCATTTGTTTCTGTAGTACTAGAGGAAAATCTCGGTTTCTCTGGTTTACTTTTATAATTTTTTACATTCCTTGATGGGGGGCCAGGTTGGGGTACTCTTACTTTCTCCACAAGAAATACCCTTCACTTCAAAATGTGTCTAAGGCACTGTTGATCGCATGTAAAGGTATGGCAGTCTGGCCCATGATAGTCTTTTTAGTTCTCTAATATTTGTTGTTTCCTACCCTGCATACTACTATTTCTTACTCTTTGTTGCTTTTTTCTTCCTTTGCTTACATTGGCTTTGTATTACACCTAGTTTAGGTTTTATTACTCACACAGAACTCTTCAGCATACATGAATAGACCTCTGAATGGCACAGAAAGATGTGCAGCAGCAAATGTCACACTTAATGTAGGTTTACACTGTGGGCTAAAGTTGACCTTAGTTATAGAACTCTAGCTCTGTGAATAACATACCTGGAGTCGACATAGCTTACATCGACTACCTGCAGTATTTACATCATGCTGTTAGATGTGGACTTAACTTTGTCTGCGGGCACAGGCTCTCCATCCTCGCTGCGTATCTGTCATTGGGTATTAGTAAAGTGCAACACAAAATGGCTGAAACAACTATTATTTTATTAACACAACACTGAATTTAAAGAATAAACACACAATCCTGGATGTCCTAAATAAACAGTGGCATGAAGTCAGAAGCCACAATGCAAATAATCAAAATTGGGGGGGGAAGGGGGAGTACAAATAATAGGGGATCTAACCACCATCATGATGTTTTGGTGATGTCTAGGACAGAGAAAGGGAACTCGAGGAAAGAGGACAGAGCGGTGGAGGCTAGACATGTGACAGGTCTTCTCTCTTCTGTCTTCCTTTCTTGACTTGTCATTCTGCGTGCAGTATAAGGACAGGAAAACGAATGATGAAAAAAGTGTGTGTGTGGTGTGTAAGTTTGAGAGATCTAGCTGCCTGGCCTTACTGCAGTCACCCTAACTTAAAATGAATAAGCCCTTTGCCAGCAACTGTTACAGGTGTGGGAAACAGGGTAGCTGCACCATAGAAGGCTGTCCCAGACCCACACTCAGGTGGGAGACTACCAGTCTCTGTGGTGGCAGCAACCATGCTTCTACCTCAGTCTATCTAGCTAAACAGCCTACCCCTAGCTGCCTGAAGGGGCCTAGAAATGATTGTCGCTCCAGCATTGCTGAGTTGCACAGAGAGCAAGAGCGTGTAGAGAGCCCTAAGGGGCAGGTGAACACCCCTTATAAGCCCTCTTATCATTGGGCAGATGAGTCATGTGACCCCACTTTTCCCACCTTTACCTTTTCCTGCCCTTTTCAGGCAGGGGATGGTGACAGAAGCTGACCAACATTTTTAGAGGGAAAAATCAAAATGGTGGACATAAACTGATGCCCTGTCCCCAACAATGCTGGGTTGATGGGAGAAGCTTGTCTTAAGCTTCTCATTCTGGTGGAGTAATGGAGTCAATGGGAGTGTGTTTGGCAGTCGATTTCGTGGGTCTTCAATAGACCTGCTAAATTTAACCCTGGTGGATTGATTGGTGCAGCGTCCATCCTGCCTGTAGTGGAGACAAGCTCTAATATTGCAAGCTGTCCCTGTGCTGGGCCCCTTCTATAGCTTCTGCTTTAGGAGCCAATTCAAATCAGCTTGAACGTTAACTTCACTTAGAATTCAGTCTCTTTCAGCAGACAAGCCACTTAGCAGCTTGCCAGGAGTGATCTCATCTCTCAACTCCATCTCATCAGCATTATCCAGATTAGTAACCTGTGAATCTTCAGTTATAAAGATCTCAGGATTTTAAAAATAAATTCTTAGAACCGAATGAACTATAAATAGATGTTCACGCTTTATAATTCAGAAGAACAGTATTGGTGAGGTAGATGGAGTGGTCTTGTCATGGGTGACTTGCTCCTTTGTATGGAAAAGGGGTTCAGTGGGTTTTGGGTCATTCTGTAATTTGGGCCTCTGGTACAAAGAAAAACTGTATAGTCTATTCAGATGAGGAGAATGTTTTATATAGTGGCAATTAAATACATTTCCCAGTAGGAACACATCTTTGCAGTGGTTAACACATTCCACTCTGCAGTATTTTCACTAAGAAACTACATATCCTGACCTCTTCTTTTCTTCTCTCTCTAGATCATCAATTCAGTGGTACTACTGATCCTGCTGAGTGCCCTGACCGATCCTGACCAGTACCACTTATCAAGTGCTGAATTAGGGGGTGAATTTGAATTTATGGATGATGCCAGTAAGTACATAGCATTTAATTATCCGTGTTCACCAGTATTTCATTTCTTTTTCTGAAGCAGCAGTTTGGTCAGAGTTATGTCTCCTAAATATTGCTTCACTATGGTCTCTTAGCATTCTGGCTTTTATGGTGAGAGTCATATCTACACAAACAACCACCACCATAACTGGAACTGATTGGTTACTTTTTCAGTGGTGTCATCCAGTTGCCTGTTGTTTGAATGAACATAGAGACCAACTACCCCCTCACATCTAGCAAGGATCCATTCATAATAGTGGTGTGGCCCATGTGGAAAAGCCTGCACTGTCACTTAGTGATGTAGCCACTTCATTGATCAGAGGGAGGACTAGAGTCAATAGAGTTGCAAATCAGGGGCAGGTTCCTAAGTAAGTGCACTGACTCCAAAGGTCACTTGATGCCCTTGGATATTAACTAGGAGAGGAATAGTTTCCATGGCCACTGGCCTGGAGGATAAAAGTGGCTTGTTGATAGTCTGTGTCAGGTCTGCAATGGGCTTGGGTCATAGGGAAATAAGTAGTGCCCAGGTGGTTTCTGCATTAGTAAAACTATTTGTTGCATGTCAGTCAATAAGGGCTTGTCTTCACTATGTGGTGGACCAATGCTGTAGCAATTTGTGTCTGCTTAAATGTGATACATCGATCTCTAACTGCTCTCGTGGCAATTCTGATACTCACCATTAAGAAAAGAGTAGCCAGTGTGAACAGGAGAGCAGTCCCGTTGTCCTTACCACACAGCTGTGGTCCTAGGCACCTGACTCAAACCAGTTCAACTACACTATTTGAGTCGCTAAAATTGTGTAAGTTAGATTGGAGAGGGAGGAGATTAGTGGAGACAAGGCCTAAGAGTCTGCTGCAGAGGGAATGGTTGGAGGAGAGGCTCCAGGATTCATAATTTGACTGGTACTTGTAAGAACAGTACGGTATCAACATGAGCCAGCAGTGTTCCCTCAGGAGCTTCAGATCAGGTTTCAAGGGGACTGTCTAATAGAGAACCCAATTGCCCTTTCACCAACCCTAGACTCTGTCCTAGATTCTTTTGGACTGGGTTCCTCATGGGGCAACTGGAGATAGTATGCCAGCTAACCATAGTAGTAACACGGATTAAATTGTCACCAGCGCACACACGCTCTTCAGGGGCAAGTTGCTGGTGGGTTGGATCTGTCTGCATTGGCTCAACTGGTGGGGCAGAATCTGATAGCATGAGGTGCAGTTTCAATGCTCCTCTTCCCCCTCCCCCCTGGTCATTGGCAGTGATAGTCAAATGTGCATTACAAGATCTGTGAAGATGTCTATCAGACCTGTTACAGTTTCAACTCGGGCAAGTTCATGCTTAGCCTCATTCTGCAAATTCCATCAAAACGGACATAACTGGAAGTGAGCTACATAGAAGATATCCATGTCTGACCCCCTGTGAAGTTTGCGTAGGGTGGCTTTAGTAGAGGGGTGTGGTTGTGTAATTGGAAAAAGGAGGATATTGTCCCCTGGATGGCATTCCAAGTAGATAGAACTGGACAGTTGGCTTCCAACGAGAGAGAGGCCCAGTTAAATATCTCCCCTGTCAGTAGGCTGACTACAAAGTCTACCTTGGTATAACCAGGAGCATATCTTCGTGGTTGAAGTAAGAACAAGAGCAGGCACTGTTTCATGAAGCTTCACATTTTTGAGTGGTGCCCATCAGAAGTCTTTGGCAGAGGGGGGTAGCAGGTGCCAACTGAGATGGCAGCACAGCCAGATGGGATTCATCGTGTTTTCTGTGTGAAGCTAATGATCCTGCTCCTGCAACACACATTTCTCAGTGGCCAGCATTGGATTCTGCACTTGCAATGCTCAGTTACAATGCCTGAAGGCCGGTCACCTGCACATACAGGGTATGGCAAATTCCATGGGGTCCAACTTTTGCTGGCCTTACTCAGAAGCTGATAGTGGTCCAAGCAAGCTGTAAGGTCTGGGGTGTGGGTGGGCATGTTTACTAGTTTCAGGTGCCTGGAACCAGAGCTGTGATCAGTCAAGTGCCATGCCAGAGGTCAGAAGTGGAAACATAGTTAGATACCAAGGCAGGGGTTGCAGTAGCAGTAAGGATGGGGCATAAGAACAGGGACCTGGAGCGTGACAGAAAAACTGGACTCAGGAATAGACAGGAGTCCAGGATAAGCAGGACAGGAACCAGGCACGGGCAGGAGAGCAGGACTCCGAAGTCAGGCAAGTAGGTAGGGTCTGCAAATAGCATCCAACCAAAGGTTACTCTAGTTGCTCAGACAACTTCTTTTGACTCTTCCTGGTTTAAGCAGAGCTTCCCAGCTAATCCGTGAGACTGGATATTTCACCCTGTTAGAGAGAGCATGCACCAGAGCTTCTAATGCAGGGGTAGGCAAAAGGGCCATCAGCTGTGCAGTGGCTTCCCCTTTGAAACTGCTGCCTCCGCCCATTTTAAAAGGTCAGTGGAGTGTGGGCTCAGCTGGGGACTCCCTGGCTGACCATGGTTATGCACAGCACTTTCCAGGAATCCTGGGTCAGCGGGGGACTCTCCAGCTGATCCTGGGTTCTGGGGAAATGCCGCAGGGAGCCCAGGGTCAGCTGGGGAGTCCCCAGCTGAGCCTGGGCTCCACTGCCCCTTTAAAATGGGCTGGGGCTGCCCTTTGAAATGCCACCTCTGTGGATCAGCTGTGCGGTGGGCTGTCCTTTTAGAATGCTGCCTCCATGCATTTCAAAGAGGCAGCTTAGGGTCAGCTGTGGACTCCCTAGCTGACTCCAGGTTCCAGGACTCCTGAGCTTACCCCGGGCTCCTAGCAGCATGCTGTATAGCATGGAGCCGGGGGTCAACAGGAGACTGTGCATTTTAAAGCAGGTATGCTGCATGCAGCCCGGAGTCAGCGGGACTTCCCCCTGCATTCCTCCTTTGAAATGGACAAGTGCCTATTGACTAGTCAATGGAAATTTCATCAACTAGTTGACTAGTCAATTAACTGCATTTTAACAACCTTAGCCCCTAGTCAAAAATTATTGCCCACCCCTGTTCTACTGTGTCACTTCAAATGATTTATCAAAATGTTTATTTTCACACATTCTTTAAGGTGCATATACCAAAAGTTAAATATTTGAGGCTTTTTACTTTTTCAATGTGTTTTCACTGGAAATAATTTCTCTACATCTTTTTATATGACTGGGTTTAAGATAGTAATGACTATAACAGATTCAGATGGAACCTAGCTGAAATTGACATATTAAAACTAACTTCCTTGTCCTAATTCTCAGAGATTAACCTTGCAATGATTGCTATCAGTATGGGGTTTAGATAGCTGACATTAGAGGTCTGCCAGTGCCGGAGGCTTTAAAATAGTAATTCTGTTTTGTAATACTGTAGCTGTCAGACCAAGTACATATGGGATTTCCATCTAGATTTAAAAATCCCGTCTTCTGGGTAGCATTCAGAGGTGAATTCTAAAACAATAGAAGGATGACTGGTGGGTTGACTTCTCACA